>NC_092747.1:13541424-13856320 GCF_047496795.1 Chiloscyllium punctatum | reverse complement strand
GGGCGGGGCGCGAAGAGGAGGGCGTGGCCAGTGTAAGGGGGCGGGGAAGAATGAGCCCGCTCCTATTGGGGGGGGTCGGCGTGGGGAGGGGGGCGTGGGTCTTGTTCCCGGAGGGGCCGTGGTCTGGCATGGCTGCAGCCGGGGGTCAGCGTGAGAGGGCGTGGTCCTTACCCAAGGGGGCGCGTGGCTTGGTTGATGGGAAAGCTGGGTGAGGACCGAGGGTGGAGGGGGCGGGGACCAGGTGGAGGGGGCGGGATATAAAAGGCAACTTTTTCACACGGTGGGCGCGGTGTGTGTGAATGCAATCAGCTGCCAGAGGAGGAGTTGGCAGCTGGTGTAGTTATGATATTTAAAAGGCATCTGGATGGGTATATGAATAGGAAGGGTATAAATGAATAATGGGCCAAATGCTGGCAAAGGGAACTGGACTTATTTGGGATATCTGGTTTGCATGGACGAACTGGACCCAAGAGTCTGTTTCTATGTTGTACATCTCTAAACTCTGGGTCTGTACTCGAAATAGTTTAGAAGGATTGAGGATGGACAAGAGTTCTCTCCATATTTTCACAGTCACCTTCACCCCCCTCTAACACTGTCCCTTCATCTGGGAACCTTCCCTTTGGGCTTTTACCTAAACTCAACCTGTTCTTCAGAACTGTCGATGTGACACTGGTTGCCTCAATTTCTCTGCTTCACCCCCTTACTCATTGAAACCTATCTCCCTCTAAACTGAATGCACTCCATGCTAAAATAGTTCTGAAGCAGGATCCCAAAACCTTAGCTTGTACTATCATCTTCACAAGTGCTGTCAGAGTTGTTGACATTTTTTCAGTAATTTTTGTTTTTTGTATTTTATGGTCTTATCAACAGCGGGAGGTGCTTTTGAGAGATGGGAGGATGCTGGGAGAGGCGATAGTTTTCAGTTTTACAGGCTGATAACCCAGGGATGGGTTGGCTTTGAGTTTAGATTTAGTTTTAGGTTTCCCCATGTCTGTTGGTGGCTGATAGTAGGATGGAAGAGGGGGGGGTGGCATTGGTGAGGTGGTAATTGACTGATGGTTCATTGTAGTGCCTTGTGCTCCCCCACCAGTTCATGATGACTGACAATTAACTACCAGGAGAAAGTGAGGACTGCAGAATCAGAGTCGCGAGTGTGATGCTGGAAAAAGCACAGCAGGTGAGGGCAGCATCCGCGAGAGCAGGAGAAATCGATGTTTCAGGTATAAGCCTGATGAAGGGCTTATGCGTGAAATGTCAATTCTCCTGCTCCTCGGATGCTGTCTGACCTACCATGCTTGCTTTTCCAGCAGCAGCACACTAATTAACTACCAGGCTTTGTGTTAAATTTTGAATGATATGAAACAAGGAACAAGAGTAGATGTTTAGGTCCTTCAAGCTAGTCAGATTTGACTGTGATTTCTCAAAACATTGTGTGTCATCACTGCAACCCTGCAAGACTAATCAACAGTGGGAGGATCATTCAATAATGGGGCACTGATCCTAGAGACCTGGGGGCTGGGGTTGCGAGGTTCAGGACTCGAGGGAAAAAGCTGGGGACATGGAGTGGGTACACGATCACAAGCTGTTGCTCAGTGAGGAACTCTCAGTCTTGGAGATAAATATAAAGACATTCCATTCTTGAATTTGGCACATCATCTCCTGAATATAGCTCCCCTGTTAATCCAAAGCTCAGAAATCCCAACCAGCCTCATTTAAACCAGGATGTGGGGTGACGTTGGATCAGGTGTCTGATCATTGAAATTCTACCACACTACCCAAATTCACCACTTGAAATAAAATTCCAGCAACTCTTGCTCCAAAAGCAAAGCCAAGGAGAGTACATCAGGAGTCTCTTGAAGAGATCATACAATGGAACCATGTCTGATTTGAGAGGGTGTGTGGCATTCTGCAGTGTGGACCAAAAGGCCAGTTAAAATACATTATGTGCAATGGACAGGTCCTCCGTTTGGTAGCACTCTTGTCTTTAATGTCACAAAGTTGGAGGCTCGAACCCCACTCTGATTTACTTCAGCACAAAATTCTCAGCTATTATATGGGAGCTATCTGAAGTACCATCATCTGGATCAGACACTAAACCAAGGCTCCTCTGTCTTTTCAATGGATGTAAAAAGATCCCACCTCTCGACTCTTGCAAAAGAACAGAAGTATTCTGTCCAAAATATATCCCTAAATCAAAATTGTATTTTAAAAAAAGTAGATTATCTGGTTAATTATGCCATTGTTACTTGTGGGAGCCTTCCTGTGCAAAATTCACTGCCCTATTTTCTACTTTATGACAGTGACTATGCTTCCAAAGTATCTGAATGACTCTCAACTGCTTTGCAAAGTCATGAGGTTATGAAATATCCAATAAAAATATGAACCAGTCCAAATAACAGAGGTCCACAAATCTTAATACTTTTTTTCTTGATGGCTTCAGCTGCTAAACCAGTTTTGTTTCTTCACAAGGAGATCAGCTGTTTTCCTACAAAGAGGGAAGGGCTGATTATATTTGTCCTCTTATGGACCTGGGGAATGTTCTAATGTCATGGCAACATATCAGCCTAGTTGTTGTTATTATCCATCAGATATCCATCAATCCTTAACTGGCAAGGAAGGGCAAAATGTGGAGAAAATGTGTAGTAGCCGCAAATAGATTCATTGCTGCACTGGAGTTGGTTCAAGGATCCATGTTCTAATATTGGCATGAAACCAGTTTAAAAGCGCTATGTGTTTGGCTCATAAACCCAGCAAGGTTGATATCAGATAAACTTGACCCTTTGGCTTCCGTTTACTAACTTTCAGAGGGAAAACAGCGACGATTTATTTTAGAAGCATTCATAAAGCACAATCGTTTGATGTACAGTATCTGATATCCAGGAATGGGGGGGAGGTAAATTAGTCTTTCAAATCCATTGAGACTCACTTCATTAAGGTTAGCAAACCAATATCAGTGCAAGTATCAGGTGTCTGCAATTCTTGGTGAACAGGTACACTTAGATATTGCTGAATATGGGTAGTTGAGCAAATAAAATTAAACAGGTACAGAGTTAAGAGATCTCCATGCAGCTGCATATTGGAATCAAAATACTGTGAGAAATTTTCCATAAAACATCATAAAATTTCTAACTAATAATCATTATATCACTTAACACCAAATTAACCCGTGACAGGGCATAAACTGTAAACGTGATTTATCATCAATACGATACAACATTGATTCAAAAACCTTCAATATTGAGATTTAAATACATTTTAAGAAAAATGCTCAAGATGTATTGTGTCTGCAGAACATTCAGACATATAATCCATTCTCGTGGTTTGGAGTTACTGCGTAAACTGTTCAACGTTTATCCACTTGTTTCTGGACATGACCCAGAACCTTTCAGTGTATTACTCATCCTCTGTTCTGTGTTCAGATGAAGGTTCCACACCCGAATATCAACCTGTCTATTTTCTTCACAGATGCTGAGTGACACGGACCCTTGTCTGCTCTTGCTCTACATCCACTGACTGTGGTTGATCCTATTTCTCCTCATCCAAAGTCATTCTCAGTATGACTGGAGGAGGACTTGTTTTTCGGTTGGGAGCAACTGATCCGCGTGACCACCAAGAAATGAGGGAAGTGCTATGCTGGGAAAGAGACATGAGACAGTTAGATCCTTGCTGCACCTGCACTTTGAGTGACCGCCACAAGTCATTATAAAACCCAGATCATAAATAACTTATGCCTGCTGACAAATTGACTGGAATAATTTAACTACATAATTTATCCCCCATTTTTTTCCATCAGAGTAGAATGCTTTTGAGTAGTAGCATGTCATTCTAATGTCTTTGACAGAAATTACTCACAGAAGCGGAAGTAATTTCTCTAATTTGGCTCAGTCATCTATTTCAGTCCTTATTTAGTATTCACAAGGGAACAAAGAGTTTTCTTTACGCCACCTTTTTAAAAAAATTTTATACTGTAAACACCGGTGGCGAAGTAAACACCCAAGATAAGCTAAAAGTTAAAATTAAGATAGATTTTACGCAAGAGGTGTTACATGTGGAGTGAGCACTCTCATTCCTGAGTCAAAATGTGAAGAGTTGAGGTTCACTGCAGATCATGGAATAGATATCAGATTTCAGTGCAGTGCCCAAGAGTGGTACCGGAATGTAGTTGTGATATCTAACGGAGGCCCCATCTACCCTCCGAGGTCAATGTCATGGGTCCCAGGACATTATTATGACAAAGAACAGGGTAGTTCTCCCTAGTGGCCTGGCGAATCTTTAATCCTGAACCAAAATCAAGAAATATTATCTTGATTATCCCAGAGTTGGTTGTGGAAGTTTTGTTATTGCCACATTTCCTACATTACTGAGGGTGACTATATTCACTGAGTTCGCTGGAAGGCATTTTTGGATGTCATGCAGTGAAAGGTACTAAATAACTGCATCTTTTATTAAACCACAAGCTGAGAAACAGAAAGCATGTTAATCATTATACTTGATATTTAGTAAAAGCGATTGATTTCTCACTAAAGCTTATGATGGTGGAATGAGGTCGCCGTCCTGTTGTAAAAGCAGCTGCTGGCCCTGCCAGGTGGTTGGGCAAATCCAATTCCTGCATGTCACAGGTTCACAGAATGGTCACAATGCAGACTGAGAGCATTCAATTCAATTCCCGATAAAGATTTTACTCTTCTGCCTTTTCCACATAAACCAGCATTTTTTTTTTGATAATCATGCAATTACCTTTCAAGAGCCCCAATTGAATCGAAGTGGTGAGAAGATTCATAAAGCCAAAGTACAAAGAGATCTGGTAGTGCTAGTCCAGGATTCTCTAAAGGTTGACTTGCAGGTTGAGTCCGTGGTTAAGAAAGCAAATGTAATGTTGTCATTTGTCTCAAGAAGGTTGGAATGTAAAAGCAGCGATGTGCTTTTGAGACTTTATAAAGCTCTGGTTAGGCTCCATTTAGAATACTGTGTCCAGTTTTGGGCCCCACACCTCAGGAAGGACATACTGGCACTAGAGCGTGTCCAGCGGAAATTCACACAGATAATCCCTGGAATGGTAGGCCTAACATTCAATGAACGACTGAGGATCCTGGGATTGTATTCATTAGAGTTTAGAAGGTTGAGGGGAGATCTAATAGAAACTTACAAGATAATGCATGGCTTAGAAACAACGGACACCAAGAATTTGTTTCTGTTAGGCAGGGATACTAGGACCCGTGGGCACAGCCTTAGAATTAGAGGGTGTCAATTTAAAATTGAAATGAGGAGATACTGCTTCAACCAGAGAGTGGTGGGCATGTGGAATTCATTGCCACAGAGCACAGTGGAGGCCGGGACATTAAATGTCTTCAAGGCAGAGATTGATAAATTCTTAACCTCAGAAGAAATTAAGGAATACAGGGACAGTGAGGGTAAGTGGCATTGAAATGCTCATCAGCCATGATAGAATGGCAGAGTGCACTCGATGGGCTGAATGGCCTTGCTTTCACTCCTATATCTTATGGTTTTATGGTCTTATCTATTTCCGATACACACCCAGGCAGTGCATTCCTAACCAATTGATGCATTTAAAAATTCCTGATATCCCCTTTAGTTCTTTTTCCAATCATCTTAAATTCAGACGCTCTAATTCTCAAGCCTCCTGCCAATGGAAACAGCTGCTTCCCTTCTTCTCCATTTTTTTTTCAATGGAATTCAAATTTCACCTTTTGTCATGGAGAGTTTCAACCTATATCCCAGAACAGCATCGTGAATGGTCTCATTACTAGCCCAGTGATATTACCATCATACCGCCAATTTCCTAGTACCGCTAGCTAGGCCTGCTCTCTTTATATGTATCTACCAAACAATATGGAAATGTTTCTCCCAACAAACAGCAAAAGTTAACCTTGAGAAGCAGGACAAATTCAATCTGGGCAATTCCTAGCTCATTCATTGACTCTCATTCATTGGCTAAGTGATGGAAGAGATGGAAGAGATTGCTGAAAGTGCTAGCAAGCAGCTCTTGCTCAGCAAAAATTTGGGTTTCACCTGGGCCCTAAACTCAGGAATTCCCTCACTAAATCATTCCACGTAACAGGGCACATCACTTTACAGTGATGTGCCTTACAGCATTTTATCACAAGAAAGGAAACTATATATTTAAAGGTAAATTGTTGTTATTGACAATGCAAGCCTATTATATAGCATACACATTAGAGAGTAAGTTAAACTCTCAGCTGACATCCAAGCATAAAAATTTTTAATTGTATTTGAAAATAATCTACCTGCTAACATGTAGGGAGGAAATTAGGACACAGATTTTCATGAAAAGGCAATAAATGGATGTGAGAGAAGATTGTCGAGGATTCCAATAATTAGCTCACTCACAGATCAAGCAATTTTAAACAAAAAACAGGAATTGCTAGAGAAACTCAATGGGTCTGCCAGCGTATGTGGAGAGAAAACAGAGTTAACAGTTTGTGTCCAATGACCTTTCTTTAGTCTTTTTAAAACTGTGACACAACAATTTTGCTGAAATAGGAGAAACTGGTAATGCTCATTGTGTAGAGATGTAGCTAACATGAAGCAAGCCTGTGTTTTCCAATGCCTGGAGCCCAGTTTGAGGATAATATTTTTGATCCTTAGATTGATCACAGTCATGTTAAAAGGAAACAAGAATAGCTGGAGAAACTCAACAGGTCCATAACATTTTTGGAGAGAGCAAAATGCCAGTCATAATCCAGTCATAACCAAATACACTCCTTTGTTACTTACATAGAACATAGAACATTACAGCGCAGTACAGGCCCTTCGGCCCTCGATGTTGCGCCGCCCTGTCATACTAATCTGAAACCCATCCCACCTACACTATTCCATGTACGTCCATATGTCTGTCCAATGACGTCTTAAATGCACTTAAACTTGGGCAAATCTACTACTGTTGCAGGCAAAGCATTCCATACCCTTACTACTCTTGAGTAATTATCAAATTATCTTGAAGTATTAGTTACTTTTCTACTTTTGTGTATCCTCCTATATTTTCCTGGATTTCCTCTTTAACCTCCTCCACCTCACCCCCTTCTTCTAACTCTCTCCTTGAAATCTATTTGACTTTGGCCTAGCTTTTGGTCACATGCCCTAATATCTACTTTCAGGGCGTGATGTAATATTCTTTCTGTAAGCTCAGTTGTCATGCCTTGAAATGTTTTACAATGTAATACACATTACTTAACTCAAAGTCTTTGTTATTATGCTGTATTTTCAATGAAAGCAATGTAAAAATGAAAGCAGCCAGTGGCTAATCCAAACCTGGAAGCACGTCTTCAAAAACATTTCAAGCAATGCTAGCATTAAGTCAGTTGACATCTGAATGTGTGGCTGAAAGTCTTCACCAGAACTGTCCAAATAAGATATATGATGTCGAAAGAATTCTTCCTCTTTTAGAAGCTGACTGACACTCTAGCATCTGCCCAGTAAGACATTGGAGTTAAAGTAGGCCACTCAGCCCATTGAGTCAGCTCTGCCATTCAATGAAATCATGGCTGATCTGAAAACCCTCAACACCACTTTTTGGCCTTCTAACTTTAACACTGATTTTCTTCCTGTTTAAAAGCCTATCTATTTGAGTGTAGAATATACTTAATGTTCCATCCTTAACAGCACTCTGTGATGAAGAATAAGTCTGTGGTTACTACCTAGGTAAAAACAATGACTGCAGATGCTGGAAACCAGATTCTGGATTAGTGGTGCTGGAAGAGCACAGCAGTTCAGGCAGCATCCAAGGAGCAGTAAAATCGACGTTTCGGGCAAAAGTGGTTACTACCTTCTAAGAGAAGAAATTCCTCCTGATCTCTGTCTTAGAGGTACAATTGCTTATTCTGAGCTTACACTCTCTGAATCTAAACTCTCCCACAAAGGGAAAGAGCATCTCCACATCTACCCTCTCAGGTCCCTTAAGAATCTTGTACATTTCAATAGGGTGATACTCCAATGAGTACAAGCCCAACATACGTAAACTCTCCTCATACGCAGTCCCTCCATTCCCAATCTCACCATCAATGTCAGCAAAATAAAGGAGCTGGTCATTGACTACAGGAAGCAGAGTGGAAGATATGTCTATGTCTGCATCGATGTTCCTGAGGTGGAGATGGTTGAGACCATCAAGTTGCTGGGAGTGATAGTCGCCAACAATCTGTCCTGGTCTACCCATGTTAATGCAATGATCAAGAAAGCACAACAACGTCTCTACTTCATCAGGAGGTGAAGGATATTCGGCATGTCCACAAGGACGCTTAGCAATTTTTATTAATGTATTAACAATGTGGTTTGGTAACTGTTCTTCCCAAGACCAAAAGAAACTACAGAGAGTTGTGAACATAGTCCAGTCCATCACGCAAACCAGCCTTCCATCCATTGACTCATTCTGTTCTTCCCATTGCCTCAGGAAAGCTGTCAATATAATCAAAGATCCCTCTTATCCAGATTCTTACCCTCTTCCATTGGGCAGAATATTTAAAAGTTTATATACACATCCAACAGATTCAAGATCAGCTTCTCCCACATTGCTATTAGACTTCCAAATGGACCTTTCAAATTTTAAGTTTCATGTTGATCATGCTCACTAACCTTTTTCTCTGCAGCCATAACATTGTATTCTTCGCAGTGTTCTGTTACTATAATGCTCTTTGTTTGGTATGATCTGCTTGAACTGCATGCAAAACAAAACTTCTCACTGTGCCTTGGTATGTGTGACAATAATAAATCAAATCAAATCAAATCATCATGAGCCAAGTGAACCTTTCTGCCTCTACCCTGTGCATTTTCTAATTTTACCAGCATTCCTGTTTATTTTACTTACTTCTCCTTTTGATTGTGAGCAAAATACTGAGAATTAACATGTTTGGAATTAAAGAATTGCAGAAGCTACATCTACAAATAACACAACTTGTTGAGCTTTGAAAGGTAGTTATTATGGTTGTGCTATAGTTACGGTGCTGTCTGTTCATATTTTATGCCACCTGTTTCAGTTCACATGTAAGGTGGCAATTAACCTACGTCTACCATCAGCCTTTTATGCCTCTCTGTTTGTGGGTAGTATTGTAGTGGAGAACTGCTCAGCACCAGCACTGACCCCCTACCTTCTGTGTTCCAATAATGCCTGCCTTGCGATCAATATAAGCTTGCAATATTTTGTAAAGCTCAACAGGGGAGCTTGCAAAGAGATGGGGGAATAATCTTTCATCTGTCAGCTGCCTGATTAAATCCCTGACTCAAGTATTTCTGAGAAATATCTTATATATTCTATGTCATTGCATGTTCACATTTTTATTTTGAAACATGGACATTTTGCAAACACAATACAATGTCATGAGTCATCATTATCAACCTTTTCTGCTCTTTGAATCAGACATAATTCTGGAAATACCCAAGGAACAATTTCATAATCCAGCCATTACTAATATGTTCCTACTAGCAACAAGTGACATTCCACATCAAAATTCCATGTGAATATACCACCCACAAATCATTTTTGTTGATGAAATCAAGCACTCATTCTTCCTCATATTCAGTCAGTAGCTTTATCTGTGTTTGTGGATTAGTGGTGCTGGAAGAGCACAGCAGTTCAGGCAGCATCCGAGGAGCAGTAAAATTGATGTTTCGGGCAAAAGCCCTTCATCAGGAATAAAAGCAGAGAGCCTGAAGGGTGGAGAGAAGGGCTTTTGCCTGAAACGTCGATTTTACTGCTCCTCGGATGCTGCCTGACCTGCTGTGCTCTTCCAGCACCACTAATCCAGAATCTGGTTTCCAACATCTGTAGTCATTGTTTTTACCTTATCTGTGTTTGTGCAGAGTTATCTGTCACAAGCTTTCTGATACTTCCTTGATCAAGAGGACAATTGTAGAATCATATAACCACAATACTTAAGGAGGTGATCCAACCCATCATGTTTGCAATTACTCTCTGAGTGAATTATTTGCTTAGTGCCATTCCCCTGCCTTCTCCCCATTGTCATCAGAAAAATCCTCACCACTTTATGGGTGGCTCAGTGGCTAGCATTGCTGCCTCACAGCACCAGAGATCTGGGTTTGATTCCACCCTCAGGCAATCTTCCATGTGGGGTTTGCACATCCTCCCTGTGCCTGTGTGGGTTTTGTTGGATGCTCTGATTTCCTCCCACAGTCCAAAGATGTGCAGGTTAGGTGGATTGGCCATTGTAGGTTGCCAATAGTCTCCTGGGATGTGTAAAAACAATGACTGTAGATGCTGGAAACCAGATTCTGGATTAGTGATGCTGGAAAAGCACAGCAGTTCAGGTAGCATCCGAGGAGCAGTAAAATCAACGTTTCAGGCAAAAGCCCTTCATCAGGAATACAGGCAGAGAGCCTGAAGGGTGGAGAGATAAGTGAGAGGAGGGTGGGGGTGGGGAGAAAGTTGCATAGAGTACAATAGATGAGTGGGGGAGGGGATGAAGGTGATAGGTCGGGGATTGAGGGTGGAGTGGATAGGTGGAAAAGAAGATAGGCAGGTAGGACAAGTCATGGGGACAGTGCTGAACTGGAAGTTTGGAACTGGGGTGACGTGGGGGAAGGGGAAATGAGGAAACTGTTGAAGTCCACATTGATGCCCTGGGGTTGAAGGGTTCCAAAGCAGAAGATGAGGCGTCCTTCTTTCAGGCGTCTGGTGGTGAGGGAGCGGCGGTAAAGGAGGCCCAGGACCTCCATGTCCTCGGCAAAGTGGGAGGGGAGTTGAAATGTTGGGCCACAGGGCAGTGTGGCTGGTTGGTGCGGGTGTCCCAGAGATGTTCCCTAAAGCGCTCTGCTAGGAGGTGTCCAGTCTCCCCAATGTAAAGGAGACCAGGAGCAATGGATACAATAAATGATATTAGTGGATGTGCAGGTAAAACTTTGATGGATGTGGAAGGCTCCTTTAGGGCCTTGGATAGAGGTGAGGGAGGAGGTGTGGGCACAGGTTTTGCGATTCCTGTGGTGGCAGGGGAAATGCCAGGATGGGAGGGTGGGTTGTAGGGGGCGTGAACCTGACCAGGTAGTCACGGAGGGAACGGTCTTTGCGGAAGGCGGAGAGGGGTGGGAGGGAAATATATCCCTGGTGGTGGGGTCTGTTTGGAGGTGGCGGAAATGTCGGCGGATGATTTGGTTTATGTGAAGTTTGATAGGGTGGAAGGTGAGCACCAGGGGCGTTCTGTCCTTGTTACGGTTGGAGGGGTGGGGTCTGAGGGCGGAGGTGCTGGAAGAGGACGAGATGCGTTGGAGGGCATCTTTAACCCCGTGGGAAGGGAAATTGCGGTCTCTAAAGAAGGAGGCCATTTGGTGTGTTCTGTGGTGGAACTGGTCCTCCTGGGAGCAGATACGGCGGAGACAGAGGGATTGGCAATACGTGACTGCATTTTTGCAGGAGGTAGGGTGGGAAGAGGTGTAATCCAGGTAGCTGTGGGAATCAGTGGGTTTATAAAAATGTCAGTGTCAAGTTGGTCGTCATTAATGGAGATCGAGAGGTCCAGGAAGGGGAGGGAGGTGTCAGAGATGGTCCAAGTAAATTTAAGGTCAGGGTGGAATGTGTTGGTGAAGTTGATGAATTGCTCAACCTCCTCGCGGGAGCACGAGGTGGCGGAGCCTTCCACATCCATCAAAGTTTTACCTGCACATCCACCAACATCATTTATTGTATTCATTGCTCTCGATGCGGTCTCCTCTACATTGGGGAGACTGGACGCCTCCTAGCAGAGTGCTTTAGGGAACATCTCTGGGACACCCGCACCAATCAACCACACTGCCCTGTGGCCCAACATTTCAACTCCCCCTCCCACTCTGCCGAAGACATGGAGGTCCTGGGCCTCCTTTATTGCCACTCCCTCACCGCAGACGCCTGGAAGAAGAATGCCTCATCTTCCGCCTCGGAACACTTCAACCTCAGGCATCAATGTGGACTTCACCAGTTTCCTCATTTCCCCTTCCCCCACCTCACCCCAATTCCAAACTCCCAGCTCAGCATTGTCCCCATGACTTGTCCTACCAGCCTATCTTCTTTTCCACCTATCCACTCCACCCTCCCCCCACCCCTGACCTATCACCTTCATCCCCTCCCCCACTCACCTATTGTACTCTATGCTACTTTCTCCCCACCTCCACCCTTCTCTCACTTATCTCTCCACCCTTCAGGCTCTCTGCCTATATTCCTGATGAAGGGCTTTTGCCCGAAACATCGATTTTACTGCTCCTCAGATGCTGCCTGAACTGCTGTGGTCTTCCAGCACCACTAATCCAGAATCCTGGGATGCGTAGGCTAGATGAATTAGCCATGGGAAAGTAGGGTGGGATACTCTTCACAGGGTTGGTATGGACCCTGTGTCTGACTGGCCTGCTCCGACTCTGTAGGCATTGTATGATTCTACATCATGTCTAAGTTATTTAGTAGCTTTTTCTGTTACCACTCTGTATGGCAAGGAATGTCAAGATATCACTTGGTTAAACGTGGTAAAAGAAAATCATTTGTTTTCTAACAAGAAGAGGCACTTTTCTTAAATGAGACATAGGTTATTGCATGACGTCAATTATGTACAAGCTTTATTAATATGACAGACATTGTTATAAATTCTGTGCTGAAGACCCAGTTGTTGATTCTTATTACTTCTAGCTCCAAAGTTGTTCTTCCACCAAGTTCAAATGGTATCATTGTAGGGGGCTTAAGGTACTCCTCTGTATTAACCCTTTCAGACTGTTGGTTCCTATACAACTCTTATTTCACCGAAGCTCTTTTTCCCATTATTAACTGTTTACATTTGTGAAATGTTTTTTGTGAAAATGTGTGGAGACATATGAAGCAGCTTTATACATTCAGCATGCTGAGAATTAGCCCTAATTACAATATATTCAGTAATAAAAGATTAGTGTCAGTGTCCCTCGGAGCAGGAGGCCTGGGTTCAAGGCTCATCTGCTCCAGAGACATGTGATAAAATCTTTGAACAGCTTGGTTAGAAAAGATATCCATAAAAGATTATTGCAAGTAAAATCTACAATATAATGCAGATGTACTTTCAGATGATAAGTGTGTTGAATCAGGACTTATTGATTTCTTCCTGTGTATTATCCTGTTACAGTCGAGGTCCCTTCCCTTATCTGGTCTAATGTACACCCTTCGCATACTTCAGGTGATTGACCACAAAAGCAGTTGATTCTCTACTTGTGCCTCCTCCAGTTTTCCTCCTTTAACACAATCCGTGAAAACCTCTACCCTTTTCTCTTGTACGCCTAAATGCATTATCACTCATTCAAACAATTCCTGTAGGAGTTAATGCTTTTGCAAGGTTTGTGAAGGTTTGTAGCTCAGGTTGAGGTTTCGGGTGTAGGTTTGCTCACTGAGCTGTAGGTTTGATATCCAGACGTTTCATTACCTGGCTAGGTAACATCATCAGTGGTGACCTCCAAGTGAAGCGAAGCTGTTGTCTCCTGCTTTCTATTTATATCCTTCTCCTGGATGGGGTCCCTGGGGTTTGTGGTGATGTCATTTCCTGTTTGTTTTCTGAGGGGTTGATAGATGGTATCTAGATCTGTGTGTTTGTTTATGACGTTGTGGTTGGAGTGCCAGGCCTTTTGGACTTCTCTGGCATGTCTTTGCTTAGCCTGTTCCATGATAGATGTGTTGTCCCAGTAGAAATGGTGTTTGCTTTCATCCGTCTGTAGGGCTACGAGGGAGAGAGGGTCGTGTCTTTTTGTGGCTAGCTGGTGTTCGTGTATCCTGGTGGCTAACTTTCTTCCTGTTTGTCCTATGTAGTGTTTGTAGCAGTCCTTGCATGGAAGTTTGTAAATGACGTTGGTTTTGTCCATGGGTTGTACTGAGTCTTTTAAGTTTGTTAGTTTTTGTTTGAGAGTGTTGGTGGGTTTGTGTGCTACTAGGATTCCGAGGGGTCTTAGTAGTCTGGCTGTCATTTTTGAAATTTCTTTGATGTATGTTAAGGTGATTAGGGTTTCTGGCTGTGTTTGGTCTGCTTGTCATGGTTTGTTCTTGAGGAATCTGCACACTATTATTTGAGTATCTGTTCTTGAATACATTTTATAGGTGGTTCTCCTCAGAAAACGAACAGGAAATGACACCACCACACACCCCATGAACCCCATCCAGGAGAAAGATATAAATAGAATTCAGGAGACAACAGCTTCGCTTCACTTGGAGGTCACAACTAGCCAGGTAATAAACATCTGGATATCAAACCTACAGCTCAGCGAGCAAACCTACACCCTAAAGGAGTTAATGCTTTCATCATTCTCCCCTAGAGGAAGGAAGTTCTTCTGAATTGCCTAATGAATTTCTTGGTGACTGTTTTAAATGGATGATTTCTTTTTTCCTCCTCCACTTGAGGGGAAACATTCTGTTTGCATTCACTCTGTCAAAAGCTCTCATCATTATGAAGACCATTTCAAGGTCACTCCTCAGGCTTCTTTCTTTAAGAAAAAAGATCCGATGTATTCATCCTTTCTTGAAACCACAGCCAATAGCAGCACAATCCTAATACCATCCTGCACCCTCGACAGAGCCTCTAATTATTTGTATACTTGTACACAGTACTCCAGGCATCATGTGACTGAGGTTCAATACAAGCTTAGTTTTGCTTTTCTATTTTTCAATGATTTCTCTCTAGAAATAAACTCGAATGCACATTTTCACAATGAATGTCTGCACAGACAGATTCATTCCACCGTGCTTTTGATGTGGCAGTAAGATCAATCCATCTTTGTCGCATTTGAGAACTGCAAGAATGCAGAACATTGCAACTTGATGTCAGGACCATTGAATTGTAGTTAAAGTCAAGTCATCATAGTCTCACCAGACCATAGCTCTGCTCTTTCAAGACAAAGATAACTGATGCTGGTTTAACCTGAGGGCCACCAATGCTCAGGTGATGGGAGAGGTTGAGAAGGATAGCCCTTCACGGTAACCTCAGCTGGTGCAGGAATTGAACCTATGCTGTCAGCATCACACTTGCTTCACAAACCAACTGTCCAGCCAACAGAGCTAAATTATTGAGTTGTAGAAAATTATAGCCACAGAAAGAAGCCACCTGGCCCATTGTGTCTGCACCAACTAAAGAATGACCACAGCACCCTATCCCCTCCACCCAATCTAATCCGAGTGTTAAAGTGACATTATACAGAAAGAGCACAATATCAATCTACACTATGAAAAATGGAATCTGACAGAAATAAACATCTGCACAGTGCACTTGAGAAAATTGATTGTAGTCTCCTAAGCCCAAAACACTGAGACATCAAACGTGGGAACACATTACATAAATAGCGAGTGTGTTTGAAGGGTAAAGTGGTAGACAGTTTTAGAAATGTGGTATTGCCTGAAGCCAAAGTATAGGACAGTAATCACCAACATTCAGAATAGATTTTCCCAATATAGCTGGTTCAGTTTAGTTACAGTGTACATACTTCTCAAGATGTTATTCAAAGAACTGGTTTTTGCATAAACAGTTTGACCATAAAAGAATATAAAAGTTTACTTCTGTTTCTAAAATAAAAGTTTCAGGAAGCTAACTTCATTCTCGAGAGACAGAAAAGGAAGTTCCTGAGGTCAAATGTGGTAAAATATCACTTTCTGTTCTTTAACAATTTTATGGATGTTGTGATGTTGTGAAATTTGAAAGGGTACAGAAAAGATTTACAAGGATGTTAAAAGCAAATTACTGTGGATGCTGGAATCTGAAACCAAAAGAGAAATGTTAGAAAATCTCAGCAGGTCTGGCAGCATCTGTAAGGAGAGAGAAGAGCTGACGTTTTGCGTCTAACTGACCCTTTGTCAAAGCTTTGACAAAGGGTCAGTTAGACTCGAAATGTCAGCTCTTCTCTCTCCTTACAGATGCTGCCAGACCTGCTGAGATTTTCTAACATTTCTCTTTTGGTTTACAAGGATGTTGCCAAGGTTGGAGGATTTGAGCTATAGGGAGAGGCTGAACAGGCTGGGGCTGTTTTCCCTGGAGTGTCGGAGGCTGAGGGGTGACCTTATAGAGGTTTATAAAACCATTAGGGGCATGGATAGGATAAATAGACAAGTTCTTTTCCCTGGGGTGGGGGAGTCCAGTACTAGAGGGCATAGGTTTAGGGTGAGATATAAAAGAGACCTAAGGGGCAACATTTTCACGCAGGGAGTGGTTCGTGTGTGGAATGGGTTCCCAGAGGAAGTGGTGGAAGCCCATAAGACCATAAGACATAGGAGTGGAAGTAAGGCCATTCGGCCCATCGAGTCCACTCTGCCATTCAATCATGGCTGATGTGCATTTCAGCTCCACTTACCAGTGTTCTCCCCGTAGCCCTTAATTCCTCTAGACAACAAGAATCTATCAATCTTGGCCTTGAAGACATTTAGCGTCCCGGCTAGTACAATTACAACATTTAAAAAGCATCTGGATGGGTATATGAATAGGAAGGGTTTGGAGGGATATGGGCCAGGTGCTGGCAGGTGGGACTAGGTTGGGTTGGGATATCTGGTCGGCATGGACAAGTTGGACCAAAGGGTCTGTTTCCATGCTGTACATTTCTATGACTCTATGACTCTTGTTCCTTTCCCCATGGTCAGTTGCTGGTGGATGATAGTTAGTCAGCCAGCAAGATGTGCATAGGAATTCTGTCACCAACAAGACCACCCAGCACATTCCCCAACACCTGTGGACATCTTTCCTGCACTGACACCAATTGAGGAATGGAAGTGAGCATATACTATGTTCCCACTGGTATTAACGTAGTGGTAGGTGGGCATACTTGCCATGCAGGAAGGGCAACAGACAAACTTCCAGGATTAAACAAAAATAGAAGTTACTGGAAAAGCTCAAAAGGTCTGGCAGCAAGAGCGAAGAGAAACCAGAGTTAGTCCTTGAGTTGTACAACGTTTGATGTACCCAGAGAAACATGTCGCAAATCCAAATCATGCCATTTTGAAAATCAACACCGTCAATATAGCTGACATGGCATGCATGTACATTTTCAAATTTAAGATGATGCCACACTTGGTTAAATGTAACCTTGCTGTCAAGCGAAGACACTCTCACCTCACCTCACCTCTTTAGTCCATGTTTGGACCAAGGCTGTAATGAGGTCAGAAGCTGAGTGGAATACAAACTAAGTGTCAGTGAGCATTTTATTACTGAACAAATGTTGCTTGGTAGCACTGTCGATGAACTCTTCTATCACTTTACGGTTGAGTGTCAACTGATAGGGTTGTAATTGTCTGGATTGGATTTGTCTAGCATGTTGTGGACAGGTTACACCTGGAAAAATTTCTACTTTGCTGGAGAATCAATAACATTGTGATTGTACTGGAATAGCTTGGCTGGGCATTTCAAGTTCTGGATCACAAGTCTTCAGCACTATTGCTGAAATATTATTAGGGCCCATAGGCTTTGCAGTAACCAAGTGTTACTGTTTCCAAATGGCATGTGGAGTGAATTGAACTGGCTGAAGCCTGACATCTATTTGATTTCTTTATCATCAAGTATTTATTACAAATACAGTGAAAAGTGTTGTTTAGTATCGTTGTTCTCTGACACCGTTTTTTAACACAGAAAATAAACCAAAACACATAAGTTATAGTCTTATTTTAGTAAAGTTAGGTGGTCTTCCAGCTCAGCTATGGGCCTGGATCCAGGCTACCCCACTCTGATGCCTCGAGTCCCTGCGGCTAAACCACCAACACTGCGGTAACTGCGCTTTGCCACACCGCCGGCACCAGGACAAAGAGTAGCCACTGTCTGGCACCATCCCGCCTCTGCCAACAGCGCCACCAAGAGTTCACACTGGGCTAACCTCACTGATACACCTGCCGACAATGCCGCACGGGACCAAACTCACCGCCATCACCACCCTCGCTGTCAGGTGCCCCGGCCTTACCGCGGGCTTGGAGCCTCGGCTCAGCCTGCAAGTCTGGATCGGGGGACGAAGCCTGGCACTGGTTCCTCACTCACTGGGGGACCACGGGCTGGGACAGAGCCACGTCCGCCTCGTCCTGGCATTACTGACACCACCACCGGATGCCTTCTCCTTTAATATTTACGTGCCATTCTGCACAGGGCCCTCTCTTGCCGATGCTGTCACTGATGCTGCTACAACCAAGGTGAACAGGTAAGAGAAAAAAACTTTGAAAAGGAAAGAAAAATAAAGCTGAAGTAAAATGGAAAAAAAAAGAAAAGCAGGCAGAAATGAATGTGCCCTGGGCTATGCAGCCTGAATGCTGTTTACCCATGTATGTCCCTCACAATTTAATACACCTCAATCATGTCAGCATTCTGTGTCCTCTGTTGAATGAAAACCAGGAAAATCAACGTTTTGAGCAAAAGCCCTTCATCACGATGCTGCCTGACCTGCTGTGCTTTTCCAGCACCACTTTGATCTAAACCCTGGTTTCCAGCATCTGCAGTCCTCACTTTTGCCTCTAATGAAAACCAACCCAGTTTAATTGTTAACTAATACTGAATGACATATGTTACATACTGTATCTCTTTCAAAACAATTGACATTAACATCCAGTAAAGATTCAGTGCAAATACTCTGGTCAGACCACATTTGGAGTATTGTGCACAGTTTTGGGCCCATACCTCAGGAAGGATATACTGGCCCTGGAGTGTGTTCAGAGGAGGTTCACGAGAATGGCCCCAGAAATGAAAAGCTTAACATATGAGGAATGTTTGAGGATGTTCTAGGATACGAATACTACAGGAAGGATAGAAAGGGAGGAAAGAGAGGAGGGGGAGTGGCGTTTTTGATAAGGATTAGCGTTACAGCTGCACTGAGGGAGGATATTCCCGGAAATATATCCAGTGAAGTTATTTGGGTGGAGTTGAAGAATAAGAAAGGGATGATCACCTTGTTGGGATTGTATTATAGACTCCCTGATAGTCAGCAAGAAATTGAGAATTGAATTTGTAAGGAGATCTCAGTTATTTGTAAGAATAATAGGCTGGTTATAGGAGGGGATTTTAACTTTCCAAACATATACTGAGACAGCCATAATGTTAAGCATTCAGATGGAGAGGAATTTGTTACGTCTGTACAAGAAAACATTCTGAGTCAGTATGTGGATGTGCCTATTAGAGAAGGTGCAAAGTTTGACCTACACTTGGGAAGTAAGGCAAGGGCAGGTGACTGAGGTTTCAGTGGGGGAGCACTTTGGGGCCAGTGACAATAATTCTATTAGTTTTAAAATAGTAATGAAAAAGGATAGACCAGATCTAAAAGTTGAAGTTTTAAATTGGAGGGTGGCTAATTTTGAATGTATTAGGCAAGAACTTTCAAAAGCTGATGAGAGGTAGATGTTCGCAGATAAAGTGAGAGCTGGAAAATGGAAAGCCTTCAGAAATAAGATAATGAGAATTCAGAGACAGTGTATTCCTGTTAGGATGAAGGAAAGGCTGGTAGGTATAGAGAATGCTGGGTAGGAAGCAAATGTCAGGTACAGACAGGATAGATCGAGTGAATCCTTAGAAGAGTATAAAGGAAGTAGGAGTATACTTAAGAGGGAAACCAGGATGACAAAAAGGGGACATGAGATAGCTTTGGCAAATAGAGTTAAAGAGAATCCAAAGGGTTTTTACAAATACATCAAGGACAGAAGGGTAACTAGGGAGAGAATAGGGCCCCTCAAAGGTCAGCAAGGCGGCCTATCTGTGGAGCCGAAGGAGATTGGGGAGATACTAAATGAGTTTTGTGCATCAGTGTTTACTGTGGTAAAGGACATGCAACATATAGAAAGTTGGGAAATAGATGGTGATATCTTGAAAAATGTCCATATTACAGAGGAGCAAGTGTCAGATGTCTTGAAACACATTGAAGTGGATAAATCAGGTGTACCCTAGAACTCTGTGAGAAGCTAGAGAAGTGATTGCTGGGCCTCTTGCTGAGATATTTGTATCATCGATAGTCACAGGTGAGGTGCTGGAAGACTGGAGGTTGGCAAACATGGTGCCACTGTTTAAGAAGGGTGGTAAGGACAAGCCAGGGAACTACACACCAGTGATCCTGACCTCAGTGGTGGGCAAGTTGTTGGAGAGAATCCTAAGGGACAGGACGTACATGTATTTGGAAAAGCAAGGACTGATTAGGAATCATCAACATGGCTTTGTGCATGGGAAATCATGTCTCACAAACTTGATTGAGGCTTTTGAAGAAGTAACAAAGAGGATTGATGAGGGCAGAGCAGTAGATATGATCTATGTGGACTTCAGTAAGGTGTTTGACAAGGTTCCCCATGGGAGACTGATTAGCAAGCTTAGATCTCATGGAATACAGGGAGAACTAGACATTTGGATACAGAACTGGCTCAAAGGTAGAAGACAGAGAGTGGTGGTGGAGGGTTGTTTTTCAGACTGGAGGCCTGTGACCAGTGGAGTGTCACAAGGATCAGTGCTGGATCCACTACTTTTCATCATTTATGTAAATGACCTGGATGTGAGCATAAGAGTAGTAAGTTTGCAGATGACACCAAAATTGGAGGTATAGTGGACAGCAAAGATGGTTACCTCAGATTACAACGGTACCTTGATCAGATGGGCCAAAGGACTGAGGAGTGGCAAATGGAGTTTAATTTAAATAAATGTGAGGTGCTGCATATTGCGAAAGCAAATCTTAGCAGGACGCATACACTTAATGGTAAGGTCTTAGGGAGTATTGCTGAACAAAGAGAACTTGCAGGTTTATAGCTCCTTGAAAGTAGAGTCGCAGGTAGATAGGATAGTGAAGAAGGCGTTTGGTATGCTTTCCTTTATTGCTCAGAGTATTGAGTACAGGAGTTGGGAGGTCATGTTGCGGCTGTACAGGACATTGGTTAGGCCACTGTTGGAATATTGCGTGCAATTCTGGTCTCCTTCCTATCAGAAAGATGTTGTGAAATTCGGAAGGGTTCAGAAAAGATTTACAAGGATGTTGCCAGAGTTGGAGGATTTGAGCTATCGGAAGAGGTTGACTCGGAGCTTCGGAGGCTGACAGGTGACCTTAGAGAGGTTGATAAAATTGTGAAAAGCATGGATAGGATAAATAGACAAAGTCTTTTCCCTGCAGTAGGGGAGTCCACAGCTGGAGGGCACAGGTTTAGGGTGACTGCGGAAAGATATAAAAGAGACCTAAGGGCCTACATTTCCACACAGAGGATGATGCATGTGCAGAATGAGCTGCCAGAGGAAGTGGTGGAGGCTGGTTCAATTGCAACATTTAAAAGGCATCTGGATGGGTATATGAATAGGAAGGGTTTGAAGGGATATGGGACAGGTGCTAGCAAGTGGGATTAGATTAGGTTGGGACACCTAGTTGGCATGGATGAGTTGGACCGAAGGGTTTGTTTCCATGCTGTACATCTCAATGACTCTGAGTTTATACTCAATGGAGTTTGGAAGGATAAGGCGGAATCTAATCGAAATGTACAGAATACTAAATGGCCTGGACAGAGTAGATATTGGGAAGATGTTTCCATTTGTAGTAGAGACTGCTACCTCGGGGCACAGACTAAGGGTAAAGGGAAGACCTTTTAGAACAGAGATGAAGTAAAAGTTCTGCCAGAGAATGGTGAACCTATGGAATTCATTGCCACAGACACCTGTGGAGGCCAAGTTATTCAGCATATTTAAGACAGAGATAGATAGGTTCCTGATTGTCAAGAGAATCAAGGGTTACGGGGAGAAAGCAGGAGAATGGAGTTGAGAAACATATCAGTTATGATTGAATGGCGGAGCAGAACCAAGGGACTGAATGACCTAATTTCATACAATCCCTACAATGTGGAAACTTCGGCATCAACCCTCCAAAGAGTATCCCACCCAAACCCATTCACTACATTTACCTCTGACTAATGCACCTAACCCACACATCTGAACAATATGGGCAATTTCACCTAATCTGCAAATGTTTGGATTATGGGAGGAAACCAGAACATCCAGAGGAAGCCTGCGCAGACATGGAGAGAACATGCAAACCCTACGCAAACAGTCACCTCATGGTGGAATTGAACCCTGGTCTCTGGCACCGTGAGGCAGCAGTGCTAACCACTGAGCCACCGTGCCATCCTTATGTTGCTCCTCTGGCCTATGGTCTTTTGCTCTTATAGTTATCACATTTGTTAATTTGAGTATAAAATTGATCCTTTTTAAGCCATGTCACAGCATGATTCTGGAATTTGCAATGAGCCACATTACAGCATAAATGTATAATGTGTTGAAATCAATCAACCTCTCTGTTAGTTTAATAACGACATTGTCTGTAAATACTTTTCACTGTACTCCTGTACTTCTGTACTGGATTACAAGTGACAATAACGGATATTCTATTCTATTCTGTTTATTTTTAAAATGGGTTTGTTTGATTTTGTCAAATTAGCAAAGAAAGCACTAAAGAAGCAGGATATTGGACTCAAAACATTAAAACTGTGATTTGGAGGAGCCGATGTTGGACTGGGACAGACATAGTTAAAATCACACAAAACCAGGTTATAGTCCAACAGGTTTATTTGGAGGTACTAGCTTTGTGGGACTTTCAACATTAAAACTGTTTCTCTCCACAGATGGTGCCAGACCTGCTGATGTTCTCCATCAGTGTCTGTGTTTGTTGTACTGAAAAGAGTAACTTGACACGACTCTTTTAAACATTCCTGGTAACCTCCAGGTCAGAGTGAGTAGGCAAGGCACTGAGTTCACAGGAAGATTGCCAAGTGTACCTTAATGTGTTTCTCTATGTGAATGCCAATGAGGTGAAGTAGGGAACATGAAGGTCAGCTGATTAATATTGTGAGCTGATTTGAATTTTCAAAATTGTGACATTGAGGTTTGGGACTAATCACATTTAGCTGTGTACATCACCCAAAAATTCTTTCCGTTTCTCAATTTTACTTCTTCCAGTTGTGCAAACAGAAAATTGAGATGAATGTGGACTCTCAAGCCCAAGTCTCATGTTTAGATAGAGTTCTTGTGTAAATATTCAAAATAGACTGTAATGGATGGTTTATTATTAATGTGTTTCAAACAGCTTAAGATGTCATGAGATGTAAATAGGCCATTGAGCTCAGCAGATATACTGCAACAGCTGTGAGTAGAGAATTGGTTATATTAATGGAATCATAATTCACAGGCTTGGCCAAACGATGACCCAAATGAGTGGCATGAGTTCAAATCCCAGAATGGTTTGAAAAATGTGTAACTCAGAACCGAAGTAACACAGAGATATACTTCAGCAAGGGAAACCTGCTCTTCCACCTGCCTGGAACATGACTCCAATTCTGCGGAATGGAGTTAATTTTTAACACATTTTAAAGTTAATGAGCAAGTCATTCAATTGAGACCACCTTCTCTGCATGAGAATAAATGAAAGAAAATAACATTGGTGCAATACTTTGGATCATGCACCCTTTTGCCTGTAATTAAAGCCCGTTGAAAGGATTTGCATGAATAATTCCTGTTTTCAAAGGCGACCAAGCAAGTTTCCAGAATCTTATTCACTGATCATGATGAATTCCTGAATTCATTTGAGGACCAGACTGAATTTCCCTATGAACACTTTCAGCACTTGAACTGCAGTGTGAGAAATTAGAAAAGCCAGTTGAGAATGGGCATGTGTGAAGACATTAGGCCCAAGGCCCACTTAAGGATGCACCGTGGTCTTCAAGGAATAAAATATTCATGTACCTGATACTCCAGATCAGACTTTTGGTGCAACCCACTATTTAGTACTTCAGAAAATTCAGTTCCAATATTTAGCAAGCCAGCAAATAACCCTTGGGAAGAACAGGAGTGGAGTGTGAACAGCAGGAAAAGGCAGTAGGAGAAAATTGTGGGTCCTGCAGCCAAAAGAAGGCTATTGTCATTAGTAGCTTTTGCTTTAAGGATGAAGTCTACTCAGGGCTGCAAGAGTGGTGACCACAAAGTACTCTGTACACTAAGCCTTTTGTTTGATGCACAGTCTTGATTTGTAAAAGTTTGACATGATTTTGGGTTTTCTTGTCAGTGCTGACCTTGAGAGATGCAGTTTGAGAACTATACTGTAAATGAAAGAGCCTTGGGAAAAGTTGATGAGCAGAGAGATCTGCGAGTTCAGGTCCATTGTACCCTGAAGGTGGCTGCACAGGTAGATAGAGTGGTCAAGAAGACATATGGTATGCTTGCCTTCATCGGATGGGGTATTGAGTATAAGAACTGGAAAGTCATGTTAAAATTGTACAAGACTTTGGTTCTGCTGCATTTAGAGTACTGTGTACAGTTCTGGTCGCCACATTATCAAAAGGATGTGGACGCTTTGGAGAGGTTGCAGAGAAGGTTTACAAGGATGTTGCCTGGTATGGAAGATGCTAGGTATGAAGAGGGGTTGAGTAGGTTAGGTTTGTTTTCATTAGAAAAAACAGGATTGAGGGGGGAACCTGATTGAGGTCTACAAAATCATGAAGGGTAAAGACAAGGTAGATAGAGATAAGCTTTTTCCCAGGGTGAATAATGAGAGGTCACACTTTCAAGGTGAGAGGTAAAAAGTTTAAGGGGAATACGCATGGCAAGTACTTTACACAGAGGGTGGTAGGTGCCTGGAACGCATTACCAGCAGAGGTGGTAGAGGCAGGCACGGTCAATTCATTTAAGATGAGCCTGGACAGATGCATGAATAGGTGAGGAGCAGAGCAACACAGATGCTTAGGAATTGCTTAGGAACAGGTTTAGATGGTAGATTTGGATCGGCTCAGGCTTGGAGGGTCAAAGGAACTGTTCCTGGGCTGTAAATTTTATTTGTTCTTTGTTTGACAAGGTACTGGAACTATTTATTCAAATGCCTCTCCTTCAACAGACAAAGCAGGTGGAAATTTAGCTAGGAGAAGTAAAACCATACAATAGATTGATAAATTTTGTTAACAACCTGCTTAGAGAACAGATGGACATCTAAATTTACTAGGCAAGACACGACCATTAGGTGAGAGTGAGAATTAGAAGGAAGATGTAAATAGGTAGTAGGGAAATGCAGCCAGGTTAAATAAGTGGACATGAACATCACCACATTGTGAGATTCCTATAAACCATGCTGATGGAACTGATCACATAATTTTGATGTTAGACAGAGAGAAGATACTAGTTCAAAGTGAGTACTTGAGGAGTGAGATCTCGGGCACTACGTAAGAGAGCTATATATGAGCATCTACCATGTACAGGTGTAAATAATGGAGTGTTACAGTACATGAGGAATTGAAGAGTTTCCTTAAAGATAAGGAGCAAGGACTCTCAGGAACAAGAGTTTCTAGAACTAGGAGGCACAGAAACATAGAAGGTAGGAGCAGGAGTAGGCCATTTGACTCCTCTGCCATTCATTATGATCATGGTGTCCCATCAAGTTCGATACCTTAATACTGCCCAGCTCCCATATCCTTTGATCCCTATAACCACAAGATCCTTTCTACCTCCAATGTGAAACAGAAAATGTTTTGGCCTTATCCACCTTCTGGGGTTGTAACTTCCACAGGATCATCACTCACTGGGTGAAAACCTTTCTCCTCACCTCAGTTCTAAAGGGCTAACCCCTTATCCTTAAACTATGATGCGTGGTTCTGGACTCCATGAACCGTCAATAACATCCTCCTTGCATCTAACCTGTCTAGTCCTGTTAAAATTTTATAGGGTTCTATGAGATTCCCTCTTCATTCTTTTAAACACCAATGAATGCAATTCTAACTGACTCAATCTGTCCTCATACATCAGTCCTGCCATTCCAGGAATCAACTTAGTAAACTTTCCCTGCACTCTGGAGCAAGAACATCCTTCCTCAGAGAAGGAGACCAAAATTGCGTACAATATTCCACGTATGGCCTCACCGATACTCTGTATGATTGCAGAAAGACACCTTTGTTCCTGTACAATCATTTGAGAATAAGGCCAGACCATTTAGGAAAGAAGTCAAGAAATGTGGCGCTGGGAAAGCACAGCAAGTCAGGCAGTATCCGAGGAGAGGAGAGTTGATGTTTCGGGCATAAGCTCTGCATCAGGAAAGATGCTAGGAAGCGCTTCTACACAAAAAGAGTGATAGATGTTTGGAATTCTTTTCCATAATTGACAGGGGGTACTGGATCAGAGTCCCATTTAACTTCAGCTGGAAGGCTCATACAATGGCCCTTCTCCACTGGGTGGCACGATGGCTCAGTGGTTAGCACTGCTGCCTCACAGCACCAGGGTCCCAGGATTGATTCCAGCCTTGGGCGACTGTCTGTGTAGGGTTTGCTCATTCTCCCCGTGTCTGTGTGGGTTTCCTCCCACAGTCCAAAGATCTGTGGGTCAGATGAATTGGCCATGCTAAATTGCCCATAATGTTAGTTGCATTAGTCAGAGGGAAATGGGTCTGAGTGGGTTACTTTTTGGAGGGTCAGTGTGGACTGGTTTGGCCGAAGGTCCTGTTCCCATACTGTAGGTAATCTCACTGCACATTGGTGGCAGATTCCCTGAGTTTTAGTGCATTCCTCAGCATGTATTCTCAGACCTTGGAATTTTAGGGACCCAGGTTTAAGGCATAGGGCAAGGGATTTAAAGGGGGATGTGAGGAAAAATGTTTTCACCCAGACGGTGGTTGAAATCTGGAATTTATTGCGTGGTCAGGGTTAGAGACAAAGATTGTCGTAGCATTTAAAATTAGATAGACACTTGTGACACCAAGGCATACATGTCTATGGGTCAGGTATTGAAAAACTGAAGGGCCTTTTTATGTACTATGAACCTCTATGACTCCATGACTTGTTAGGTTATTTTAAAGATAAAGCTTTTGAAATAAAATTATGCAAATGCATTTTCTACAAATGTAGTTTATTTCAGATATTCCATAAATGCCATTAAACATTTATTTCTTCATTGCAGGATGGAAGATTTGTTTTAAGCTTAATTCTAAATTGAGAGAGATCATAAGTCCATAAAGCCATAAGACAGAGGAGCAGAAGTTCGGCCGTTCAGCCCATTGAGTTTGCTCCGCCATTCAATCATGGCCGATAAGTTTCTCAACCCCATTCTTCCACTTTCTCCCCTTATCACTTGATCCCCTTTGCAATCAAGAACCTGTCTATCTCCGTCTTAAATATACTCAATGATTTGGCCTCCACAGCCTTCAGTGGCAGTGAATTCCAGAGATTCCCCACTCTCTGGCTGAAGAAGTTGCTCTTTATCTCTATTCTAAAAGGTCTTCCCTTTACTCTAAGGCTGTGCCTCAGGTCCTAGTCTCTCCTACCAATTGAAACATCTTCCCAACATACATTTGAAATATCTTAAACATGAAAGATTGAAGCAAAAATATCAGCAAACCATCCCTTACGTATTAAAGGCTGCAAATTTTGAATCTTGAAGAAAACATGTTTTTGGGAACTAGTGGATGTTGATCTAAAGCAAGGGCCAAACCCGGGACAGAACAACGATGGGGAGTCAGGAGATGAGTTACTCATTGCAGAATTCCCAGCCCCTGACCTGCTCATGTAACTATCATACTTATATGACCTGTGCTTTCCCACATACTGAAGAAGGTTGATTTGCTGATAGATAGAGGCACCTTACTGATGATGCAAATGCTTTATGTCAACTTGTTCTCTTTGTAAAATATAAGTTACTGCCAAAGGCGTCAAAAATTAATTGTCTCACCACTACAAACATAACCGTGTTGAAAACATAACAGGTTGCAAATTCAGGACTGGAACTACCAAGGGCTAATTAAGGTAGATAGCCAATGGCTTTTCCCTATAGTAGGGGAGTTTAAAACGAGGAGGCGTGGGTTAAGGTGAGAGGGGAGAGATGCAAAAGGGTCCGGCGGGGGTGGGGGGAGGCAGTTTATTCATATGTCTGGTGAGTGACTGGAATGGGCTGTGAGACATTGTGGTGGAAGTAAGGTACAATTTTGTCAATTAAGAAAACTTTAGACAGGTACATGGATGGGATAAGTATGGAAGGATATGGATACAGGCAAATGGGACTAATTTAATTGTGAAAATCGAATGGCTTGGGCAAGTTGGGCTGCAGGGCCTGTTCCATGCTGTAGATTTCTCTGACTCTATGTGAGAGTTGGGTTAGTTTTACTCCAATTATACATGGTCTCTGTGAGAAAAAGCATAGCATTTCTACACTTAGGTGCCACAGAGGGAAGTTTGCTGGAGATGAGCCTACATATTTCCATGCACTTCATGTTCTGCCCTGTGGCAGGTAGTTCAACTGTTTCTTCTCTCGCCAAGAACGCAGTGTATGTGAGGCATGAGCAATTGGGTGTCAAAGCCCCAGGAGCAACTTAGCTACCTCTGCTTTAACTTTGCATTTCCTGAGTTATTACTAATGAGGTGTTTGTTGTGAAAGAACCAGCAAATGATTCGCTTGTTTGCAGATTCTCACATTTTAATAAGGTGCTCTCAAAGGTGAAAGGTCCCAAAAACCATAGGAAGATCATGGGACAAACTTTAGCAAGTTTTACCATCCGACAGTAAATGTGGTCCTCATGTTCAACTTAATATCTTCAGTACTTCTGGAGAGAGCTTAATTGACTATAGGTTTCAGTATAGCAGGAGGGCAATCTGCCCAACTAGCTTATCAAGGGTGAGCTTAAGGGTCAGGAAGAGAGCTCAGGAAGGTGCTGAGCCAATTTCACCCCACCCCGATCTTTTGTGGAGATTCTCCTCCAGCCAGAACATGCCCCACGGATCACATAAGACCCAGCCCTGTCAGCACTTGGGGTACAATGCTTGGGTGAAGGTTTGTTAGCTCAGTTGGCTGGATGGCTAGTTTGCAATGCAGTGTAAGGCCAAAAATGCAAATCCTCACCACTGCAAGAACAGCCATGTTGAAAATATAACAGGTTGCAAAAATCATGATTGCTGGCCGGAACTATCGTGGGCTAACTATGTAACAATTGGGTTAGTTTTACTCCAGTTCTAGATGGTCTCTGAACTTGGGTTGCATGGAGGCAAGTTTGCTGGAGATGAGACTTTACATGAGGTTTCCATGAAGATCCCTCCTTCTCAACTTATCCCCTCACCTGAGGTGTATTGAAACTCGGTTTAAGTCTCACCAGTCATCTATCTCAACTGAGAAAGTAGCTCTATGGTCCAATAGGACTGTGGTGACTTTATCTTTACAGTGTCTGGGATGTAATATGGGACTGGAGTATTCTGTTATGTGTGGATTTCAGAAGGTCAGAGCCACCATACCAGTAGAATTTCATTTCATAATAATGTTGGAGCAGAATTAGGCCATTTAACCCATCAAGACTGCTCCAGGATTTGATGATTACACATTACACACCAAATCCAGAATTGTCTGTATCCCGGTGAGCTGCTCCAAAAAGTCTCTTATAGGTCTTTGACAAACTTCTTTTCTGGAGTTCTGCTACCAATCTGGTTTTCCCCCAGTCCACCTGCATGTTGATGTCCCCCATGATTATAGTAATAGTGACTTTCTTACATGCCTTTTCTATCTCCTGAATTGTTTTCTTCCCCACATTGCGGGAAATCATGTCTCATGAACTTGACTGAGTTTTTTGAAGAAGTAGCACAGAGGATTGATGAGGGTAGAGCAGTAGATGTGATCTATATGGACTTTAGTAAGGCATTCGACAGGGTTCCCCATGGGACACTGGTTAGCAAGGTTAGATCTCGTGGAATAAAGGGAGAACTAGCCATTTGGATACAGAACTGGCTCGAAGGTAGATGGCAGAGGGTGGTGGTGGAGGGTTGTTTTTCAAACTGGAGGTCTATGACCAGTGGAGTGCCACAACGATCGGTGCTGGGTCCATTACTGTTGGAAATGACCAAAACCACAATCAATTTGTGCACAACAAGCTCACACAATCAACAATGCTCAGATAATCTGTTTGAGTGATGTTTGGTGTGGGGTAAATCTTGTCCAGACTCAGATCATCAAGGCAAAGTGAAGGATGGGCATACGATTTCAAGAAGTGAGCTACGCATCACAGTAGACCCAGGTTCTCACTAACTTCCATCACCACAGTAGCTACAAGTGGAATCTCTTCTGCCACACAGAGACTGTCTGGAAGAGGACTCAGATCAAAAGGAGAAATAGAGTGAAGTATTTCAGATTATTTTGTTATCCCCCCTGGAAACCTAGGACTGAAGGCAAGTTACAAAAACCAATGTGTTGCGTCGTGCACTCAAATGTACATGCCACCATTGCACTTGCCCATGTATTGTTCCCAGACAATACTAATCCCCTGCAACCACCCAAGTTCCCTTTCCTTTTGAGTTCCAGGAAACACAGTTTCTCCTTTTACTTTTGCATAATTATAGCCTGATTTATTGCTTCAGGCTCCATGTTTCAACAGCAAATAGGCTATTGCTGTATTTGTGTCACTGGTAGCCAAGCAACTGACTGAGAAATGAAAGCAGTGAGCATTTTGAGTAACTTGGCAAAGCACTCAAGAGAAGGACCTTCTGTGCTTGAGATTATTTTTCACAGAATGCACAACATAGAGATCATTCAGTCCAGGTGGTCTGTGTAAGTGTTCATGCTCTGCTTGTGCCTCCTCATGTCCTACTTAACCTTATACATTGCACATAACCTTCCTCATTATTCACTCTCTTTCCCTTTAAATACATCCATAATACACAATGTGGTAAAGAGTTACATGCCCTATCCTCTTTCTGGGTAAAGATGTTCTTCCTACATTTGTTTGTGCAGGTGAAGCCACTACTGCAATATGTGGACAGTTTGGTCTCACTAAGGAGAAGATAAGACTAAGAAATTTTCAGGAAGATGAAAACTAAGATTAATCAATATGAATATTCTTGAATAACTCCACGAATTTATAAACATGGAATATAGGAACAGGAGAGGATGGTTTGGTCCTTCAAATCCTCTCCATCATTCAATATGATGATTGCTAACCATGGAAGCCAGTACCCTGATCCCACTTTCTCACATACCCTTTGATCCCTTTATCCCTACAGCCAATACCTAACTCCTTCTTGAAAATACTAAATGCTTTCTGTGGCAGAGAATTCCACAGGCTCACCACTCTCTGGGTGAAGAAATTTCTCCTTAATCCAGTCCAAAGTGCCCTACCGTGTATCCTTAGACTGTGACCACTGGATCTGGACTCCCTGGTCATTGGGAACATCCCCCATGTGTTTACACAGCCCTTTTAGAATCTTATGAGGTTCTATGGATGGAGCAAGCTCTAACCTCCAACCCTTTGCATATTTCTGATATACAGCTGATACGTTTACTATATTTGAACACACAGCTGCATGTAAGAATTTTTTTGTATAATGGAGTTCCAGGATTTTGACCTAGTGACACTGAAGCAACAGCGATATATTTCCAAATCAGATGGGTGTGGCTTGGAGGGGAAATTGGTAGCGGTGTTTCCCTGTATCTGCTGTCCTTGTCCATTGAGATGAAAGTGGTTGTGGGTTTGGAAAATGCTGCCCAAGGAGTCTTGGTGAATTTGTACAGTGCACCTTGTACATGGTTTCACTACTGAGTATTGGTAGTGGAGGGTATGAGTGTACATGATACAAGTCAGCAAGCAGCTTTGACCCAGACAGCATCAAGCTTCTGATTGTTGTTGGAAACCGCACAGATCCAGGCAAGTGGGGAAAATCTTGGAATCCTCTCCCTACTGGCATTGTGAGTCAACCCACAGCAAATGGACTGCAGCCATTCAAGGCGGCATCTCGCCACCAGCTTCTCAAAGACACATAGGGATGGGCTATCAATGCTGGCCAGTCAGCAATGCCCAGGTCCCACAAATGAATAAAAAAAAGTATTCCATCACATTCCTGACCTGTGCCTTGCAGCTGGTGGACTGAGTCAGGAGGTGTGAGTCACTGCAAAACTCCTAGCCTGTTACCTACTTTTGCAGCCAAAGCGGTTATATTGCTGTCAACAATCATAATTGCTGTAGAAACTCAGCAGATCTGTTGATAACTGTGGAGAGAAGGCAGAGTCAACCTTTTGGGTCCAGTGACCCTTCTTCAGAACTATGTTGCTGCCAGACTTGCTGAGTTTCTCCAGCAATTCCTATTTTTGTTTCAGATTTCCAGTATCCGCAGTTCATTGGTATTTTTAGTCTTGACCAGTTCAGTTTCTGGTCAATACTAACCCTCAGGATGTTGATAGTGCAAGATTTAGTGATGTTAATGCCAGTGAATGTCAAGGACAGTGGTTAGACACTCCCTGTTGGAGATGATCGTTGTATAGCACTGGTGTGGCATGCATTTACTTATCACTTAGCAGTCAAATCCTGGACATTGTCTAGATCTTGTTACGTTCAGGTATGGTCTGATTCGGTATCTGAGAGTTAGGAATGGTGTTGGAACATTGTGCAGTTATCGGCAAACATTCCCCCTAATTATGATGCAGGGAAAGTCATTGCATTTCACCATGATTTTGTCAATGGCAATTAGGGATAGGCAATAAATGCTGGCTGATCAGGCCGTGCCTACATCTGATGTCTGATTTTTAAAAAAAATTTGCTTAGCAAGTACATTCTCACTGATGCTCAGTTTGGATTTTGTCAAGACTACTGAGCTCCTGACTTTATTCCAGCCTTGGTTCAAGCTTGGATTAAATGAGCTGAACTCCATAGGCAAAATGAGAGTGACTGTCCTGAACATCAAGGCTATGTTTCATTAAATATGTCATCACGGTGCCAAGCAAAACTAGAGGACATTAATGCAGAACATTCCCAGGATAATGTCGAGGCTCTACTATTTTCAGTCGCTTTTTAAATGACCTTCCCTTCCATCCTAAGGTCTGAATAGGGATGTTAACTGATGACTGCACAATGTTCAGCACCATTTGGAACTGTTCAGATCATGTAGTTATCTGCATCCAAACGGAACAAAACTTGGACAATATACAGGTTTGAGATGATAAGTGGCAAGTAACGTTTGCACCACACTAGTATCTGGCAATGACTGTCTTCCACATGAGAGAATCTAAATATCGTCCCTTGAACTTCAATGGCATTACCATCATTGAATACCCCCCTTATCAACTCCTGTGTCTCCATTGATCAGAAACTCAACTGCATTAGCCATATAATTACATTGGGTACAAGAGCAGGTCAAAGGTTTTGAATTTTGCAGAGTTACTCACCTCCTGACTCTCCAAAATCTGTCCACTATCTAGAGGGTACAATTCAGGAGTGTGATGCAATATTTCCCACTTTCCTGGATGAGTGCAGGATCCAACAACATTCAGGAAGCTTGACAACATCCAGGAACAAGCATCCTACTTATATTGGCATCGCATCCACAAACATTCACTCCCCTTTGCACAGTAGTGACAGTGTACATGACCTATAAGATGTACATGACCTACAGAAATTCTCCCAAGGTTCCGAAACAGCACCATCCAAAACTCCGGCCATAACCAGCTAGAAGGACAACAATAGCAGATACATGGGAACACCACAAGCTGCAAGCTCCTTTCCAAGATGCACGACTTGCGAATACTCTGCAATTCCTTTAGTATCGCTTGGTCAAAATCCTGGAACTCCTTCCCAAAACGATGTTATTGATTTAACTCCAGCAAATAAACTGCAGAATTTCACTGTGACCTTCACAAGGACAACTAGGGACAGGCAGTAAATGCTAGTTATGCTTGCATCCCATGAATGAATTAAGCAGGGATAGGGTAGGGAGCTGGTCTGGGTGGGATGCTTTTCAGAGGGTCAGTGTAGGCCAAATGGCCTGTTTACACATTGTAGGAATGCTACATAAAAGGTCACTTTTATTTATGCACTGTGGACATCTCTGGCTCAGCCAATATTTATTGCCCATCCCTAATTGCCCAGCGGACAGTTAAAAGTTAATCACATTGTTGTTGGTCTGGAGACACACAAAGGCCAGATCAGGAAGGGACAGGTTTCCTTCTCAAAAGGACATCAGTGAACAGATGGATTTATCCAACAATCGACATTGGTTTCATGACTCTTAATTCTAGATTTTTTTTGTTGAATTCAAGTTTCACTATCTGCCATGGCAGGATTCAAACTTAGGAGTCCCTCGGATATTATCTTGGTCTCTAGGTTACCAATCTAGCAATAATACTACAAGGCCATCATTGCTGGCTCAGTAACTACCTGTTCAGAGATGCCCAGTTTTGGGTTTCCAGGACCAATCAACCCCTGACCTCATTACAGTCAACGGGAGGTGAGAGTGACTGCTCTTAACTTCAAGGCCATAGGTGATCAGGTGTGGCATCACAGAGCCCTAGCAAGCTATAGGCATTGAGAGACAGGGGAAAGTTCTTCTCTGGTTGGAGTCATAATTGGAACATAGGAAGCTGGATATGGAGATCAGTCACCACACATCCTGGATTTTTCTGCAAGAATTGTTTGGGGAATATCATGGGCCCAACCATCTCCAGCTGATGGTACTACAGAGCTACACTGTCTCTGATCAGTCATCAGCTCTTAGAGTTGGGAAGGATCCCCTTTCTGTAATGAGGGTTTCAATGTTAATAGATTAGTCTTAAATTGGTTCAATCAATCCCAGAATGGCCACAGTAGGTTTGGTACCAGCTTTCCAAAGAATTCACTGATGCAGCTATTAATTCCACTCATACTGGTTAACTAGAGTTATCTGTAAGCCTGACAGGATAGATTGCCTTCTCTGAAAAGCATTAGTTCTGCAGCACAGACTTGGGGTATTTGGCCCAATTAGTTTATGCCAATATTTATGATCCACACAACTCGTCTCCCACTTTGCATCTTCTTATCTTCCAGATTATCTTTCCATTGTCTCAGCTTCACATTAAATGCACCCATGTTATTTGCCTCAACCAGTAAGACAGAGGCAAATTCCACATTCTAAACACTCTCCAGGTGAAAAAAAAATTTGTCCTGAATTCCTGATGGGATTTATGATTGACTATTTAATATTAAATATTCAAGGCCCCCCAGTTTTTTGATTGACCTGCAAATAGTAAGATCTTTTCTGCATCGAACTTATCAAATGTCAGGTGACCAGTAGCAGAAATGGCTATGAGGCTGGTTAAGAGTCACAATCAAGCATGCTGGGAATTTTGATTAGGCTAGTTTAGTCTCTGACCTCGGTTAAAATTGCAGCCCGGGCATGTTGGGACCTGTCCTGTAAATTGTGATAGGCAGTTTCCTGTATTGCCCAAATAAGGGAGGTGGTCTGCTCGACTCACTGACACCATATTACCTTATATGAAATATGGAATGTGGCAGTTTACAACTTGTATATTTGTGAATTGTTTACCAGTAAGATCCACTGGCTGGGATCAAACATTATGATCAGGAGTGGGTCAATTCATTGGCTGAGTGCCAGAGAAGTTTCTGGAACAATGTATTTCGTAATAAAAGTTTGCAAAACAAAGGAATTTGCAAGACTGAGCTCTCGAGACCAACATTAGCGAAGCATGTGCCCTGAAGTCATCTTCAAAGAAGACCAAGAACTGTGAGGTAAGATTTACACTGAAAGCAAAATTGGCTACTTTACTCAAATCTGGGTAGTATTTGTTTCAAGCCAAACTTATCGAGTTAAAGTTAGAGTTAGGGTTAATTATGCATTAAGTTAAAGGAAGGTAAAATGAAGTTAAATGAAGTGAGTTCAAATGGAATTTAAATTAGATGAATTAAGAAGTAAATATTGCAACAAATGAATGTTTGATATTGAGTATTGATACCTAAAGAGTTAAATAATGTAGGTTTTGATTAATTAAAGTCTGAGTCAGTTCCCTGCCTTTTGTCTGTCACGCAAGGGAGGAATACATGGAGAAAAGGATGGAGTACTCCTTTTGAGCACTGCACCTTTATAATTGTAAAGATTGCCATTAGTCTGCCTCTTAGCCTTCCTTTTTCGTGGAAAAAGTGCTCCAGCCTCATCAGTCTTTCCTGAAGGACATTAATAAACTATTCGGGTTTATGGTCATTTCTGTTTTCAGTTCACAAACAATTCATTGCCACACTTGTTAAATTCAATTGCACAACTTGCTGTGCATAAGATTCAAATGCTTGACCTTGGGGCTGCTCGTACCAGTAACCCTTGGCAACCATACACTTCATTTACAAATAAGTAATGGTTGCAACAAAAATGGTTTGAAGTTCAACACCACCTACCCAAGGACAATTCAGGATGGAAAAGAAATGCAGGCCTAGCCAAGGGAGCCTACATCACCTGAAAGAATTCACTTTTTAAAAGGTCAGTTGAGAATCAATCCAGCACCATGATGGACAAGATAGACTAACTGATTTTTTTGATTTGTTTTATTTGTTGTCATGTGTATCTTGCTACAAAGTACAAAGAAAAGTGTCATATCGTGTCACCAGATATGAGGCACCATCTTGCCTCAACCATATCTAAGTTGTGATCAGACACTGCATATCTTTACTTCCTTCGGCATGTATTTAGGAACGGACTTTGTTTTTGTCTGCAGGTGAAAAAGATAAGACATCACACCCCCTCAGGTTCAGGTAAAAGGTTAATCCTTAACTAGGGTTCCATCAGAGTCTGTTGACCAGGTTACTAAAAGCTTTATGGAATTATTGGGCTTTACAGGGAGCTAGAAAATAAAAGGGTGGAAGTTATTTTGTTTTTATATAAAGAGCTCTGTTTAGAACGATTTTCAGTGCTCTATTCCATTCTGGGCAAGACACCTGAATTAGCACCTGTTAGCGTTGGAGCAGATTTCCAACAACGATACCGGTATGAAAAGTGTTAAATTGTGAAGAGAGGGATGCAGCAAAGAGTCTTGTACATTCTTGAATACAGAAGATTTAGGGGTGGGTGGTCTAACTGAAGTGATTAAACTAAGATAAGGAGTTGTTGAGGTGAGTGAGAAAGAGAGAGAGAGAGAGAGAGAGAAAGAAGCTAATTTCTCCCATGAGAAAACCTGGAACAACAGTGTCACCTTAAAAATACAGCAGCCTCCTTCATCCAAAAGATAATAGAATCCTGGAACATTCTGCTCCAAAATGATGAGAGATCAATTTAAATTTATTGATAAATGTTTGGTAAACAAGGTTATTAAGGTCTACAGAGTCAAGGAGAGCGGGTCGAGTTAATGTTCCGAAAGTGATACTGTAGTAGAATGATGGGGCAGGCTTAAGAAACTGAATGTTTCTCTGTAGAAAACGTGACCACCACTTCTGTGAGGAATTTTCACATTCTCCCCGCTTCAGTATGTGTTTCTTCTGGATGCTTAGCTTCCTCCTACAGTCCAAAGATGTGCAGGTTAGGTGGATTAGCTATGGGAAATGCAGGGTTGTAGAGTGGTGGTTGAAGGGGTCAGTGTGGGCTGAATGGGCTGAATGGCCTGCTTCTGCCCTGTAGAGATTCTATTTCAAAAGGAAACTTCTGAGAAGGCTTCGGTTGAAGGCTGCCTTGCAGAGCTATAAATGCTGATATCAACAGATTTGGGTTAGACGTTGACGGGGGAGGAGAGTATTGAAGTTGTCGGCTTCCCGATGGTAAACATTCAGGTGGAGCGATGCAGCTGTTTCTTTCACTGGCCCGCTTCAACAAACTTTGAGCTGAACCTCAGGGCCCTGAATGAAGCTAAGAATAGCTTTGCCTTTTAGAGTTGGAGGCAATTCAATGTTGTTTGGCTGGTAGCACTTTCTTTTTGATTTATCAGCACAGCACGAGCATAAAAAGAAGCAAGCCCAAGGGAGTTTTAAATCAACAAGTTTGTTCTCACTAACTACAGAGGAGAATCTGACAGGAAGTAACAGTTCTTGCAACAACACTATAGTTTGCCTTTTAGAATACTTCTAGATCTGAGTCTGGTAGCTTTTCTGAATTCTTTCCTGGAGTGTGGGCGGCATTGGCATGGACAGCATTTACTTCCCATCTCTACTGTCCCTTGAGTTTAATTCCTGCCCTGGTGGAATTGAACCTGTGATCACAAGGCATGAGCTTTAAGATTATTAGTCCAGGGACATTATCATTGTGGTCGAAGAGTGTGGTGCTGGAAAAGCACAGCAGGTCAGGCAGCATCCGAGGAGCAGGGAAATCGACGTTTCAGGCATTAGCCCTTCATCTTGATGAAGGACTTATGCCTGAAACATTGATTCTCCTGCTCCTCAGGTGCTGCCTGACCTGCTGTGCTTTTCCAGCGCCACACTCTTCAACTCTGATCCCCAGCATCTGCAGTCCTCACCTTCTCCTACATTATCATTGTGGAACAAGTAAACTGCATATGGTGATACAGGGCCACTAGAAATATGTTACATTACCCTTTGACCAAGAAGAGGGAAAACGAGCAGTGAGAGCTTTGTTTACGGACATTTGAATTCCAGTTCCATTCCAATATTAGAAGAGAAGCTAATGGTCCAATCTGTTCTGTCTTAATGTAAAAAAGATGAAGTTTGAAAGGGGCCTGAGCAATGAGCTTTGTAAAATAGTCTGTGGTTTGGGTTGCAGTAAATATAATTACTGTATTTCATGGTTTCATGCCCCCGGCGAAAAATGCAGAAACTTGTTTTCAATATTTGTTGCAAGATACATTTTGTAGCTGGTCTGTCAACACGAGTGGAAGACTTTGAGGTACTCTCAAGGTCAAACATTTGCATAATTGTTTACCACAGTTCAAACGATACCTGACTTCCCACTGTAAATAAATCAACTTGTCCAACAGCATCCAACTTGAAATTAAGCCTGTTAATGACTTGACAAAGCAAAAGTTAGTCTCTTGATATTTAGAGCTATTTCCACAAGCAGAGAATGATTGGCAGTGCCACAAACAGCACAGGCTAAATCTTGATACCCCTGTTCTATTTGGAAGTGTCGCTTGACTCAGTTGGGAGCAATTTATCTTCAGGTTATGTGGGGTGAGAGATGGATGCCTTTACAAAACCATCTTAATGTAGCATTAAACCAAAACTCCATTGCAATTTTGTTTTGCCTGACAATGATGCATTTTAGAGGAGGTGGTAGCTAGGTCAGGGTGCTGTCAACCAGCTCAGGTGGATGTCAAACTCAACTGGATAGTATAAGGTTCTGGATTACATGCAGTAATTTGCTGATTTTAAGTGGCTCGGGTCACCCTCAGATCCCTGGTCCTGACACTGGACTTATTTAAGGAACGTGAAATGATGATAGCAGTAGGCAGGTGTTTCAGGGCAAAAGAATCTCTGTGTTTATTTAAATACAAAAGGTAAATGTAATACAAGAAATACAGGTAAAAACACTAAACAGTGAAATTAACAACTATAGAGAGGACAATACTTAAATACACTTAAATTAAACCAGATTAAATACTGTTAGAAGCTAAACAGAAAGTTTAATCAGGCTCCCTACCTTTGGAGTCCCATGCACTGACACCACCCGCCTTCCCCTTCCTGTTGGCTAGATCGGAAAATTTGGGATCTCAGGAGTTTAAGCTCACCATTGGGGAAATTGCAATTTGGGCTGGCATGGTGGCTCAGTGGTTAGCACTGCTGCCTCACAGTACCAGGGACCCGGGTTTGATTCCCACCTTAGGCGATTGCCTGTGTGGAGTTTGCACATTCACCAAGTGTGGGTTTCCTTTGTGTGCTCCGGTTTCCTCCCACAATCCAAAGATGTGCAGGTCAGGTGAATTGACCATGATAAATTGCCCATAGTAATGGTTGCATTAGTCAGGGGTAAATATAGGGGAATGCATTTGGGTGAGTTGCTGTTTGGAGTGTTGGTATGTACTTCTTTGGCTGAAGGGCCTGTTTCCATACTGTAGGGAAACTAATCTGAGAAAAAGTACAGCTGGCTGCTCCTGCTCGACATACCTGGTGCCTGGTTGAAGACTTTGGACAGAATAGGCCTTCAGTCTGGGTTGAGTTCACTGATGCTGTAAGACATGTAGTGGATCTGTTAGGGGGGTACTTGGTTGTCTTTACTTTCTGGTGGTTTTTGTGGGCCTGGCTTTTACCTCTGGATGTGTCTGAGGCCTTGTGATGTCGGTCAGGTCTGTGGCTTTCAGAGTTTGTCAGTTCTTTGGTCTGCTGAGCATGGTCTTGGTTCCCCGGTACAGAACAGGCCTGTGTTGGGAGCTCTTGGAATTTGCTGTCAAGTTTCCTCTTCTAGAGATAGCTCTTAGAAATAGTCACTGGAATTAACTGTTGGAATTCCTCTTCTGAGGATCACTGTGGGGGAATAGCTTTTTGGCATGTTTCTGAGCATTGCCACATTTGGAGCCTTTGAGTAAGCTGCTCTGGATCTGTCTCCTGGCGATAGCTGTGAGGATTATTGCTCGGGAAAATATCTGATTCAGGTGAGATTGGGGTCTGTAATCATACTGATTGTGGGCCTCTTATCTTTGCCCCAAACCTGTACTTACCATTGTGTTACTGATGTTCTCATTGATGTGAATTGGCTTTCTGATAGTTAAGAGTATCTGTGAATGTATTTTGATTGAAGTTGAATGTTCAGTTGGCCTCATACTGTCCGTGCTGAGTACAGCAAGGTGTAAAAGGTAGTTCCGGTCCAGAGTGTGAGGTTTGATTGATTGTTCCCTTAGAGTGGAGGTGTAACTTGGAATTCCAGGCTGAACCACAGGCCTGGACTGAAATTATTCTGGCTCTTTGTGTACTTGTTGCAACCTGAACTCAGGCTTTTGTCCAGTATTTAGATGGTGGGGAATTTTGTTGGAAGTGCACATACTTATGAATTATGCGGACTGACAAATGTATAATTGCAGATTACTGGTTTGCAAAGGATTTATCATGTATGGGATTGATTGGAATTGGAAAGTCAACAATTGTCTATCTGCTACTTACAAATAGTGACTTTGGAAAGCAGTGTCCAGCAATGTGTTTAGAGTGAGATAAGAGTGGAGTTCTATTGTGTTAATTGATGGGCAAACAGATCTGCAAAACTCTAATGGATGTAGTGACACCCTGGATTAAGGTGCTGGGTGTGTTTTCCAGTTCACATCTAGAATCTATGAACAGTCACTGGAGAAGTACGCAAGGACTGCCATTGGTTTTCTTAGTCAGTAAGAGTCAGAGCTTGGAGCTGAAAACAGGAGAAACTAAGGAGAAACTACTTCAGTCAGAAAGTGGTGAATCTATGGAATTCATTGCCACAGAAGGCTGTGGAGGCCTGGTCATTGAGTGTATCTAAAACAGAGAAAGGTAAGTTCTTGATTGCCAAGGGGATCAAAGGATATGGGGAGAAAGCGGGAAAATGGGGTTGAAAACCCTATCAGCCATGATTGAATGGCAGAGCAGACTTGATGGGCCAAATGGCCTAATTTCTTCTCCTATGTCTTTTGGTCTTATGGTCTCTGTCAACGGTGTAGTTTGCAACAACCTGATAAAGTTTCAAATATTGGGATTCCTGACTGTTGCTCAGCTGGATCTGAAATCTTGTCTAAGATTTTTCATTGTTCTGCAACTGTAACATGAAACTTGGGAATCAAAAGGAGAAATCAACCCATTTTGTGTTATCTGAATTTGCCCTTTGACCTACAGGGTTGTTGTATCTTTTGTTCCTTTTTGAATATTTTTTCCCCACCCACAAGAGTTAGCTATGTGTGTGCTTATAAGAAAGTGTGTTGTAGTGATTGGATTGATGTCAGCCAGGTGGACCACATTGAATATGAGTTCACTGATTGGGGTGGTTGACCTGGTCCAATCAGGGAGCCCTGGCTGACATATAAACAGGCATGTAAGGAGTTCTGCTCACTCCAGGAGCTGGCTCTGTGCTAGTTGAGTCAGTGTCATGTACTGTGTATGTGTAAGTAAAGGGTGATGGGATTCCTGCCTTTATGGGGTTGTTTTATGTGGGTTTTAGGATTAAGGGAGCTTTAGTTTAATTTGCTAGTGGGTTCCTTGATAGCCAGTTTGCCACTTGTTTCAAAATGAGGTTTACTCATATTATTTTTGAGCTTATAGAAAAGTGAATGCCTATTTTGTTTTAGTGAACAGCAAGGAAGGGAAAAACAATTGACCATGGGATAGGACTTCTACCTTTGGTATGGTTTGTTGAGTCAATGATCTCCTCCGTCATAACAAAACACAGAATCTTTGAAACCTATGTGACCCACTCTGCCTATGTTGGCCCTTTGAAAGAACAGTTGTGCTCAATCCTCAATTTGCTGCTTCCTATCTGTATGGTTTGGGGATTGACAATCCTGAAAGATAAATGTAAATGGCACCAACTCAATTTGAGTTGGTGAATTATAATTGCTGTGTCAAAGGTAGACTGGTACAACTTTAACTTAAACATGTTTTCTTACGTGGAGAATTGGTATTTAATTCTGGTGATATCGTTCTTGTGAAAGGAAAGTGTCAGTGGTACACACATGTCATCACTAATTTTAATTTTAAAGTCTGTCTGGTGTCAATATCATTTGGCCAAGCAATGGACTTGCAGCTGTCATTCCAGAGTGTGAACAGTTGCTCATGTGTAACTGCATCCTGAAGAAAGTCAGACTCTTATTGCAGATTCCTCAGCAACAGTGAACAACCAGTAATGAGAAAGAGGTAGAACTAATAATAATAGCCAGTGAGATGTGCCACTTGCAACTGTTGCTACTGTCTGTGTTGGGGCCCATGCCTGGAGAATGAGGATGATACTGCAACTTGGTTCTCTCTTCTCCTCTTCCATAATGTCTCTTGTTTAGCTGACCAGCAACACCAGCAAAAGTGGTGAATATTTAAGGGACAAATTAGAAGCTGGTGAGTTGGTCTAGGGGTATGATCCTTGCTTAGGGTGTGAGCGATCTTTGCCCAATTAAAGGGTGGCACGGTGGCCCAGTGGTTAGCACTGCTGCCTCACAGCACCAGGGTCCCAGGTTTGATTCCAGCCTCTGGTGACTGTCTGTGTGGAATTCGCACATTCTCCCAGTGTCTGTGTGGGTCCCCTCTGGGTGTTCAGGTTTCCTCCCACAGTCCAAAGTTGTGCAGGTCAGGTGAATTGGTCATGCTAAATTGCCTGTAGTGTTAGGTGCATTAATCAGAGGGAAATGGGTCTGGGTGGGTTACTCTTTGGAGGGTTGGTGTGGACTGGTTGGGCTGAAGGACCTGTTTCTGCACTATAGGGAATCTAATCAAGTCCTAGATGAGCCTTTGCTTTGGGCAGCACAGTGGTAAGCTCTGCTGCCTCAACACTAGGGTCCCAGGTTTGATTCTAGCCTTGAGCAACTGTCTGTGTGGAGTTTGCATATTCTTCCCGCAGTCCCACAGTCCCACAGTCCAAAGATGTGCATATTAGGGACATTGGCCATTCTAAGTTACCCACAGTGTCCAGGTACGTGCAGGCTAGGTGGGTTAGCCATGGAAATGTGGGGAGGGTGTGGGTCTTAGGTGGGATGTTGTTTGGCAGTTGGTGCAGACTCAATGGGTCGAGTGGCCTCTTTCCTTACTGAAGGGGTTTGAGAACAAAAGAAACATAGGAACAGGATTTGGCCATTCAGCCTATTCTACCAATCAATATGATCATCCAGCTTAGGACCCCACTCCTACTTTCCCCCCCATACTCTTTGAGCCCTAAGGACCAAATTTATTTCCTCTTTGAAAACATTCAATGATTTGGTCTCAACTACATTCTGTGGCAGAGGATTCCACAGGCTCACTATCTCTGGGTGAAGAAATTTCTCCTCATCTCAGCTCTAACTGACTTAGCCTGTATCTGTAGTCTATAACCTTTGGTTCTGGTCATCACAGACATCCTCGTTGGATTTATTCTGTCTGTACCTATTTGAATATTTTATTTCCAATATTCAATGAGATCATGGCAGATCCAGTAATCCTCAACTCTGCTTTCCCCACTATCTTTGATTCTAATTAATTATGAAGAATGTCTCTGTCTCTGTTAGCCTTGAACGTACATGACAACCCAACCCCAACAACTTTATCTAGTGAAGAATTCCACAGATTCACAATCCTCAGAAGAAATTCCTCTTCTTCAAAGTCTTAAATTGAGAGACCTATATGAGACGACACCCTCCTACAAAGGGGTACAAACTTTCCATGTCTACCCTGTCAATTCCTCTAAGAATATTTCATCAGGTTACCTCTCAATTTTCTACATATAACCTACATATTTAACCTATACCCATAGGACATGTATGGTATCAGTCCATGGAAAATTCTGTGGATTGCCTCCAATGTTAATATATCTATCTTCGATAAAGGGCCCCAAACCATTCATGTTCTTTCATTTAAGGACTGACTGGTACCTTGTATAGTTTGAACAAAGCTCCTGACCATTATATGCCATTACTTTGAAATTAAGGCCAACATCTTATTTTACTTCCTTTTATGTATTGAAATTTGATGCAGTGAAATTTGTGATTCATGGAAAGGGACTCCTAAGTCCCTCTGTTCTGTAGCTTTGTGCAGTCTTTTGCCCTTTAAAGAATCATCACCTCTGCATGTGGGTTTGCTCGCTGAGCTGGAAGGTTCATTTCCAGATGTCTCGTCACCCTACTAGGTAACATCTTCAGTGGGCCTTCCTGCTTTCTATTTGTATGTTTGGGTTTCTTTGGGTTGGTGATGTGATTTCCTGTGATGACATCATTTCCTGTGATGTAATTTCCTGTTCTTTTTATCAGGGAGCGGTAGATGGGGTCTAACTTGATGTGTGTGTTGATAGCATTCCAGTTGGAATAACCTGCTTCTAGGAACTTTTGTGCTTGTCTTTGTTTGTCTTGTCCTAGGATGGATGCGTTGTCCCAGTCGAAGTGGTGTCCATCCTCTGAATATAAGGATACTAGTGAGAGGTTCATGCTGTTTTGTGGCTAGTTGATGTTCATGTATCCTGGTAGCAAGTGTTCTGCCTGTTTGTCCAATGTAGTGTTTGCACAATATTTTGTAAATAACATTGTTTTGCTTGTTGTCTGTATGTGGTCTTTCAAGTTCATTAGCTGCTGTTTTAGTGTGGGTGGGCTACCATGATGCCAAGGGGTCTGACTGGTGTCTCAGTCATGTCTGAGATGCCTTTGATGTAGGAGAAAGTAGGGTTTCTGGACACGTTACCTAGTAGGGTGACAAAATATCTTGTAATGAACCTTCCAGCTCAGCAAGCAAACCTACATGCACAACCTCAACCTGAGCTACAAATCTTAAAACTCACCATCACCTCTATCCTTCCTGCCAAGTGCATAACCTCACATTTCTCCATGTTATATTCCATTTTTCACTTACTCACTCTATTGTTCTGCAGAGGGATGCATGGCATTTTTTTGTCTGAGCAGAAGGATCATGCTTTCAGTTCTGGAGAAATGTTACCCGACTTGAGGGGTTTTAGTCAGTGAAGACTCCAACTGCTGAGAATGTGGATGGAAGTTTGAATTTTTCAGAAGTGAAAAGAAGTTTAAGCCATCAGAATTAAGAAGGTTCATGCTGGCAGACTTGAAAAGATGATTTAAGTGTTTCAGAAATCAAAGAAGGAGAATTGAGAAGAGTCATAGAACATAGAACAATACAGCACAGAACAGGCTGTTCAGCCCTTTATGTTGTGCCAACCTGTGAATTAATCTAAGCCCATCCCCCTACACTATCCCATCAATGTCCATATGCTTATCCAAGGATTGTTTAAATGCCCCTAATGTGGCTGAGTTAACTATGTTGGCAGGCAACACATTCCAAGCCCTTACCACTCTCTGAGTAAAGAATCTGCCTCTGACAGCTGTCTTAAGTCTATTACCCCTCAATTTGTAGTCATGCCACCTCATACAAGCTGACGTCATTATCCTAGGAAAAAGACTTCCACAATCTACCCTATCTAATCCTCTGATCCCCTTGTATGTCTCCATCTGCTCTCCTCTTAGCTGCCTTCTTTCCAATGAGAACAGACCCAAGTGTCTCAGCCTTTCCTCATAAGACCTTCCCTCCAGACCAGGCAACATCCTGGTAAATCTCCTCTGCACCTTTTCCAATGCTTCCACATCCTTCCTGTAATGGGGTGATCAGAACTGTACACAATATTCCAAGTACAACCGCACTAGTGTTTTGTATAGTTGTAGCATGACATTACTGTTCCAGAACTCAATCCCTTTACCAATAAAACCTAACACACCATATGCCTTAACAGCACTATCCACCTGGATGGTAACCTTCAGGGATCTATATACATGGACTCAAAGATCCTTCTGCAAATCCACACTACCAAGAATCTTTTCCATTGACCCAGTATTCTGCCTTCCCGTTATTCTTCCCAAAGTGAATCACATCACATTTATCTGCATTGAACTCCATTTGCCACCACTCAGCCGAATTCTGCAGATTATCCAAAACCCCCTGCAACCGCAACATTCTTCCACACTGTGTCCACTACTCCACTGACTTTAATGTCATCTGCTAACCCATCCATCTACGCCTGCATCTGTCATTTATAAAAACAGCAGTGGTCCCAAAACAGATCCTTGTGGCACACCACTTGTAACTGGACTCCAGGCTGAACATTTTCCATAAACCACCACTCACTGTCTTCTTTCAGAAAGCCAGTTTCTAATCCAAACTGCTAAATTACCCTCAATCACATACCTCTACATTTTCTCCAACAGCCTATCATGTGGAACCTTATCAAATGCTTTACTGAAGTCCATGCACACCATGTCAACTGCCCTACCCTCATCTCCATGCTTGTTCACCTTCTCATCAAACTGAGGTTTGTGAGACATAACCTGCCCTTGAAACCATGTTGACTACCTGCATTCAAATTGTTGCTTGCTAAATGATTAATCCTATCTCTTATAATCCTTTCCAAAACTCTTTCTACAACAGACGTAACGCTCACTGGTCTATAATTACCAGGGTCATCTCTGTTGTTCTTCTTGAACAAGGGTACAACGTTTGCAATCCTCCAGTTCTCTGGTGCAAAACCTGCAGACAATGATGACTCAAAGATCAACGCCAAAGGCTCCAACACTTCCTCCCTAGCTTCCCAGAGAATTCTCAGATAAATCCCATCTGGCCCCAGGGGCTTGTCTACTTTCATTCCTTCAAGAATTGATAACACCTCTTCCTTACTAACCTCAATCCTTTCTAGTCTAATATCTCATCTCATTCTCCTCTACAATATTTTCCTTTTCCTGAGTGAAAACCGCTGAGAAATCTTTGTTTAGCACCTCTCCGATCTCCACAGGGTCCACACTCCCACTTCTGTCTTTGGCCCTATTTCTGCCCTAGTCATCCTCTTATTCCTCACATACCTATAGACAGCTTTTGGGTTCTCTATTATTCTACCTGCTAAAGACTGCTCATGTCCTCTTTGCTCTTCTTAACACTCTACTTAAATCCTTCCTAGCTAATCTGTAACTCTCCATCACACCATATGGACCATCTAGTTTAAGTTTAAATTTAAAGCATTGAAATAAAAGTCACATTTCTCTGGGATTGAACATCTGTAAAGGATTATATTGAGAAACAGGTTTTACTGTATATGTTAAGAACATCATAAACATGGCTTTGTATATTTTTCTTTTCTTTCACAGGCTGACAAGGTGGCTTAGTGCTTAGCACTGCTGCCTCATCATACCAGGGACCTGGATTTGATTCCACCCTTGGGCAACTGTCTATGTGGAGTTTGCACATTCTCAGTCTGGGTGCTCTGGTTTCCTCCCACAGCCCAAAGATGTGCAGATTAGTTGGGTTGGCTATGCTAAATTTTGTTCTCCCAGACTCCTGCTTGTCTACCTTGGATTCCAGAATCTGCAGTGTTTTTTTCCTCTAATCAAAGTTGTCCATTGTGTGCACGCTCTGTGGATTAGCCATTGGAAATGCAGCGTTGCAGGATTTGGGTAGGATGGACTTTGGAGGGTAAGTGTGGATTTGATGGGTTAGTGTGGATTTGAATGGCCTGCTTCCACACTGTCAGGATTCTATGTTCAGTGGCTAACCATGGTAGTCAACTGCAAAAATTATACCCATGATCGATCAAGCCAGGTTTCATTCTGGAATCTGGTTTGCCCAGTAATACAATCATTTGAGATTATAACAAAGTTAAAAATCACACAACACCACACAGGTTATAGTCCAACAGGTTTAATTGGAAGCACACTAGCTTCCGGAGTGTTGCTCTTTCATCAGGTGATAGTGGAAGGCTCAATCCTAACACAGAATCTATAGCAAAAATTTAGTGTGATGTAACTGAAATTGTAAGTGGGTTCATGATCCGTAATCCTTTTGGGATCTTTCCTGCTTGCCTGCACTCCTGTAGAAACTTGATATCTGTGTCAGTATATGAAAGTGGAGAGGATCTCCAAGAAGATTGCACATATCAACACAGACATCAAGTTTCTACAGGAGTGCAGGAAAGATCCCGAAAGGCTTATGGATCACAAACCCACTTATAATTTCAGTTACATCACACTGTAAATATTTGCTATAAATTCTGTTAGGATGGAGCCCTCCACTATCACCTGATGGACTGACGCTCCAAAAGCTAGTGTGCTTCCAATTAAACCTGTTAGACTATAACTTGGTGTTGTGTGACTTTTAACTTTGTACACCTCAGTCCAACACTGGCATCTCCAAATCGAGATTATAACAGTTTGTTTTTCTCACATTTTAATAGGATTGTGCAATGATGTTTCCATGAAAGGTGGTTCAATTAGTAGACATTACTAAACACTATAACAACAAAGTATAGTTGCATGCAACTTTGTTATAAAATCCCCTCAGGAATTCACAGCAGCAGTGTAAAACAAAGAATGACTATATCTTTCTAATGATGTTTATAGTTGTTTCTGGGTAATTATTCCTTCCATGTCTGGTCCTTGGGATGATTGCCATTCAGTTTAAAAATACATCATGTGAGGTGCCTTGAAACATGTGGGAAACCTAACAGGTACTATAAAAAATATTCATTTTATAAAAACTGAATTTGGCAATATGATTTTATAACTCTTAATGTGACTTTTCCATCTGAATTAATGGATAAATCTGATTTTAAAATGGCAATTACACATCAGAAAATCAATGTACAATTGACACATGACCCTGTAATGAATGGACATCCATTGATCAATAAGTACTTCCTACATCCATAACTCATTGGAACAATACATATCTCCCCTTATGAAACTTTACCTCAACAGGTGGAAAATAGCTTTTAAATTGTTGATTATTACCCATTTAAAAACACATTCTTTCATGAATTTTATCCTGCAGTCACACACTGACGGAGTCTGAGATTTTGTGCAATACAGCCTGCAAGAGATAGTCTAATTTATGCTGCTGGTTCCATGTTCCTATTTGTAGCGCACAAGTCAGCTACAAAATAGCATATGTGGTAGGAACTGTAATGTTTGGATAAAAGCACTTTTTTGTATCTAAGTAAATTTAGAATGACTCCTGTATTAAGTTTGACTGATGGAGAAACCAAATGTGGAGGACCTTCTGTCAATGTTGCCTTTGATCAGTCACACACATCAGTTGGCAGGACTACATCTGTCTTTCTCTTTCTCTAGATGCCATGCTGTCAGATTTGTTAGAACATAAGATATAACAGGAGTAGATCATTTAGTCCTTTAAGGCCATTCTGCCATTCAATGAGGTCATCTTTGGCTTTAACACTATTTCCTGCACCATCTCTCGAATGGCTCCTTTGTATTATCCTGCATTGTGTTCTGACTTGAATGCAAATCGACCTGCGAATAAAACTGAGAATGGAACCTGTTCACAACCCAGGGACTACCTGTACTACTTACAAGTTCTGGACAAAAATCAACGTTGCATCACTGCTCATGCTTCATAAATTTACATCAAACTCTTGATTGGAATTGCCCAGTGGTGAGCACTGCTGCTTCACAGCACCAGGGACATGTGTTCAATTCCACCCTCAGGTGACTTTCTGTGTGGAGTTTGCATGTTCTCCCCATGTCTGTGTGGGTTTCCACCAAGTGCTGTGGTTTTCTCCCACAGTCCAACGATGTGTAGGCTGGGTGGATTGACCATGGAAATGCAGGATTATGAGAAGGTAGGAGTCTGGGTCTGTGTGGAACATTCTTTGGAAGGTCGGTGTGAACTCGATGGGTTGAATGGCCTGCTTCTCCACACTGTAGCGATTCTATGTTCACTGATACTTCAATATGTAGAAATCTATCAATCTGTCTTTAAAATACTCAATGTTTTAGTCTTCAAAGCCTTTTGGGGCAGAGAATTCCAAAGTGTCATCACCCACTGGCTGAGGAAATTCCTCCTCATCTCAGTCCTATATAACCTCTTATTCTGCAGCTGTCTCCCGTCGACCTAAACCCCCACAGCCATGGGATATACTATTTCTGCATCCACCCTGTGAGTACTGTAATAACACTGTATACTTCAATGAAATCATCTCTCATTCCTCTACACTCCAGGGAATATAGATCCAGTCTATTTGATCTTTCCTCATTAGTCAATCCCAACACTTCCCCCATGGCAAATTTATCAGGTGAAGTTCATCTGACGAAGGAGCAGTGCTCCAAAAGCTTGCCATTTCAAATAAACCTATTGGGAATATATTGATTCCTGATAAAGGGCTCTTGCCCAAAATGTTGATTCTCCTCCTCCTGTGCTTTTCCAGTGCCCCACTCTCGACTATTGGACTATAACCTGATATCATGTGACACCTGACTGCGCAACTGAAGAATAACCTCACTACTCTTGTATTAAGTTCTCCTTTCTATAAAACGTAACATTGTTAGCTTTTCTGATTACTTACTGGATGTGCACGTTAACCTTCTATGATTCATACATGAGGATTCCCAGATCTCAGTGCGTCTCAGAATCCTGCAACCTCTCAGCATTTTGAATATTGGCTTTTTTATTCTTTCTGCCAAAGTGGACAGTTTTGTCACTTTCCCACATTATACCCCATTGACCAAATCTTTGCCCAATCAGTTAGCCTATCTGGACCCCTTTGTAAGCTCCTTAGGTTCTCTGCAGAACTCATTTTTCCACCCATCTTTGTGATGTTAGGAAATCTATTGGCCAAATCTTTGACCCCTTCACTTTGAGAATTGGTAAAGAGTTGAGGTTCCAAAACTGACCCTTGTCGCACACCACTCATGACATCCTGCAAGCCCAAAAAAGACCTACTTATTTCTACTTCCTGCTTCCTGTCAATCTTCTATCTATGTCATTGTGTTACCCTCTGCACCACAATAATATTTGATGCGGCATCTTATCAAATTCCTCTGGGAAAAAAAACTTATTTGGGTAAGTTAAGATGCACCTTAGCAGGGCATATTGAGCAATCATTGAAAACTTTGACACACTACAAACTGTGCCACGTGGAGAGGCAAATATTCTTCCACTGACATGGTTACAGTGTGGAATAATCCTTTTAGACAGAGGAATTTTAGGAATTTAAATTGTAATCGGTGGGAATTGACCATCTGCTGCTGGGACTCTTGACAGGGGGAATGACTGGAGTTATTAAAATTCATGGATTCTTCACAAATGGTTCCAGAATGAATCACCCAATGCCTCACAGGAGTTCACCCTCTTCATTCTACCAAGAAATGCTCAGCTGAATAAATAAATTTGATCCTTAGCTTCCTATGTTTAACGTCTTGTTGAATTACCTGGGTTAAGAAAACAGATGTGTTCTGCAGTTTTATTGTTACAGTTTCTCCCTCAATGTAATACTGGATGATTATCAAAGTTAAGAAAAGTGTTTGCCATCCACTAATATTTCTTTCACTTGCACATTCTCCCAAGATTCCAAAGTTTTATTTTTCCCTTCCGCCGCACCTGCTCTTTGTTTAACTCTTTGCCCATTGCTTTACTTGTCTTTTCTTTGAAACAATCACAAACCTTCAACACCAAACCACAACATTTCTCTCATCACATCTGGAATTAACACCAAATGTAACGTCAACTTTGCTCAGCGTATGCTCTTTTCAACTTTCAAGGTAGACATCTGCAGGTTCAAGCCCTTAACCCCTCAGTTTGATTTTGGAGGTGGTAAACATCCTTTGGGAGTTTTCCCAAGTATTCGGTCATATCTTCAGCGGAAACCCGGGAGAAATGGACATCAATTCCCAATTACACTGTTATGAACCCCATGTCTACAATCTTCCTCTCTCACTAGCACCTGATGGAGTAGTGCTCTGAAAGCTAGAGTTTTCAAATAAACACGTTGGATTATAACTTGGCGTGGTGTGATTTTTGATCTTGGCTAATCACCAGTAATGTTTTTGTTCAAAGTAGACAAAATTTGAAATCTTGAGGTACTTACAAAAGACATAATGCCCCAAGATTCCACAGTTTTTGACAAACAAACAAAATTTTCAGTACAAAATTAAAGTCATATAGTACAAAGAAGTGAATTAGGGATAGGAGTAGACCTCCTTGTTGCTTGAGCCTGTCCTGCCAGTTAATAAGATCATGGCTGACCTGATCCATGAACTTTCACCCTTTGCTTTGAAAGAATCCATCTACCTCTGCCATAAAGATACTCCTCTTCCATTGCCTTTTGAAAAAGTATGTTTCAAAGACTCTCTATGAGGAAAAGTCTCCACAACTTGGTCGTAAATGGCAACCACTAATTTTTAAACAGAGACCCTAGTTCTATAATCCCTCACAACAATAAACATTCTTTCCATGTGCAGCCTATCAGGACCCTTTGGGATCTTACACGTTTCAATTAAGTTACTATTTGCTCTTATAGTGTAATAGTAACTCTGATTTCTCCCCACAGATGCAGCCAAGCCTGATGAGATTTTCCAGCAATTTTTGTTTCTGTTCTTGCTTCCTAGCATCAACGGTTCTTTCAGTTTTCTTATTTATCTCTCCAAAATGCCAGCCAGCCACTTTGGAACTTTTTAACTACTGAAGGAATAGTGTAGAAAAGAATATGGTTAGCATTGAAGGAGCACTCATGGTCATATTAGGTGGCAGGGAGACGTGGGAAGGCACATGCATTTGTTTATATTGAAGTGTTTAGACATTTGACGTTTTGACAGCTGCCGGGGTATGAATGGAATGATTGGCTTGCAATGCTCTCCAGAAGCTCAGGCTTCAGAACCTCAGTAATCATGGAGTTATTGAGTTGTAAACACAGGAACAGACCCTTTGATCCGATTCGTCCATGCCAATCAGATATCCTAACCTAATCTAGTCCCATCTGCCAGCATTTTGCCCATATCCCTCTAAACCCTTGCTATTCGTATACCCATCCAGATGTATTTTAAATGTTGCAATTGTACTAGCTTCCACTACTTCCTCTGGCAGCTCATTCCATACACGCACCACCCTCTGTGTGCAAACGTTGCCCCTTAGGTCCTTTTAAATCTTTCCCCTCTCACCCTAAACCTATGCCCCCACCTCATAGAAAATACCTTGTATTTATCCTATTCATGCTCTGAACAATGTGCGCGTGACACTGTGACTCTTGCTATGTGACAATAAACAGAACTACCTGAACACACTAGACCATGAGATCCTGTAGGTAATAATCCTGATCTTCAATAAGCCATCAGGACACCTGACTTTCTATCACCAATGGGACTGGTGCTAAAAGGAAACTCACCAAAGCTGCCTTATGGTATAAATTATATAGAATTATTGAGGGGGATGTCCTCACCCAGAGAGTGGTTAGAATGTGGAAGTCATTACCAAATGGAGTGCAATGATACTTCTTTGGGGAGTAGTTAAATCATCTGTGTAAGAAATGTGTCATGTTACTAATCAAATCATGTTAAAGTTTATATGATTTGCTGAAGGGAGTACTCAGTGCATGTTTGCAACTCATCTACACATGCATTTCAGAGATTGTGTCGTGTTTAATACATGTTTCCATGACTCAAACATTCACTTACTCCACCACCAAAACTCAGTGTGTACCATCTACAAGGTGCACTGCAGAAATTCACCAAAGATCATTAGGCACCTTCCAAACACACAACCATTCCATCTAATAGGATAAAAGCTGAGATACATGGGAGTGCCATCCTCTGCAAGTTCCAGCTAAGCCACTCATCATCCTGACTTGGAAACTGTTCCTTCACTGTTGCTGGGTCAAAATCCTGGAATTTCCTCCCTAAGGGCATTGTGGGTCAACCTACAATGTGGACTGCAGTAGTTCAAGAAGGCAGCTCACCCCCAACTTCTCAAGGGCAATTGGAGACATGCAACAAATGCTGGCCCAGTCAGTGACACCCACGCCCCCCAAGTGAATAATAATCAAAAAACGCTTGTCCAGCCAATGACACCCACATCTTATGAATGAATGTTTTAAAAAAAAGATGCCAGGCAAGTACATTAAGATAATATCCTACGTCAGCTGAAATTCATGACAACTAATAGTAGAATAGCCTATGTGTGGTTCGGAGGGTGACAGGGTGAGCGAATGTAAGGGGGAGGTTTGTATTGAGAATAGTCAGCAGTACAGACCACAAGAGCCAAATGGCCAATTTCTGCCCTGTAAAATATCATTTGACCCATACCTTGGCTTGAATATTCTGATCAGCATCAGAAACCCTGCCTCCAACTCCAAGCATGTTAAAAATGACCCACTTACCTTTGGATGAATTCGGTGCTGGAGATTTCTGTTGCGCATCTGTCCAGGAATCCGCAAACACAGCAGGTGCAAAAGGTTTTGATAGAAACCATGACCCAACTTTTCGGCAGGGACTTGCCCTGGGCTTAAAAATGCAGTAGCAGAGCCAGAGCTGTTCACAGCCATTGTTCGAAGAGTTGCATGTAAGTTAAGTGTCGGATTAGGATATGAGTTGGTGAGGTGGGTACAGTGCCAGGTAGGTGAGGTGGATAAAGTTCCAGATGGATGAGAGACAAGATGTCAGATAGGTAGTATGCAATGTATGTGAATGAGTGCTTAGGTTAGGTAGGAGAGGTTGAGTTGGGGGGTGGTGGTGCTAATGAGGTGGCACGGGTTGTTTTGGGGTTGGGACAAATCCAGTTTGGTGGTGGTTTTGTGACAGAGGAAATCCAACAGAGTCCAATAACCAGCGACTACAGAGGATAAGCTGTCCAGCAGAGTCACACTGGGTTGGATTGGAATACATAATGGTTAGAGGGAGGTGAGAGTATGTTTGGGGTTAGTATTGTGGCTCAGGGAGATCAAGGGTTTGGGAAAGCGAAATATGTGGTGATGTAGGGTAAGGAAAGTATTGAGTATGGTAAATCATGGAGTCATAGAGATGTACAGCACAGAAACAGAGTCTTCAGTTCAAATCATCCATGCCAAACCTAATCTAGTCCCACTTGCCAGCACCCGGCCTATATCCCTCCAAACCCTTCCTATTCATACACATCCAGATGCCTTTTAAATGTTGCAATTGTACTAACCTCCATCACTTCCTCTGGCAGCTCATTCCATACACGCACCACCCTCTGCATGAAAAAGTTGCCCCTTAGGTCCCTTTTATATCTTTTCCATCTCATCCTAAACATATGCCCTCTAGTTCTGGATTCCCTCACCCCAGGGAAAAGACCTTGTCTATTTACCCTATCCATGCCCCTCATGATTTATAAACCTCCATAAGTTCACCCCTCAGCCTCCGGCACTCCAGGGAAAACAGCCCCAGCCTATTCAACCTCTCCCTGTACCTCAAATCCTTCAACCCTGGCAACATCCATGTAAATCTTTTCTGAACCCTTTCAAGTTTCACGACATCCTTCCGCTAGGAAGGAGACCAGAATTGTACGCAATATTCCAAAAGTGGCCTAACCAATGTCCTGAACAGCTGCAACATGACCTCCCAACTTCTGCACTCAATACTCTGACCAATAAATGAAAGCATACCAAATGCCTTCTTCACTAACCTATCTACCTGTGACTCCACTTTCAAGTAGCTATCAGTTTAATAGATATCCAGTCCTAAGAGTAGGTTTTTAATCCACTAACCCTTTCTTGGGTAATCATTAAGTTTAACAGAGTCAGAATCTTACAAACTCTCCAAATTTAGGCGGCTTTTTTAGGACAGTTCCAGCAGCTGAACAGAAATATCCAATGCAAGCTTCAATTTCCCTGATGGTTCCCACTAGAATCTGCAGCGTCTGGGATTCCTCATGGTCCTGATGTATATCTCCAGTCTATGATGGAGTAAATGACTGTCAGAATACATGGGCCACTGCAACTGCTGATTGTTCTAGAATTAGAATCCTACTGTGTGGAAACAGGCCCTTTGGCCCAACAAGTCTACACTGGCCCTCCAAAGAGCATCCTACCCAGACCCACCCCTACTATTCCTGCAACCCTACATTTCCCATGGCTAATCCACCCAACCTGCACGCTATAGGTAATTTAGCATGGACAGTTCACCTGACATGCACATCTTTGGACAATGGATGGAAATTGGAGCACCTAGAGGAAACCTACGCAGACACAGGGAGAATGTTCAAACTCCACAGATATTGAACCTGGAATTGAACCTGGCTCCCTGGTGCTGTGAGGCAGCAGTGTTAATCACTGAGCCATGGATTGAAGGATAATTGTTTTGACAAACAAAACAATCTCATTGACTCTTTTCAGTCCCCCTGCAACCTCAAAATAGCATCTTATCAAAAAGATTTCATGTGGAACTAGATTAGCACTGGGACTGAGACATCCAATCTATGTTCCTGTTTTTTTTATTCCTTCTTGGGAATTAGTCCTTTTGACATTATTACTCTCAGTGTGTTTCATATCTTGTCAGTGATTCATTTAAAGCTTGAAGTGGAACAGAATGACACAGTTAGTAAATACAGTTCCCTAAGTATATTGAGCTGTACAGAGTGAAGAGAGGATTGGTTTAGCCTCTTGCACTATACTGAGCTGGCTGATCTCAGCTGAGCCAGGATTTATGATCTGCAACTGGCTCTGAGCTATGGAAAGGTTCCCAGTCATAATCACCACCCATTGCCCCCCTGCTGGAAAAATAAATGAGTGCAGATGTTGGGGGAAGACACGTTTAGACTTGGCCTCGCTCCTCACAGTTTAGGCTCACGTGTGTGGAATTATCTTCCGAGTGCCAGACATTGCTTGGGTAACTCAATGAGGTGGATTATTATCTTGTCGCCTGTTCACAAATTTTATCTCAAATTGGAAGTGGGCACTTTCTATAATAAAAGGATCGTAAACTTCATGCCTGCATTCTGATGTCTTCAAAAGACAGCAAAACTTGTCTGTCCAAAATCAGCAATGTTATACCAATCCCAGGTCAGACAAAAAAACTGCTCTTTCTCACAAACTTATGGCTCAGATCCATGTGGAGACAGTCCACCACTAGGCAAAAATAAGTTAGAGTTAAGGAGAGAGAGAGAGACAGAGGGAGTGTGAGAGAGAGAGAGAGAGACAGACAGACAGACAGACAGACAGTGAGTGAGTGAGTGAGTGAGAGAGAGAGAGAGAGAGTGAGGGGGAGAAAGAGAGTGAGAAAGACATACTAGGAACCACCTCAACTTGGAGATCAGGTGGATTGAATGCAGTGGTGCAGATGCCCAAAGATACGCAAGTTAAGTGGATTGGCCATGCTAAATTGCCCACACGGTCAAGGAATGAGCAGGCCAAGTAGATTAACCGTGAAAAATGCAGGATTCCAGGGACAGCATTGAATGGTTGGTGTGGGTCTGGGTGGAATGTTCTTTGGAGGGTCAGTGATAGGCATGGATAGTGTGAATAGCCAAGGTCTTTTCCCCAAGGTAGCAGACTTCAAAGCTAGAGGTTATAGGTTTAGGGTGAAAGGGGAAAGACATGAAAGGGAGCTAAGAGACAATCTTTTCATGCAGAGGGTGGTGTGTGTATAGAATGAGCTGCCCGAGGAAGTGGTGGAAGGTAGTACAATTACAACATTTAAAAGGAATCTGGATGGGTATATGAATAGGAAGGGTTTAGAAGGATATGGGCCAAGGGCTGACAAATGGGACGAGATTAATGTAGGATGCCTGGTCAGGATGGATGAGCTGGATGAAAGGGTCTGTTTCCATTCTACACAGCTCTAGGATTCTGAGTGGACTAGTGAGCTAGGCTACTGCCTTGGAGGTGTGGTTTTAAATCCCATGCTGGAATTTAAATTTATTTCATCAATCTAGAATTGAAAGAGTCTCAGTAATGGTGACCATTGATTGTTGTAAAAGCCAATCTGGTTCACTAATGTCCTTTAGGGAAGGAAGCTGTCATCTCTACCTCAGTCTGACACACAAACAACAATGGGGTTGACTTTTAATTGCCCTCTGAAATAGCCGAGCAAGTGCCTTAGTTCAAAGAAAATTACGTTTGGCCACAAAAGATGGAGCTTGCCAGCAATGCCCACATCTCATTGGAAGAATCTAAAAAATGTAACAATGGCAGTAGCCAAAATACATTTAGCAGACTCCCACAAGCAACAATGCAAAGGCCATCTGTTTCTGTGATGTTGATTGAGGGATAAATATTGGCAAGAACACCAACTCCCCTCCTCTTCTTTGAAGTTATGGGAATGTTAGCATTGACGCCTGCACTTAGGCCCTGGAATGATACTTGAACCTGGTACACTGTGACTCAGGAGCAGGAATGCTACGCATTGAACTGCAGCTGAATCTCAACTTGGTAATTTTCCATTTGCTAAAATGACAAGCTAATATAATTTCATCGCCTCTGCCAAGAGATGGCTTGTGCTTTGGTTTAATTCATCCGTGGGATGTGCGAGATGCTGGCTGGGCCAACTTTTGTTGCACATCCGTAGTTTTATTGGAGAAAGTGGCGGTGAACTTTCCTCGTGAATCATTGGGTTGTAGAGAAACCCACATTGCTGAAGGGAGGAAGCTACAAGATTCCAGACCCAGTTACAGTGAAGGAACAGCAGCATAGTTCTAAGTCAGATTGGTGTGTAGCTGGGAGGGGAACGCGCATGAATTTGCATTCTGATACTCCTGCTGCCTTTGTCCTTTCCAGATGGGTTTGGAAGGTAATGTCTAAGTAGGCGCTACACCTGTAAGAATATCTCATACATTGTGAGAATTACTGCCTAATCTTGCATTGATATTAATACAGCACAGAAGACCTTCATCCCATTAGGTCTATGCTAACCTATCCACATTAATCCCATTTTCCAGCACTAGGCACATAACCTTGAATCTTGTGACTTTTCAAATATTGATCCATGTACTTACTCAAGGTTGTGAAATTATCTGTCCTTACCACCCTCCCAGGCAGTACCTTCCAGATTCCCACCATCCTCTGGATGAAAAATATATTCCCCAAATTGCCTCTAAACGTCCTTTCCTTCATTTTAAAATTATGACCCCAATTTATTGCCCATTGCAAAGAACTCTTGAGAAGATAGTGAGTGAGATGACTTTTTAAACTGCAGGTACACCTACAGTGCTAAACAGACTTTTTCATTGTGATTTGATAAAAACTTACCACTTGCTTGGCCATATTTGGAGTGCTACATATAATTCTGCTCGTCCTGCTGTAGGAAGGATGTCAAACTGGAAAGAATGCAAAACAAAAATTTATAAGGAAGTTACCAAGGCTGGAAGGTTTCAGTTACAAGAAGAGGCTGGATAGGTTGGGACTTTTCTTCCTGGAGTGGAGGTGGTTGAGGGGTGACCTTATCAAGTTTTATAAAACCATGAGAGGTACAGATAAGGTAAATAGCCAAAGTCTTTTTCAAAATTAAAGGGCACAGGTTTAAAGTGAGAGGGGAAAGATCTAAATTGGACTTGAGGGATAACTTTTTACATAGAGGGTGGTATGATGTGGAACAAAGTGCCAAAGGAACTGATACAATTATAACATTTAAAAGACATTTGGACAGGTACATGGATAGGAAAGGTTTAGAGGGGTGTGGGCCAAATGCAAGCAAATAGGACTAGTTTGGTTTCGGAAACTTGGTCAGCATGGACAGGTTGGGCAGAAGAGCCTGTTCCTATAGTGCATGCCTCTATGACTCTATATTTCAGATGGTAAGTATGAATCAGCTATATTGCTGTGGGCATGAGGTCTCATAGACCAAAAGAGTTCAGGAATTTAAATTCCCCTCCTCAAGTGGTATTGGTGAACCTTACAGGATTTTACAATAATTCAAAAGTTTTGTTGATACAATTTTCTTCTTTCATTCTCTTAATTTAATTAAAATTCCACAGGTTTTCTGATAAGATTTGAACTCTTATCTCCAAAGCATAAATCTTAGTTTCTGGCTTATCAGAACAGAGCACAGCATTTCCCACAAAAACAGCTCACTCTGTAAAACAATTTCCCCATTGCTCACACCATGTTCTTTTTGCTAATTCCCTTAAATCTGTGTCCTCTGGATTACTGACCCTTCCACCAGTGAAAACAAATTCTCATTATTTACTCAATGGCTTCAAATGTCGGCATTAAATTACCCTTGAAATCTCATTTTCCTGAAACAAAAGCAATGAACCCAGCTTCTTCAGTCGCTTTTAGCAACAGAGCGCCATTAATTGAGAATGTGATAGGTTCAGATCACTACTATTTGCCCTCTAAATAGGAATCTGGACTGTAATCTCTGATGCAACACTGATGGTGTGGTGATTTGACAGTTAGTATTCTTTAGAACAGATTTTAAACTGAGACTCTGCTCATGAGTTGTGTTGAACTGCAATCAATGCCATGGAACTGTTATGGAATATGAACAGGTTGTTCCCCTGATGTCCTGGCCAATATTCTTTGATCAGTTAATGCAGATTAATCGGTTGTTCATCCTATTGTTTTTGCTGTGAAGATGTCACTTTGGAAAGTGACGATATACTCCCGAGTTGGGAACATTTCCAAATGGTTTGATATGGTATTATAGAAATGCAAGTTTTTGTTTCAAGTTGCAAATTAGCACAGGGAAATCATACTACTGTTTGATACATAGTTAGTTGTTAATGAATGATCAGATATCTGACTCATTTAAAACTCGACTCTGAGGTATGTGCTATTTGGACTAACATAGAAAACCATGCAAAGCATATCCCGGTGACTGCAGTAATAGAGAGTGGGCTGCAGAGGCTGGTGACAGCAAATTAGTTCAGAAGCTGAAAGCAACGTAGTTGTGAAAAGTGCTTTCCTGATAGTCACCCATCATGTGTTCGAGATCAAAGACGAAGTCAACAAGCAAGACTAGAGTACCACACAAAGACAGAAGGCTACAACACTACTGAAGCTCGGAACAATACATTCTTGCATTGTTATTCAAAATACATGGAATGATCCAAATGAAAGGAAAGTTGCGGTTAGCTCAGTTGACCAAATGATTGTTTTATGCTGTAGAGTGATGTCAACCACATGATTCAATTACTGTGCCAGCTTTGCCCCTTTCCTGAAGTATGGCAACCCTCAGGCTAAACTCACCGTTAATCTTCTCTCTATCTCTATACAGGTATCAGACTATTGTGACTTTCACTTCAAATACAGCTCCATTTTAATAAAGTGATTCTATAGCTAAGTACAGGAAAAAAAACTTGTCATATTACAAAGGCCTTACCTGTGTCCGGGTGTCAGTTGAAGGAGACTTGGTGAGACATTGCAGTGCAGCTTATATAGTTATAACGCTGCTCCCACTTTTGGTGATAGGACTTAAAAATTGAATGTGTTGGATGGGGTTCCAGTCAAACAGGATACTTTGTCCTAGATGGTGTCAAGGCTCTTGATTTTTGTTGGGGTTGCACTCATCCAGGCAAATGGAGCGTATTCCATCAGCAACCTGACTTGTATCCAGTGGGCACTCGGAAGACAATGCAGTACTTGACACAGAATCCCTAGTTCCTGACTTGTTTTTAAAACCACTATGTTTGCAAGACTGATCCAGTTCAGTTCCTGATTAATGGTAACTCTACAAATATTGATAATGGGGTTTCAATGATGGCAACGCCATTAGAAGTCCAGGGGTAATTACCCGCATCAATAACAATACAGCTCCTCTGAATGGAAACCTGAAAACTTTTACTTAATTTTAAACCTTGCACTTTCTATTATTGGATTACCACCCAGCACAGATCTATGTATCACAATGATCAACAAGTACATCATTTCCAAAATCAAAGATTCTGGATTGCTACACTGAGTCTTTCCATGCCCTGCCAAACTCCCGTCCAGAATGTCTTGACTCTATCGGTAAGTTTAAAGGCAATGCAGTATTACATCTGAAAAATGACACCCATCCCTGCAGTGACCCTCTTGTAAGTGCAGAATTCCCATTCAGGATAAAGTCAAACATGGGACAAAACAACATCATTCACAAAGTTAAGAATCATATGATTTGGTGCCATTTCATTACTTATGTTTTGAAGAGAGATGGCGCACTACATGCATATTTTGATCCAAATCGACTAAACATTGCACTGAAAAGATGTCCACACAAAATTGTGACGCAGGAAGAACATAACCCCAGATTTTCAGATTTTTACCAAACTTGATGACAAGAGTGGAGAGTGGAACTTACATCTTTCACCAGAGTTAAAAGAACTGACAACTTTTAGAATGCAATTTGGTAGACACTTTTTTTTGGATTAACATTTGGACTGTCCATTGGGTGGTACAATGGTTTAGTGTGTAGCACTGCTGCCTCACAGTGCCAGGAACCCAGATTTGACTCCAGCCTTGGGCAACTGTCTGTGTGGAGTTTGCACATTCTCCCCGTGTCTATATGGGTCCCCTCTAGGGTGCTCCGATTCCCTTTCACAGTCCAAAGATGTGCAGGTTGGTGGATTAGCCATGTTAAATTAACCCAAAGTGTCCAGACATGTGCAGGTTAGGTTGATTAGCCATGGGAAATGCAGGGGTAGGGTAGGGAAGTGGGTCTGGGTTAGATGCTCTCTCAAGGAGTACTGTAGACTCCACGGGTCAAATGCCCTGCATTCGCATTGTAGGAATTCTGTGAAGACTTAGTCCAACATTATATGGATTATATCATTGTGAATCTATCAGGTTATCATGGTATTGCAGTTCTTGGAAGAACTAAACAATCTTATTTTCGACAGCATAAAATGTCCAAACAACATGAGCTAAATCAACTTCTTTTGAACCAACCTACGCTTCAAATGGTATTAACCCTGATGCTACCAAAACAGAGGGAGCATGGCAGAGTTGCAGGGTTGAAATTCTGGAACTGTCTCTCTAACAGCATTGTGGGTCTACTTATAGCATGTGGACCTACCAACAGCATATGGACTGCAGCTTTTTAAGAAGGCAGCTCACCACCACCTTCCCAAGAGAACTAGAGATGGGCAATAAATAATGGCTAGCCAGTAATGCTCATATCACATCAGTGAATAAATTAAAAGATGCCCGTGCCACCAAAAAAATGTGATTTACAAATACATCCTGATTGCTTCAACATCATAATACCATCGATTCCAAATTTGGTGACCAAAGCATCTCATGTTCAAGATTTGTTCTGTAAGAAATACCATCTATGTGGCAGAAAGATCACATGAACAGTGTCCAATCTCTCAAAAATGCTTTATCTTCCAGCATTTGTACTTTTCAATGCACTAATCCCTTGAAACTCATCAAATTGGAGTTGGAAATAGACACATCGCAGAAAGACTTCAGGGAACGTCTATTTCAGGATTTCAATCCTGTTGTATTTGGTTTAAGATCCTTACAACAGTTTAGGTGAACTACTCCAACATGGAAACGGAAACTTCCACTTCAGTTTCTGGAGTACAAATGTTCAGCATGTACCTATTCAACAAGAATGTCATTGTTTGTATCAACCACAAACCATTTGAGAATGATCTGTTGAAAATCTTTCATGTCTGCAGTTCCCTGATTGTAATGTCTACTTGTGAAGATGCAAATGTACAATTTTGAAGTTCATTTCAAACTAGGCTCACAGATGTGTATTCCTGATGCACTTAGCTCACCTCCAAATCTCACAAAGAACAAAGCTATTCCTCTAGACCAACAAGTGGATATTATTGAATCCAATTGCAAAATCTGTGTTGATTTCAGTCGTTTTAGCTGGAACCAAAGTTGAGTTACTACAGATGATGTCCAACTGGAGCAGTTCAAGATGATCATCAGTGGGAGCTTGCCTGAACACATTCGTCAGGTCCCTGAGTAAGCATATTCTCTCTGTTTATTCAGAGCTAAATTGGGATTCTCTAGTAATATCCAAAGACCAACATTCCATAAGCTCTGCATCAAGATATGCTTGACCACATACACCGAGCTCCCATGAGTGCCTGAAAAAAACAAAAATGTGCTTGGCATGTGAAATATTTGGTGAACTGGTAAGGGCAGGTCAACGTCATCAACCTCAACCACCACTCATTCTACACAAAACTCCTTCTGAAGCATGGTACACCTGACACACTCTGTTTCTAAGGATACAATGACATTCTGGTGACTGACATTTTCACCAAATTTCCTTTTGGGATATGAATCAAAGGTATCACTTGAGCATCAAGTGCTCAAGTGCCATATTCAGTATGCTTGGTGTTCCCTGACATATTTTGTTCAACAATGCTTCATGATACAGTAGTGCCCACTACCAATACATGAGCCGGAAGTGGGACACGCAACACATTACCGCCTTTCCTCTTTATCCTCAATCTAATGATATCGCAGCATGTACAGTGAAGTTCAAGATTATTAAATGCAAAGCTACAAGCCAAGATTTTCAGATGCTCATAAGTTTAACATGACTTTCTCCTCAGTGCAATGGTTTATACTTGTTGGAAGACAGATCCACACAGTTGTTCCATCACACACTCTTAACCATCCAAACAAGTGTATGGGATGCATTGTTGGAAAGAGTGAGTAAAATGTTATGATCAACATAGAGGGTTATCCCAGCATGGAAAAGGGAAAGCATCAGATTTGAGGCCTTTATATGAATATATGGGATTGTGGAAAGATACATTGATTTTGTGTACAGTCCTGGATATACAATGACCAAATCCTGTGATGAAGCAGACATGAACGTTTGCACAGTACACTACCAATTGTGTATCATACAAGATGATTCTTATACTAAACATGACGCCCATTGATGAACAACATTGACAACATCTGGCACACACCGATCCACAATGGTAAACAGCACCACACAGAGTGAAGCTACACAACCAAGTTATGATAATTGCAAATGGACAACATTGGGTTATACAGTATGATCAAGCATTACCTTAGTGTATGAAAATAATGTGATGTGCATTCTTCAATATATAGTTTTCCTATTCATTAAAGGGAAAAAAGGGAGATGTTGTGGTAATTAGCTTTTACTTGTTTCAGCCACAAAGATGGTAATATCTCTGGGTGCAGTTTCCAAGCCTCAAGAGAGATAGGCCACACTGTTTGGGGCAACCTTTTCTAAAACCCTGGGCAAGAGTGAGGACTTCAGATGCTGGAAACCAGAGTCTAGATTAGAGTGGTGCTGGAAAAGCACAGGTCAGGCAGTATCCGAGGAGTTGGAAAATTGATGTTTCATGCAAAAGCCCTTCATCAGGAATGGAGGCAGGGAATCTCTAGGGTGGACAGATAAATGGGAGGGGAGGTGGGACTGGGGAGAAGGTAGCAAAGAGTACAATAGGTGGATTGAGGTGGGGATGAAGATGATAGGTCAGAGGGGAGGGTGGGGGAAGATAGCAAAAAGAACAATGGGTGGATGGGGGTGGGGATGAGGGTGATAAGTCAGAGAGGAGGGTGGAGCGGATAGGTGGGAAGGAAGATTGCCAGGTCGGACAGGTCATGAGGATGGTGCTGAGCTGGAAATTTGGAACTAGGTTAAGGTGGGGGGAGGGGAAATGAGGAAACTGGTGAAGTCCACATTGATGTCCTGGGGTTGAAGTGTTCCAAGGTGGAAGATGTGGCATTCTTCCTTCAGGCGTTGGGTGGTGAGTGAGGGGTGGTGGAGGAGGCCCAAGACTTGCATGTCCTCATCAGAGTGGGAGGGGGAGTTGAAATGTTGGGCCACAGGGCGGTGGGGTTGATTGGTGCAGGTGTTCCGGAGATATTCCCTAAAGCGTTCTGTTAGGAGGCGTCCAGTCTACCCAATGTGAAGGAGACCTCATCGGGAGCAATGGATACAATAAATGACATTGGTGGAGGTGCAGGTGAATTCCCATTGGGGGAAAGCAGAGGCCACCTGACAAAGGGAATGCTCAGTCATGGATGTAGCTGCTGAAAAGATTCCTGTCTCAACATAGGTGGCCAAAGGCCAAAGGTCCAACCTGTGAACACAGCGCACCAGTATTTGCTTTGCTGTTGAGAGCAGTTTGGATAATTCTCTGACTGTAGACAATAGACAATAGGTGCAGGAGTAGGCCATTCTGCCCTTTGAGCCTGCACCACCATTCAATATGATCATGGCTGAACATCCTTAATCAGTATCCTGTTCCTGCCTTATCTCCATAACCCTTGATTCCACTATCCTTGAGAGCTCTATCCAACTCTTTCTTAAATAAATCCAGAGACTGGGCCTCCACTGCCCTCTGGGGCAGACCATTCCACACAGCCACCACTCTCTGGGTGAAGAAGTTTCTCCTCATCTCTGTCCTAAATGGTCTACCCCGTATTTTTAAGCTGTGTCCTCTGGTTCAGCACTCACCCATCAGCGGAAACAGGTTTCCTGCCTCCAGCGTGTCCAATCCTTTCATAATCTTATATGTATCTTTCATAATCTTATCATATTGCATAATCAATTAGATCCCCTCTCCGTCTTCTAAACTGAAAGACTGGAGCGACTGGGTCAGTCGCTCCAGTCTTTCAGTGTAAGGTAGTCCCGCCAATCCAGGAATTGACCTCGTGAACCTACATTGCACTCCCTCAATAGCCAGAATGTCTTTCCTCAAATTTGGAGACCAGAACTGCACACAGTACTCCAGGTGTGGTCTCACCAGGGCCCTGTACAGCTGCAGAAGAACCTCTTTGCTTCTATAGTCAATCCCTCTTGTTATGAAGGCCAGCATGCTATTAGCCTTCTTCACTACCTGCTGTACCTGCATGCTTACCTTCATTGACTACTGTACAAAAACACCCAGATCTCTTCATACTGCCCCTTTACCTAAATTGATTCCATTTAGGTATTAATCTGCCTTCCTGTTCTTGCCACCAAAGTGGATAACCATACATTTATCCACATTAAACTGCATCTGCCATGCATCTGACCACTCATCTAACCTGTCCAGGTCACCCTGTAATCTCCTAACATCCTCCTCACATTTCACCCTGCCACCCAGCTTAGTATCATCAGCAAATTTGCTAATGTTATTGCTAATACCATCTTCTATATCAGTAACATATATTGTAAAAAGCTGCGGTCCCAGGACTGATCCTTGCGTTATCCCACTGGTCACTGCCTGCCATTTCAAAGTGGAGCCGTTTATCACTACTCTTTGTTTCCTATCAGCCAACCAACTTTCAATCCAAGTTAGTACCTTGCCCCCAATACCATGCGCCCTAATTTTGCTCACTAACCTCCTGTGTGGGACTTTATCAAAAGCTTTCTGAAAGTCCAGGTACACTACATCTACTGGATTTCCCTCGTCCATCTTCAGAGTTACATCCTCAAAATATTCCAGAAGATTAGTCAAGCATGATTTCCCCTTCATAAATCCATGCTGACTCTGACCTATCCTTTTACTGCTATCCAGATGTGTCGTAATTTCAATCTTTAGAATAGACTCCAGCATCTTTCCCACCACTGAGGTCAGACTAACTGGTCCATAATTTCCTGTTTTTTCTCTCCCACCTTTCTTAAAAAGTGGTACAACATTAGCCACCCTCCAATCCGCAGGAACTGATCCCGAATCTATCAAACTCTGGAAAATAATCACTAAAACATCCACGATTTCTTGAGCCACCTCCTTCAGTACCCTGGGATGTAGACCATCAAGCCCCGGGGACATATCAACCTTCAGACCTAACAGTCTCTCCAACACCAATTCCTGGCAAATATAAATTCCCTTCAGTTCAGGTCCTTCAGCCACTGTTACCTCAGGGAGATTGCCCAGTGAACACAGATCTGAAGTCCCAATTCAATTCTTCTGCCATTTCTTTGTTCCCTGTAATATATTCCCCTATTTCCGTCTTCAAGGGCCCAATTTTATTCCTAACCATTTTTTTGCCATTCACATACCTAAAAAAACATTTACTATCTTCCTTTATATTACTGGCCAGTTTACCTTCGTACCTCATTTTTTCTCTGCGTATTTCCTTCTTAGTTATCCTCTGTTGCTCTTTAAAAGCTTCCCAGTCCTCCGTTTTCCCATTTATCTTTGCTACGTTATACTTTTTCTCTTTTAACTTTATATGTTTCTTAACTTCCCTCGTCAGCCACGGCCACCCATGCCTCCTCATAGGATCTTTCTTCCTTTTTGGAATGAACTGATCCTGCATCTTCTGCATTATACACAGAAATATCCGCCATTGTTCCTCCACTGTCATCCCTGCTAAGGTATTGCACCATTGAACTTTGGCCAGCTCCTCCCTCATAGCTCCATAGTTCCCTTTATTCAACAGAAATATTGTCACTTCCGATTGTACCCTCTCCCTCTCAAATTGAAGATTGAAGCTTATTGTATTATGGTCACTACCTCCTAATGGCTCCTTCACTTTGAGGTCCCTGATCAATTCTGGTTTGTTGTACAATACCAGATCCAGAATTGCCTTCTCCCTGGTAGAGCAGCTGGTGCTGGAGCCTAAGAATCCATCTCTGAGGCACTCCACAAAGTCTCTTTCTTGAGGTCCAATACCATCCTGATTCTCCCAGTCTACCTGCATGTTGAAATCCCCCATAACAACGGTAGAAACATCTTTGCGACAGGCCAATTTCAGCTCCTGATTCAACTTACATCCGACATCCAGACTACTGTTTGGGGGCCTGTAAATAACTCCCAAGAGGGTCTTTCTCAGCTCTATTCACACTGACTCTACATGCCCTGATTCTAGGTCCCCTATGCAAGGGACTGAACATCATCCCTTACCAACATGGCCACCCCACCCCCCTCTGCCCGTCAGTCTGTCCTTACAATAGTACGTGTAGCCTTGAATATTTATTTCTCAGGCCCTGTCCACTTGAAGCCACGTCTCAGTAATCCCCCCAATATCGTATCTGCCAATTTCCAAAAGAGCCTCAAGCTCATCCATCTTATTTCTAATGCTTCGTGCATTCATGTATAATATTTTTAATTTGTTACTGCCCTCACCCTTCCCATCAACTCCTATTTCACTCAACCTTACAGCATGATCCCTGAGTTTTCTGCCTCATTGATACAGTTGTCTTTCTTGACTTCCCTTGTTCTAACTTTCGCTTCAATTTCCATCTTAAACATCCAGTTTGTCCCCTCCCCCCCGCTACTTAGTTTAAAAGTAGCTGTGTTGCAGTAGCAAACATGCCTGCCAGAATGCTGGTCCCTAACCTATTAAGGTGTAAACCGTCTCTCTTGTAGAATTTATGCTTACCACAAAACACACCCCAGTGATCCAAGAATTTAAATCCTTGCTTCCTGCACCAGTTCCCCAGCCACACGTTCAAGTCCATTATCTCCATTTCTGGCCTCTCCAGCCCGAGGAACTGGAAACAAACTGGAGATAACCACCCTGGACGTCCTCCTTTTCTGGCTTCTTCCTAGTTCTCCGAAGTCCCGCTGTAGTATGTTCCTCCTCTTCTTCCCGACATCATTTGTGCCGACATGTACCACCACCTCTGGCTCTTCACCTTCGTCCTTGAGGATTTCCTGCACTCTGTCTGTGATGTCTTTAACCCTGGCACCAGGAAGGCAACACACCTTCCTTAAGTCCCGTCTGCTGCCACAAAAACTCCGGTCAGTTCCACTCACTATGGAGTCCCCATTACCACGGCTCTGTGCGATGTCCGACTCTTCCGCTCTGTCTCCACGCCAACTTTTAATTGACAGACCTGGCCGCCTCGCGGACTGGCAGTGTCATCTGTCTCTACTGTTTCCAAAAGATTCAACACAACCACTCAAATAACAATCACTTACCTTCCCGACCGGCTCTGCGCTCCAACTTCACTTCCGCCCAGCTCCCGCCACTCTCTGCTGCAAAAAGAGAAATGTTTCCTTTGATCTTGCCACCATGGGAGACCCTGGCAGGAGCATGGAGCCCAGATAGCATCACTCTTAGGGTCATTGGAAAACATAACCTTACTGTAGCAAGGTTAGGGAAGAATCAAAGGTCAAAATGTAAGTGTAATTTTAGTGACTTCTTCTAATTTTGCATTCTTTCAAACAGCAATTCTTTTATGTTTTAATGTCAAACAATGCTGTGGGGCATTAACCATCAAACACTATTCAAACCATTTTCACAAGAATCTTATGTTTCTTTGACTACAGATGATGAAATGACTCCCCCGGGTTTTAAAATGGTGTCACCTGATACTGTGACATAAATAGCAATTACCATGAACAAGTGCAGTGCTATTATTAACCCAAGCAGCTACAATAGGAATGTGTCACAAACAGGATGTTTTGCTTTCCGAAACCTGTTTTTTGCTGGCTGACCTGTGCCAACATGTTCCATCCATGATCCAGGTCACAGTGTTCCCTCAAGTCCCATTATTCACTTGACTTCCACAGCTGTACACAAACAGCAGATTATGTTCATGTTCCTTATTGCCACTGACTGGAAATTGGAGCTGAACAGTTTGGTGGTTGTCACTCCCTCTTTCTCTCTCTTCCCCCCGCCTCAATCATATTTGTAAAAAGCACATCAATTTCTCCAGGCAGTATCCTTGATTAATCAAGGGCCACTGTGCAAATAGAGGCCATTTGGCCCATTGAGTCTGCAGTGTACCCTTGAAGGATATCCCACCCAATCACCGTATATACTTGGGTTAATCCATCTGGCTTGCACATACCTAGATCCTACAGGCAACTTAGCATGGTCATTCCACCTAACCTACACATTTTTGGACTGTGGGAGGAAACTGGAGCATTCAGAGGAAATCTACGCAGACACGGGGAAAATGTGCAAACGCCACACAGACAGTCACCCAAGGCTGGGATTGAACCCATGTCCCATGAGGCAGCAGTGCTAACCACTGATCCACCGGGCAGAGTGGCAGAGTGATAGGCAGGCCCTGCAGCAATAAGGAACATGGATCAAACCTCTGCACCATTGCTGTTTCTCTTCCTTTATTCTTTTGCGGGATGTGGCTGTTTGCTGGCAAGATGCAACCCACCCTAATTGCCCTTGAACAGTGTAGCTTTCTCAACATTTCTGAGGGCAGTTAAGAGCGAAGAACATTGCTGTGGGTCTGGACTGACATGAATGTCGGACTGGGTAAGGACCATAGCGTGGCATGGTGGTTCAGTGGTCAGCACTGCTGCCTCACAGCACCAGGGTCCCAGGTTCGATTCCAGCCTCGGGCAACTGCCTGTGTGAAGTTTGCACATTTTCCCCGTGTCTGTGTGGGTTTCCTCCCACAGTTTAAAGATGTGCAAGTCAGGTGAATTGGCCATGCTAAATTGCCCATAGTGTTAGGTACATTAGTCAGAGGGAAATGGGTCTGGGTGGGTTACTCTTCGGAGGCTTGGTGCGGACTGGTTGGGCCAAAGGATCTGGTTCCACACTGTATGGAATCTAATCTCTGCATTTCCATTCCTGGAGAGGTTGGTGCCTCATATCCAATATGGCGGTCATTCTGAGTTGAAATTGCTAGGTATTGCTCGGATTTCCATGGCCAGATTTTTCAATGACTAGTTCATTTGGCAAAATGGGAAACTGACTATTGTTGAGGCGTATTGAGCCTTAATCAGTTTATCATTAAGGTATGATACGTTTTATGATACGTTTGCCATTGCCTAGCAAGAAAACCATTCTGCCATTTGTCAAAAACATAAAAGATGGTGCTCAATTAACCTGATGCCAAGCTCGGCCTCACTGGATCTTGCCCCACTCTGTCACCGTTACAGCACAGCCCATATTGCTCAGTCCTTGACAGAAGGTCCCTGGTGAAGGGCTTATGCCCGAAACGTTGACTCTCCTACTCCTTGGATGCTGCCTGACCTGCTGTGCTTTTCCAGCACTACACTCTGGGCTCTGATCTCCAGCATCTGCAGTCCTCCCTTTCTCTCAGGCCCCTATATCCTGTATGACAGTATCACCTCACAATTGAGAATAGAAAAAGAAACCTCTGAAAACCAGAAAGAGGTCCCCAAAAGAAAAAGATGTTTTGAGCCCATTTAAACAAAACTAGCTGCATTACTAACAGCCTTGCATAAGGGAGGTTGCGGCCTACTGGTAGCAACACTCAACTATTAATCCAGAGATCTAGGTAATGGCCCTGGGGACTCAAATTAAAATAATGCCTTGGTAGGTGGTGGAATTTGGATTTGATTCTTAAAAAAAAAAACCCTGGAATTAAGGGTCTTATGCTGAATCTCTGGGGAGTGGGGAAAAATCTATTTGGTTCACTAATGCCCTTGAGGGAAGGAATCTGGCCTACATATGACTGCAGACCCATAGCAATGTGGTTGACTCTGAAACAGTCCTGTAGACAATTAGCAGCACTTTCATCCTGTGAATGAATAAGTTTTAAAAAAATGACAACTTCACCAATATTTATGTTTCAACCAACAGCATATCATATCCTGGGGACCCAGATTAAAATTCTGCCGTGGAATTTGAATTCAATTTAAAACAAAATCTGGAATTAAGCATCTAATGATGATGAATCATTGATAAAAGGGGGAGCCCTGTCTGTTTCACTAATGCCCTTGAGGGAAGGAAAGTGCCATCTTTAGCTGGTCTGGCCTACATGTGACCCCAGACCCACAGCAATGCAGTTGACTTCTAAACTGTCCTCAGTAGTTAGCAGCATCCTCATCCTGTGACTAAATAAATTAAAAAAGAAGCGATGGCAACCTGGCTAATATTTATCTTCCAACCAAAAGCATATCATCTGTCCTTTCTCATATTCCCCCCTGTGGGAGAATGCTGTGTGCAGCTTTAATGTTACCCTTCCTACATTGCAATAGTAACTACCCATCAAAAGATACCTTATACTTCATTGGCTGTCACACTCCGGGGACCTCTCAGGCTCATGCTATTTGCTGATTATGTGCAAATCTTTCTTCGTACACGATCAGGGAGGTCGGTTCAGACAGGATAGCCTTTTGTTTGCGTGGATGTAAAATCAAATTCAGTTGATTTTCCTCAAAGACTTGATTGCTACAACAAACTTGGCAGTCTTTGGGAACCAGCTGATGAAGTGCTTCATCCCACTCATGAAAAGCAGGCCAGCCCCCCTTCGGAGTGCAGCTGTAATGGCTTTTACATGCTGTGCCTGGGTGTGGGTTTAACATGAGAAATGTCAGTCCTCTGAGTGAACAGCAAACAACCTATTGACTTTTCCCAGCACTTAATTAGCACACCGGGCCAAGTATCTTTGCTATTTCAGTAACACTCCCTCTTTGATTCTTAGATTGAGTGCCTTGTTTTCTCTTCATTTGGCGTAAACAACAATTATGGCTCACTTGCAAACAGCCTGAACTTGCTTCTGAGTTGAACACCAGATCATAACCCCAGATTCTTTATGTGACACTGTGCCAACATCTGTGCCAATGCTACCACTGCAATCGATTTCTTGAAAATCAGACGAGAACTGACCAGGCTAATTACCACTTTGAGTATTCCTGCCTTAATTTGTACTCTCAGGCTCTGACAGTAAATCTGTAATTATTAGTTCAAGGCTTGTACAGAGCTATTGGCACGGAACAGAGTAAATTGTGATTCAGTTGCACTTTTTAAAATTCATTTATGGGACCTGGGCATCACTGGCTGGGGCGGTATTTTATTCCCCTAGTTGCCCTTGAAAAGATTAGATTAGATTAGATTACTTACAGTGTGGAAACAGGCCCTTTGGTCCAACAAGTCCACACCGACCCAACGAAGCGCAACCCACCCAGACCCATTCCCCTACATTTACCCCTTCACTACAGGCAATTTAGCATGGCCAATTCACCTAACCTGTATATTTTTGGATTGTGGGAGGAATCCGGAGTAACCGGAGGAAATCCAGGCAGACACGGGGAGAAGGTGCAAACTCCACACAGAGAGTCGCCTGAGGTGGGAATTGAACCCAGGTCTCTGGCGCGGTGAGGCAGCAGTGCTGACCACTGTGCCGCCCACAGAAGGTGGTGGTGAGCTGCCTTCTTGAACTGCTGCAGTCCATGGGCTGTAGGTACATCCACAATGTCATTAGGGAAGGAATTCCAGGATTTTGATCCAGTGACAATGAAGGAACAGCGATATATTTCCAGGTCAGGATGGTGACAGACTTGGAGGGGAACTCGCTTGTGGTGGTATTCCCATGCAGCTGCTGCCTTTGTCCTTCTAGATAGAAGTGGTTCTGGGTTTGGAAGGCGCTGTCTAAGGATCTTTCGTGAATTTCTGCAGTACATCTTGTAGGTAGTACACATTGTTGCTACTGACCGCTAGTGGTGGAGAGAGTGGATGGTTGTGGATATAGTGCTGGCTGCTTTGTCCTGGTTGGTGTCAAGTTTCTTGAGTATTGTTGAAGTTGCACCCATCCAGGCAAGTGGGGAGTATTCCATCACACTCCTCACTTGTGTCTTGTAGATGGTAGACAGGCTTTGGGGAGTTACTTGCTGCAGTATTCTGAGACTCTGACCTGCTCTTTTAGCTACTGTGTTTATGCTTAACAGTAAATTGGGAAAGAATGAAAGCACATGAGAGCATTTCACAAGACCTTAGGACATTAGATACATGTGAGGATTGTATGAGAAGGTGAAACTGTGTTGGAAGATCAGTCACAATCATATTGAATGGTGGTGCAGTCTCATCAACGCATTCCTGTTCCTTATGGTCTAAAACATTTTATAGTCAATGAAGTATCATTGAAGTATAGTTAATGAAACAGAAAATAGCAACAGGAGGAGGCTCTTTGGCCTTTAAGGAGTAGGCTCTTCGGTCTTTAAAGCTTGCCCTGCTATTCATTATGATCATGGTGATCATCCAGCTCAATTGCCCATTTCTGCTCTTCCCCCATATTCGTTGATCCCTTTGGCCTTAGGAACTATTTCCAATTCCTTCCTGAAATTGTACAATGTTTTACCTTTGAGAGTGTGGTGCTGGAAAAGCACAGCAGGTCAGGCAGCATCCGAGGAGCAGGCGAATTGACGTTTCGGGCATAAGCTCTTCATAGGAATATCATCAGGATGCTGCCTGACCTGCTGTGCTTTTCCAGCACCCCACTCTTGACTCTGACTCCAGCATCTGCAGTCCTCACCTTCTTCCAATGTTTTACCTTCACTTGTTTTCTTTCATAGTAAATTCCACAGGCTCACCACTCTCTGGAAGAAGAAATTTCTGCTTATCTCAGTCCTACATGGTTTAACTCATATCCTTAGGCTATTACCCCTAGTTTTGGACTCCCCCATTATTGGGAACATCCTTCCTGCAACCACACTGACTAATCCTTTTGGAATTTTATAGGCTCCTTTGAGATTAACTCGGAGAAAGTGAGGACTGCAGATCAGAGCTAAAAAATGTGTTGCTGGAAAAGCGCAGGTCAGGCAGCATCCAAGGAGCAGGAGAATTGACGTTTTGGGCATTAGCCCTTCTTCAGGAATGAGGAGGGTGTGCCAAGCAGGCTAAGATAAAAGGTAGGGAGGAGGGACTTGGGAGAGGGGCATTGGGAATGCGATAGGTGGAAGGTGGTTAAGGTGAGAGTGATAGGCCGGAGAGGGGGTGGGGGCGGAGAGGTCGGGAAGAAGATTGCAGGTCAAGAAGGCGGTGCTGAGTCTGAGGGTTGGGACTGAGATAAGATGGGGGAGGGAAATGAGGAAGCTGGAGAAATCTGCATTCATCCTTTGGCCCCCACCCCCTCTTCGGCCTATCATCCCCACCTTAACCTCCTTCCACCTATCACATTCCCAACGCCCCTCCCCCAAGTCCCTCCTCCCTACCTTTTATCTTAGCCTGCTTGGCACACCTTCCTCATTCCTGAAGAAGGGCTTATGTCCGAAATGTCGATTCTCCTGCTCCTTGGATACTGCCTGGCCTGCTGCGCTTTTCCAGCAACACATTTTTCAGCTCATTTCAGATTAAATTAGACTAGATTCACTACAGTGTGGAAACAGGCCCTTCGGCTCAACAAGTCCACACCGACCCTCCAAAGAGCAACCCACCCAGACCCATTTCCCTCTGACTAATGCAGCTAACACTATGGGATAATTTAGCATGGCCAATTCGCCTGACCTGCACATTTTTGAACGATGGAAGGAAACAGGCGCACCTGGAAGAAACCCACGCAAACACGGGGAGAATGTGCAAACTCCACACAGTCACCCGAGGCTGGAATCAAACCTGGGACCCTGGTGCTATGAGGCAGCAGTGCTAACTACTGAGCCACTGTGCGAGATATCTCTTCATTCTTCTGAACACCAATGAATATAATCCCAACTGATTTACTCTCCACTCTTATGTCAGTTCAGCCATCTGAGGAATCAGTCTGGTAAACTTTTGCTATACTCCCTTGATAGCAAGAACAAGGAAGCCTCCTGCACCTCCATGTTTACTTTCAACGATTGGTGTATCAGCACACCCAGGTCTTGTTGTATATTCCCCTCTCTCAACTTAGAGCCATTGAGATAATAACCTGCCTTCCTGTTTTTGCTTCCAAAGTGGATAACTTCACAATTATCCATAATGTACTGGATCTGCCATGCATTTATCCACTCACTCAATTTATTCAAATTGTGGTGCATTTGCCCTTTTTTTGTCTATTTAATATACACTCCATTTGCCTCAGACCAATGTAGAGTTGACACCTATCACATGTTGAAAACAATGCATTTACAGGAGATTTAAGATATCCTTGTAATCACAGAATATCTCAACTCATGCTGCAACTCTCCCTTGTCTGTTTATTTTAGCTCCAAGTCAACACCCAGGCTGAATCAATCAAGCGCAACACACAAACATCACTTGCTATGGTTCATGTCGTTATTGTGGTGTCAGACCATAGGGCCACTTTCTTATTACAGAGAGACAATTGGTTGTGATTGTAACCTGAGAGCCACCATACCTCAAGTGCAGTCGGAGGTTGAGAAGGAAAATCCCTCATAGTAACCTCGGACAGTGCTGGGAATTGAACCCACATTGTTGGCATCACGTTGCTTTGCAAACCAGCCATCCAGGCTGAGCCAAACTGATTCCCTGGGGCTCATATAATTGAGCACAGAACCTACAAATGAATAATAAGCCATGGGGGGAAACACAGCAGGTAGCAAAGTGCCCAAACAACATCCATGTGATAATTTAGTCCTGTGTAGTGATCATTTAGTTGGATGTCTGGCTTGTAATGCAGAGTGAGTTAAACAGTTTAGGTCCAATTCCTGCACTGGCTGAGGTTAACATGAAAGGCCCTCCTTCTCTACCCCTCCCTTCACTTGAGGAGTGGTAACTCTCAGGTTAATCTACCACCAGTTGTCTCTCTTGGTTGAGAGAGCAGCCCTGTTGTCTTGGAAGACTGCAATAACTTTAGCTCACAGCTTAACATTGAATTTAAAACACAGCACCTCCAGCATGCAGAACTCCCTCACTGGGAGCAACAGACTAGATTTTATGCTAAATTAAATCTCGGAGGTGGGTCTTGACACTACACCTTTTATTCACTCAGTGTTATCCTATGGCTGGATCCTCTTAAAATGACTTTTGGAAAAGGTGACTGAAATCACAGCTCCCTTTATAGGAATAGGCTTGTGAAGACACAGAAAAGAGGGGTGTTGCCCAGCTGAGTCACTGTTTATAATTGACTCATGTCTCAATTGTTCCCAGGTGGAAAATGCAGAGACCAGCGTAAATCCTATCATGGAAAATAAAGACCTACCTATTTTCTGAATGAGGTGATTAAACCTCTTGTAAAAACATTGGGTCTCAGGTGAAAGACTAGTGGAATAGCATACAAAATTGTTACCACATGCTGTACTGCTTTGGAACCTTCAACAAGTTAGGGACAAGCTCACTCAAGTATTCCAGTCCCCAAACAACAGGATGCAACCCTCTACGGAAAATTACATTCTGTCACAGGACAAACACTATCATCTTTCCCTGTTGTAGCAGACTTGGATCTGCGATGGGACTTTGAGATTTCCTTAATCCCATGGGGACAGCATGATATTTGGCTGCTCTGAATACAAGTCAATTATCTCACTGAGTGGTTTACATGATCATTTCTCTCTGCCTATACATAATCGTATCAGGTTGCTTTGAAAGGCTCTTTATGGCATTGAAGTTCTATCTATTCCTTTTGAGCCAAAAGGCCTTGGACCAGGACCCAGTTGCTTAAGATATGTGGCATAACAGTGAAATAACCCCATTAAGGCCGGTATCCTGTCACCAAGTCACCCATGTGCAATGGACATGACACTGACCCAGCTAGCTCAGAGCCTGCTTCTAGAGTGAGCAGAACCCGTGACACTCCTATTTCTTTTTTTTTTTTTCTTTTTTTTTCCAAGGACACCCGGGCAATCTCCTGTTTATTTATCTCCTATTTATCTTTTTTTTTCTTTAATTTAACCCCCACACTACCGCCTAAGTGCGGTAGTGCTTATTTTTATTCCCCAGCACCCATGGTGTGTGTGTGCAGGTGTGAGACACAAACACTCCTATTTCTTTTTTTTTTTTATTGCCCTTTTTTTTGTAACCCCACTCCTGTTTATTTTTTATTTTTTTTTATCTTGTTTTTTTAAATTAACCCCCACACTACCGCCTAATCGCGGTAGTGCTTATTTTTTTCCCCAGCACCCATGGTGTGTGTGTGCAGGTGTGAGACACAAACACTCCTATTTCTTTTTTTTTTCTTTTAACACTCCTATTTCTATCTGTCAGCCAGAGCTCTCTGATTGGACAAGGTTCAACAGCCCCAATCAGGGGACTCATCTTCTATGATGTCCAGTGAACTGACCTCATTCCAATCACTATAAACAGGTCTGAGCAGGTGGTTTTAAAAACCTGTATCAGGTTCTCCAATGGCTGTACCTCTGTTCTAACACGGGACTCGAGTACATAACATGAGGTGACAATTCAGTGAAGCAGGTCAGGCAGCATCCAAGGAGCAGGAAAATCGACGTTTTAGGCAAAAGCCCTTCATCAGGATTCCTAATGAAGGGCTTTTGCCCAAAATGTCGATTTTCCTGCTCCTCGGATGCTGCCTGACCTGCTGTGCTTTTCCAGCACCACTCCAATCTAAACTCTGGTTTCCAGCATCTGCAGTCCTCACTTCTGCCTAATTCAGTGAAGCACTGAGGGAGGTCAGCAGTGTTAGAGATACCACCTCTTGAATGTTTTAAAACAACCAGCTAGAAACCAGATTTGGAAGTAGTAGTGACAATGTGGGATTTGTTACCAATGGAGTGATTGACATAATTTACATACATGTACATTTATGGGAAGCTGGGTATGAACACGAGCAGAAAGGGAATAGAGATTTATTGACTATGGTGGATGAGGAGAGATGGGAAGGCGCTTAAGTAGGGCATAGACCGGATGGGCCGAATGGCCTGTTCATTTTCTTTATTTGATGATGGGTTCTGTGCTCACTGGCAAGGTCCCCAATTGCTTCCCAACTTTAACTTCCTGTGAACTCATCTCCCTGTTTCAGGAGAGGTGATGGCCCAGTGGTGTTATCGCTGAACTATTAATGTAGAGACCCAAGTAATGTTCTGGGGACCTACATTCAAATAGCAGATGGTGGAATTTGAGTTTTAAAAACTCCAGAGTTAGAAATTTGACAATGACCATGAATCTGTTGTTGATTGTTGGGAAAAAAAAACACACCTGGCTCTTTCGGGAAGGCAGCTGCCATCATCATCTGATCTGGCCTACACATGACTCTAGACCCACAGTAATGTGGTCGACTCTCAACTGCCCTCGAGGCAATAAAGGACAGGCAATAAATGCCGGCCCAGCCAACAATGCCCTCATCCTGTGAATGAATCCAAAAATCTAGGTGCCTTTCTCGGCATTTCAGAAGGCAGCTTAGAGCTAATCTACATTATTGTGGTCTGGAGTTACATGTAGGCCAGACCTGAAAGACATTAGTGAATCTGGCAATCATTACATTCGCCAATGCCAATGCTTTAAATGTTTTCAATTCCAGGTTTATTAACAATTCAAATTTTACCACGTGCCTTGTTGGCACTTGAACCAGAATGCCACAAAATCAATGAAACATTATGGTGCAGAAAGGATGTCATTTGGCCCATCGTGTCTTTAACTAAGTAGCCATTAGCTGGAGTACCGTGAAATATTTTTACGGTGAAGGACAGGACGTTTGGAAGGGACTGGAGGGAAAACAACCATCCAGAGGGTGGTGTGGGTCTGGAATACACTGCCAAGGAGGGTAGTTGAGGCAGGTAACTTCATAACCTTTAAAATGTACTTGGAGAAGCACTTGAAATGTCATAATATTCAAGGCTATGGGCCTAGTGCTGGGAAGTAAGATGGATGTAGGTAGGTCAGCACAGATCTGATGGACCAAAGTGCCTCTTCTGTGCTGCATGACTCCATGACCATTCTGTGCCTGGCATTCTATGTAATCCTATGCAAGGCTGTGTTAGTCCTCCCAGGGTGATGTAAGAAAAGACACACACAGAAGACCAAAGGAAGTTTCCAGGTGTTCTGGCCAATACTTGTCCTTCAGGGAACATGGCCAAGCAATAGATAGACTGGGCACTTGTCTCATTTCTGAGCAACAGGCGCAGCAGGTCCAGGCAGCAGCTAAAAAATATGTTGCTGGAAAAGCGCAGCACATCAGGCAGCATCCAAGGAGCAGGAGAATCGACGTTTCGGTCACCTCACTGTGTGCAAACTGCTGGCTGTACCTGCCCACACTACAATACTGTACTGTCTTTTGTAGTAACTTACTGATTGCAAAACACCAAGGGATGAGCTGGAAATGTGGAAGGTTCTGGATAGGTTTGTATCGTTTCTTTACCTAGCAACCTCAGCAAAGATGTGATCTACTCGGTGGCCACCAACACTTCAGAGGCAGGGGGAAAGTTTTCAAGTTTTCAAACAACTGCTTAACCTCCGTTGGCCTGTTGTTGTCAGCTCTCTGTGGAATGTGCCCTGCAAAGATCTCACTCAACATGAACAAATCTGAATTAAACGTAAAGCCCCAGGAGCTGTTCTCTTTGTCTCAGTGGATTTTGCCCATCTGTCAGTTTGAGCCCATTCTTGAAAGTCCAGGCAGTATCTCGGTGGGCAGTGCTCTCGCTTGTGTCATAAAACCCGTGGGTTCAAGACCCACTCCATATTCTTCAGCATTGATAAGTGTGGGACTGGAAAAGCACAGCAGGTCTAGGCAACAGCTGAAAAATGCGTTGCTGGAAAAGCACAGCACGTCAGGCAGCATCCAAGGAGCAGGAAATTGACATTTCGGTCATAAGCCCTTCTTCAGGAATTAAGGAATTCCTGATGAAGGCCTTATGCCCGAGATGTTGAGTCTCCTGCTCCTCCGATGCTGCCTGATCTGCTGTGCTTTTCCAGCGGCACACTTTTCGACTCTGACTCTCCAGCATCTGCAGTCCTCAATTTCTTTCAAATTCTTCATCATGTCAACTTAGCCATCAATCCAGCGCCTGTACTGAGGGGGTACTGCACTGTTAGAGGTGCTGTCTGTCAAGTGAAAAGCCAAGGTCTGTCTGCCCTCTCTGAAAGATGTAGGCTATTGCTACAGCCATTAAGCCTTTAATGTAATAAAACATTCTAATGTGCTTCACAGTAGCATTACAAAGCAAACTCTGACACTGAGCAACATATTACATCAGAGTCACAGAAGTATACAGCACGGAAACAGGCCTTTCGGCCCAACTCGTCCATGTCAACAAAGTTTCCTAAACTGAACTAGTCCCACCTGCCTGCGTTTGGCCCATAGCCCTCTGATTGCTTCCTATTATTGTACCTGTCAAATGTCTTTTAATTTTGTAATTGTACTCACCTCTAACACTCCCTCTGGCAGCTCGTTCCATTTACACACCACCCTTAGTGTGAAAAGTTGCCCCTCAGGTCTGTTTTAAATCTATCCCCTCTCAGCTTAAGCCTATGCCCTCAAGGTTTGGACTCTCTAGCCTGGCTATTCACCTTATCTATGCCCCTCATGATTTTATAAACCTCTAAAAAGTCACCCCTCAGCCTCCTACGCCCATCCAGCATCTCCTTCCAGTCTCTGTAAAACCTTGTAACATCCTTTCCAGTTTAATAACATAAAATGGCCAAAAATGTGGTCACACCAGTAACTTTTAAACAGCATCTTAAGGAAGGTTACCAAGGTAGAGAGACATTTGGAGGTAATTCTCAGGCCAGGCCAACTTAAGTGACTGCCCTTCAATTACATTTCATTGGAGGTAAAACCTTTTGGGACATCCTGAGGTCATGAAAATTTAAGTTCTTACTTTTTGACTTTTTTTTTTACTGTGGACTTTTGTTTGCTGCCTATAGGAGATGCTGCGCTTCCAGAGTCAAGGTCTGAATATCTCACTGAACAAGGTGAAAAAGCTATAGTTCAACAGGTCTCACATACTCATTAGTACATCTCAGTTTGGATTGCAAAGTCCCATATGAGAATAGGTCATGGATCAATCAAACAGCTCAGATAAAATGTGACAGGGCCCCAGAATTATTTGCAGTTAGGTAACATTCCATAGCAACATTTAAGAGCTTAGACGGCATACACACCTTCCCAGGGGTGATTAGAGTCAAACCTTATTCTTTCAAAATCTCCTGAAGATTTTCAAAGTAGTCTTTGCTGATCCAATCGGTTTTAGTAATTACTGGGCATTGCGTGAGCTGCACTTCTCCACCCTTGCAATATTAATATCTACCGAACCATTTGTTTTGCCTTGTTTTGTTCCTCCTCAAGCTGATGATTCAAAAGAAAACACACCTTCAGAGTTTCAAATGTCTCTTTAAAGCCCATTTCTTTGATTGTGTTCTTGGCCATCTCACCCAATAGCTCCTTAAGTGGCTCAATGCAGTGAATAGAGAGTGAAAGAATAAAGATGTGCAGGGTGCTGGTGAGACCAATCTACTGTCAGGAGCCCAGAGGGCTTGATGGGTGAATGGAATGTGTATAATGATTATCACTGGGGCCTGTGCCCATCAGGGAACCCTGGCTTGGACAGCGCCTTCCCCACCCATGATGTGCTTGCAAACAAGTGTGTGGTGGGTGCTCCAATCCAGGATGATGTTTTGATTTTTCAGACATGTCTATTACCTTGAGAAGGAGCTCAAGACCCTAAAGCTATTGTTCTAATAGCCAAGGTACTTTCTGGGCAACTTAGAGGGAACACAGCCGAGGGCACACTAATAGAAACACAAACATAATAAATGGGGAGCAGGAGTAGACCATTCAAACCCACCCCACCATTCAGCATCATCATGGCTGATCATCCAACTCACTTCCCTGTTCTCACTCTTTCCCACCCCTCCCTTTGACCCCTTTAGCCTTAAGAAATATATCTAACTCCTTCTTGAAGACTTTCAAAGCTTTGGACCACTTTCTGGGGTGCACCTCTTTTCCTTGGAGTTGGGGGTGGGTGAAGATATTCCCAAGGTAGACTCAGGACCATTAAAAGGCAGCAGCAGTCACTAACTCTCAGAATGCCAGCAAGCCGCTGGCGCAAGGTGTGGGATCATTCATGCACAAGGTGATCAATTGGAGAAAGGTGCCCCTTACCTCACCGCAAGGAGGACTGGGGAACAGTACTCCCCCAATCACAGGCCGCTGGTCTCCTTTACTTGGTGAGAATATGTCCAATAGTCAGCCTATCAGGAATAATTGTGAAAGAGATGCAGCCTTTGATTGGGGGAGCAGCAAGTGTGTAGGATAAAGTAAACAGTTGCTAGGGAGATTGGAGATGCCTTCTGCTGGGACCACTGTGCCTTTTACCCGAGTGTGAGAGTGGGTTGTTGGAGCTGGGACTGGGAGAGGACCATGTTTTACTGAGGCCTTATGCTGGGTCCAACTTAAAGAGGGTGGAGGTGAGGGTGTTCATCTCGAAGTGATGGCGAGGAACATTAGAGGAAAGTGACTTCTGCCTGGACAGAAGTTAGCATTGTACTTATTTTGCATTGAGAGGGTGGGATTGGGGGCAGGGGGAAATTACAGTTGGGGATTGGGGAGCATGGGGGAAATGGAGGAAAGAAGCGTTAAGAGGTTGGAAGAAATAGAGGTTGCAAGGGAACTGGGTGAAGGATAAGGAAACTAATAGGAGAATGTGCAGAGACAAGGTGGTGGGAACGGGGATGATGGGGAAACTGCAGGGTATGCAAGTCTGTGAGAGGGAGAGAGGGAGAGAGGGAGAGAGGGAGAGAGGGAGAGAGGGAGAGAGGGAGAGACGGAGACACTGCTGGTGTTGGGGTGGAGGGGGCATGTGCATGTGCACTGTGGCTGGGTCAGAATCCTGGAACTACCAGCATTGTGTGTCTGTCTTCAGCAAACGGAGAAGGTTCTGAACGAGGGGACTGGACCGGAACTGTTAGAGTCATTGTCACAGAGATGTACAGCATGGAAACAGACCCTTCGGCCCAACTTGTCCATGCTGACCAGATATCCCAACCCAATCTAGTCCCACCTGCCAGCACCCGGCCCATATCCCTCCAAACCCTTCCTATTCATATACCCATCCAAATGTCTTTAAATGTTGCAATTGTACCAGCCTCCACCACATCCACTGGCAGCCCATTCCATACACTCACCATCCTCTGAGTGAAAAAGTTGCCTCTTTTATATCTTTCCCCTCTCACCATAAGCCTATGGCCTCTAGTTCTGGACTCCCCCACCACAGAGAAAATACCTTGCCTATTTATGCTATCCATGCCCCTCATGATTTTATAAACCTCTATAAGGTCACCCCTCAGCCTCCGACATGCCAGGGAAAACAGCCCCAGCCTGTTCAGCCTCCCCCTATAGCTCAAATCCTCCAACCCTGGCAACATCCTTGTAAATCCTTTCTGAGCCCTTTCAAGTTTCACAACATCTTTCTGATAGGAAGGAGACTAGAATTGCATGCAATATTCTAACAATGGCATAACCAATATCCTGTACAGCCACAACATGACCTCCCAACTCCTGTACTCAATACTCTGACCAATAAAGGAAAGCATACCAAACGCCCTCTTCACTATCCTATCTACCTGCGACTTCGCTTTCAAGGAGCTATGAACCTGCACTCCAAGGTCTCTGTTCAGCAACACTCTCCAGGACCTTACCATAAAGTGTATAAGTCCTGCTAAGATAGCTTTCCCAAAATGTAACACTTCATATTTATCTAAATTAAACTCCATCTGTCACTTCTCAGCCCATTGGCCCATCTGATCAAGATCCTGTTGTAATCTGATTTGCCTCCACAGATGCTGCCAGACCTCCTGAGCTTTTCTAGCAATTTTTGTTTTCGTGACTGAAGTCTCACTCTGGTGCTCAAATTGCTTGCCGGTCCCATGCCTTCCAAACTAGCTCAGCCTTCCAACCGTCTAAGAACACAGTGATCCTCCAATTTGATTTCTTGGACATTCCACTACATCTCCTTTGCCCCACCTTTGGTGGCCATGCCTATAGATCTGCTTGTAACTATTTTCTTTGATCAATGTAGACATTGAATATGAGGAACAAAGAATAGGCTACTTTCCAGATAGTGAAGAACTCAAAATGGTATTGGTCCAGAGAGATTTTTGAGTGCTGACACATATATATTGTATCAGGAATGATAACATTGTCACTTTAAGAGGTTGTTTTGCACTTTTACTTCGACGGGACATTGTCAGGCAGAGGTACCAAGCCATCTGTAAGACAGTAAGCAATTTGCGAGGTCTTGGGGTTTTTTGGAGCTTCAGTCAGCGTCCCCAGCTGTTTTTTAGATTAGATTAGATTCCCTGCAGTGTGGAAACAGGCCCTTTGGCCCAACAAGTCCACACTGACCCTCCGAAGAGTAACCCACCCAGACCTATTTGCCTCTGACTAACATACCGAACACGATGGGCAATTTAACATGGCCAATTCACCCGATCTACACATCTTTGGACCGTGGGAAGAAACCGGAGCACCAGGAGGAAACCCACGAAGACACGAGGAGAATGTGCAAACTCCACACTGACAGTTGACCGAGGCCTGTCACTGTGCCTCTATTGACATATCCTTTAATCATTCATTCTGCTTTCATGCCCTCATAATTTCGATGTAGATACATAGATCACTAAAATGTCATGAACTTGCTGCAAAAACAAAGTATTGCAAAATAGGGCGCTTTTAATGGCCACCAGACATACCAGAATATTTTACAGTCAGCACAATTATTAATAGCTACAATCATGATTGTAGTGTAGGGAATGTGGCAGCCCATTGGTGCACTGTAAGCTCACAAAAACAACAATGTAATGGTTGTAATGAGATTAGCCAGGTGGATCTCATAGAATAGGAGTTTCCTAACTGGGGCTGCTACCTTGGACCAACCAGAGAGTCCTCACTGACAGATAGAAACAGGAATATCAGAGTGAGTTTTGAGAAGATTTGTGTGTCAGAGGTTCTGTTCACTCTGAATGCTGCTTCTGAGGGAGCTGGATCAGTGTGTGTGCGCGTGCAAGGACTGTCTTCCTTGAAGGTGTCTGAGAGGAAGGGGACTGTCTTTGGACCAGCTGCCCCACATCCAGAGAGCTCTGAGAAGAAGGAGGAAGGAAGGAAGGAAGGAAGGAAGGAAGGAAGGAAGGAAGGAGGAGAAGAGGAAGGAGGAGGAGAAGAGGAAGGAGGAGAAGGCAGAGGCAGAAGGAGGTGAGAGCTTTGAGTCCTGGGCCTGCTTTTGGAGCTGCAGCCTGGGCCTCACCCAAGTCAAGGGAGTATTGCTGCTGACCTGGGGCCCACTCCCACTGCTGGTCTCTGGGACCCCACCCTGACTTACCTCACTGCTGCTGCCTGTGACTCGCCTTGGGACCCTCCCAGGACCTCCACCACTGCCACTGCTGGAAGCCCACCTTCCACCACTGCTGCCTGGGACTTACCTTGGGACCCTCCCAGGACCTCCACCACTGCTGCCACAAGAGGCCTACCTGGGACTTGCTTTGGGACCTTCCCAGGACTTCCACTGCTGTGACCTGAGGCCTGCCTCCACCTGCTGCTGCTGCCACTGCCTGAGGCCTCACCTGGACTTAACAACACAGCTGGTTCCCAGGGCCTACTACCATTCAGCAGCACAGTATGGCGAGTCCCAAAATTGCAGGGGTAGCCGCTGCCTTAGGGGTGGCTACTCCAACCCCGACCCCCTTCAGGCACCTGACTAAATGCCTGGGGGTCAAGGCCTATCTCCACCCCAACATGACCATTGAGGCCTGCAGCAAGGCCATGGCTAGTGTGGTCGGCCCACTGACCATTGTCGCTGCGGCCAGGATGTACGGGAGGGCTGTCTTTTTCCTAAAGACCGAGCAGGCGGTCCACCTGGCCATGGAGAGGGGGCTCACTATGGGCGGGACACATCTGCCTGTCGACCCTTTGGAGTTTACGGCCCAGAGGGTCGTGATCTCCAACGTCCCGCCCTTCATTGCCAGTGAGCTCCTTCTTCCCCATCACAACATCTTGGGGAGATCCGGTTGGGATGTCCAACCGCTCCTGCTCAGTCTTAAGGACCCTGCCCTCCGACACGTACTCCTTCCGACACCAGGTGTTTATTTGCTTGGCCTGGGAGGAGGTCACCGAGGGCTCGTTTACCGTCCTCCACGAGGGCGTGGCCTACCACATCTTCTGCACGGCGGACAGCATGCGGTGCCACCTATGCTGCAACGTGCCAGGCCCGCCCATGGGGAGACCACCCTATCACCTTCCCCTACAACTAGCCCACGAACTGCCCTGCCCCAGCATGACAATGCCCCTGTGGCCGTGCCAGCGTCACCCCGGCACGGGAACCCTCACCCTCAGACCCCCAAACCCGTACCTGATCCTGCCTCTGCTGCACCCACTGACCTACACACCCAACCCCCGCCCCATTACAAAAATCCCTAGGGCTTCAACACCTGCTCCTGGCGCTACAACACCTGGCCCGGGTGGCCCCGAACCCCGAACCCCGAACTCCGCCCCACCCAGGTACTGACCTGGGGGGAACCACCGCTGCCTCACCTCCTGCAGCAACTGTGTCTCTGGGTACTGGAGAGGGAAGTAGGCCTCTGCCCTGCCACCATCATCTGATAAACCAGGGGCGGGGCAGGAAGTGACATGGATGACCTTCCCCAGCCAATAGTATTCCAGGAAAGGCGGTGGGAACAGGGATGTTGGGGAAACTGCAGGGTGTGCAAGTCAGAGAGAGAGCGAGAGAGAGCGAGAGCTTCAGTGGTGTAAAGGTCGGTGCGCTAAACTACTATTGCGCCTCCCTTGTCTGCCAGTTTGATGGTGAGGTTGGGGTTGGAGCGGAGGGAGTGGAGGGCTGTGCATATGGATCCTTCCATATCCGTCACAAATTCACCTGCACCTTCACACACATCATTTACTGTATCCGCTGCACCCGGTGTGGTCTCCTCTACATTAGGGAGACAGGCCACCTACTTGCAGAACGTTTCAGGGAACACCTCTGGGACACCCGCACCAACCAAACCATCTGCCCCGTGGCTGAACACTTTAACTCCCCCTCTCGCTCCGCCAAGGACATGCAGGTCCTTGGTCTCCTCCATCGCCAGACCCTGACCACACGATGCCTGGAGGAAGAGTGCATCATCTTCTGCCTAGGAACCCTCCAACCACACGGGATGAATGTAGATTTCTCCAGCTTCCTCATTTCCCCACCCCCCACCTTACCTCAGTCCCAACCCTCGGATTCAGCACTGCCCTCTTGACCTGCAATCTTCTTCCCCACCTCTCCGTCCCCACCCCCTCTCCGGCCTATCACCCTCACCCTCACCTCCTTCCACCTATCGTATTCCCAGCACCCCTCCCCCAGATCCCCTCCCCCCTACCCTTTATCTCAGCCCGCTTGGCACACCAGCCTCATTCCTGAAGAAGGGCTTATGCCCGAAATGTCGATTATCCCATTCCTCAGATGCTGCCTGGTTTGCTGTGTTTTTCCGGCACCACATTTTTCAATTCAGTACCTGTTCCCACTTTCTTCTCCTACCTATTGATCCCTTTAAACCTAAGAACTAGATTTAATTCCTTCTTGAAAATATTCAACATTTTGGCTTCAACCACTTTCTGTGGTTGGGAGTTCTTCAGGTGCACCACTCTCTAGGTGCAGACATTTCATCTCATCTTAGTCCGAAATGACCTACCCATATCCTCAGACTGTGACCCTTCATTCTGGATTTCCCTGTCAGCAGGAACATCTTTCCGAGGTTTATCCTGTCTGTTTGTGTTAAAATTTGATAGATTTCTATGAAATCTCCCAGTCATTATTCTGAGCTCCAATGATTATTGTCATTGTATCTGGAATTATTCAAGGCATTACTTTTAAGCACTCGCACTGTTTAGACCTTTTTGATTATTTTGACATGAGCACAGAAAATCAAGGCTGAGACCCCACTGCAGTACTTCCTTAACACCCTGGAATACTCTTGTCTATTAAATCTTACCTTGCAATTCACCCATCGTATAATTCGATAGAATTCATGCTGCATTCCCTCCAAGGTATAGTTACATCTTGCCTAAGACATGGAAACATAGAAGATAAGAGCGACACGAGGTCATTTGGCCCTTTGAACCTTCTTCATCATTCAACACGATCATGGCTGATGTGTCAGACATGTTAATGTTCTGTAGGTTCAAGCCTATGTTCTCTTGCCAGTGGATGTAAAGAATCACAGGATACTATTTTCAGGAGTGGTAAATGCAATCTGCCCTGGTTCCTTGTCAAAACCCATTTCCAATAAACCTCATAAAAGCAGACTATCTGATTGAAATAACTTCACAGAGGCTGGTATCCTGTCACCAAGTCGCCCTTTATTTACACATGGAGAGTGCTTGGCACTAATCCAGCTCCCTCAGAGCCAGCACTCGAAGTGAACAGAATCTCTGACACACAAATCTTCTCAAAACTCGCTCTGACACTCCTGTTTCTTTTTTTCTTCTTCTTTTTACCCCCACTCTCCCGCCTAACTGCGGTAGTGCTTACTTTTTCCCCAGCACCCATGTTGTGTGTGTGCAGGTGTGGGACACAGTGAGAGACACAAGTTGCACGAATCTTTATTCGAATTTCCACCACCAGGAAGAAAGGAAACACCCGAGTGGCCAGGGACAAGCACTGTCCTTCACATCAAAGGGCAATGCTGTGTGATCAAACAGTGAAGGGGAGGGTAGGGACTAAATCAAAATAGAGTTGGAGGGGGAAATAATGTGCTCCACTCCCTGCGACGCCCACCTCTCTCTGAACAACTCCAGGGTGTTGGTGGACACCGCGTGCTCCTTCTCCAAGGACACCCGGGCTCTAACGTAACCGTGGAAGAGGGCAGGCAGTCGGCCCCAACGACCCCCTCCACGGCCCACTGCCTGGACCTGTTGATGGCCAGTTTGGCCAGGCCCAGGAGCAGACCCACGAGGAGGTCCTCGGACCTGCCCTCCCTCCTCCGTACCGGGTGCCCGAAGATCAGGAGCGTGGGACTGAAGTGCAACCAAAAGCAGAGGAGGTGGTTTTTAAGAAAGTCAAAAAGGGAGTGCAAACGCCCACACCCAATATATACATGGTCCACGGACTCCACAGCGCCACAGAACAAGCAGTTGGGCTGGGAGTCCATGAACTACCGCAATCTGCGGTTGCAGGGGACCGCTGTGTGCAGCACCATCCACCCCAGATCCCCGAGAGAAAGGAGGAGGACTCCCGCGTAGAGAGCCCTCCACTGGGGATCCCCACCGCCCGGTGGCAAATGGGCACGCCAAGGCGTGTCCGGACGGTGGATGAGGGAGAAGAGGTGGACGGTGTGCAGCAGAAGTCTATACAGGGCCCGCCTTTTTACGTCCTTAAAAGGGACAAAATTAAAATTCCGGAGGCGGCTCAGGTTGTGGGGCACAGGCTCCCGCGGGAAGTACGGGACCTTGGGGCCAATGTGAAATTCCGTCCGGGCTGGGGTGAGCGCAGACGGGATCCCACCGCACACCTGAGCGTCCTCCAACTGGGGCACTACGTCGGGTCCGAGCACCGCCGTTTTAAGGTGTCGGATGGCGGTGGCCATGTACCGGACGTCTACCGCTGCCCTGCTAGCTATGTCCTGCGGCAGCGTCCAGCCCAGGCCCCCAGCACCCAGCACGTCCCCGACCCTGGTCACCCTCGCCGCCACGGCCCTCCCCTCCGACAACCAATTGAACCCGTGAGTACCGAGATGCAGATTCCTGAGCAACGGCTCCCTGACGACAGCCTCTACTCCTGCCGGAGGGTAGGCGCGACGCGATTCAACCATGTTCAAGACAATGATCAGGTCCTGGTAAAAGACAGGCAGCGTCTTGAGGGCGACCTCCAAACCGTCACGGTCGCCGAACAGGAGCTGCGTGTCGTAGTTGAGATTACGCATCTGGCGGAAAAAATACGTCGCCAGGGCACACCACCTAGGAGGAGGCTCGACGTAAAGGTATCGCCGCAAGGTCTGAAGGCGGAACGTCGCGACCTGGGTGCGGACGCACATCAGCGACTGACCGCCCTTCTCAATAGGGAGACTCAGAACCTGCGCGGCGACCCAGTGCATCTTTTTGTCCCAGAAGAAGTCAACCAACGTTCTCTGGATGTCAGCGACAAAGCCAGGAGGAGGGACCAAAGTGACCAGCCGGTACCACAGCATGGCGGCCACCAGCTGGTTTATGACCAGCACTCGACTCCTGTAAGATAGCACTCGGAGCAGTCCTGTCCAGCGGCCTAGGCGAGCTGAGACTTTGGCCTCCAGCTCCTTCCAGTTCGCCGGCGAGGATTCCTCAGCTGGGCTGAGGTAGACCCTCTGGTCTCCAACATCTGCAGTCCTCACTTTCTCACAGGTACTGAATTGGATGATCAGCCATGATCACATTGAATGATGAAGAAGGTTCAAAGGACCAAATGACCTCGTGTTGTTCTTATCTTCTATGTTTCCATGTCTTAGGAAAGGTATAGCTATACCTCAGAGGGAATGCAGCATGGATTCTATAGAATTATACCTGGATTCCATGGGTGAATTTGCAAGGTAAGATTTAATAAACAAGAGTATTCCAGTGGATTAAGGAAGTTGTGGAATAATTTTATCAAAGCTTCCATGATAGTATGAGGAAATAATAGAGAGAAACACCTCCTCTGGCTGGGGAATCAAGGATGGCAGGCATGGTCTAAGATCACAGTAGATCTTTCAGGACTCTTTTTTTCATGTATATTATTTGATTTGATTTATTATTGTCACGTTTACTGAGATACAGTGATAAGTATTGTTCTGCACGCTATGCAGGCAAATCAAACTTTACAGAAGTACACCAGGATAATAGAACAGAATGTAGAATATAGTGTTACAGCTAGTGAAGTGATGCAGAGAAGGATCAACTCTCATATATGAAAAGTCCTTTTATAAGTCTGATAACACAATGGAAAAAGCTGTTATTGGATCTTTTGTTACATGTTTTCAAACTTTTGTATCTTCTGTCTGATGGAAGAGGGTGGAAGAGAGTGTAACCAGGTTGGGAGGGGTCTTTGATGACGTTGGCTGCCTTCCTGAGGCAGTGGGAAGTGTAGACAGAGTCAATGGATGGAAGGTTGGTTTTCATGATGGACTGGGCTGCATTCACAACTCTCTGTAATTCCTTGCGGTCTTGGACAGAGCATATGCCATTTCAACCTATGACGCTGCACTGTAGCACTTGCGACATAGCCTGTGTCTGGAAAGTACTCTGCGTTGTATGTATTAATTTCACAATAAATAAAAGCAACTGAGATCTTCAAGCAAAAGAAATCCTCATTTATGTTACACATAGATAACCCAAGATTGCCATTAGACTTCAGATAACAGGTATAAGTTTGCAACTCACTTCCAGAAATGGAAAGTAATGCTGTATCAACAGTCAACTTCAAACCTAGGATTACTAGGTTAATATTTAGCAGGGGATTTATGAGATACAGGGGGAAGTGAATGGCATATGGAGTTATGTAAAAGGTCAGTCCTGACCTTGTTGAATAGCAATCAAAGCTTGAGGGACTAAATGGGCCACTCTTCTTCCCAAATTTGGAATTGAGGTGTTTCCTGACTTGGGGCCGATGCACGTTAGAAACAACTGTGGTGAAGGTGAATGTAAACTGATGAGAGTTAGCGTGGGTGTGATTGAGCTTTGGTGGAACTGAGTTAATGGGGTGAGATATTAACCATTCCATTCCAGGAGGACCTGATGTGAAAGTTGCGCTCGTCTGGCAATTTGCTTTTTTCGAAATATGGGCACTGATCTCATTTGCTTCTGCTTCCCTATGACAGTATTTACATAGTTTGTGATTCCTGGCTATTTTGAGTTCGAACTGTGTCATGACACAGACGAGAGAAAGTTCGCAGCCGAGTTCATCTCTCCTGAATGCAGTCCTGACCACCACTTTGACCCAAGCAGGTAAAGTGAAGATTTACCTTTTTCCATCCATGACAAATTCACCAGACTTGCATCCTCAATGCAGAGAAGCTGGATATTTAACTCATTTCTGTTTGTGGGTGATTGTTAGTAGTGTATTGTTTCAGTGCTACAACATGTCATCAGAGTGAGTCAGTGTCAGCAGGAGAACAAAATGTCAGACATTGATTAGAAGATCGAATGAATTTTTGAGGACTGATTGGTACATTCTTTGCTTCAATCAGCTCAGGCAGCTAATTTTCCTTGGAAGGGATGCCACTGTCATGTAAACCTGTTTACAAATCTTCTTTTCACACACACAATTGACGTTGCCTGTCTGTTCTTTCAGATTTGAAGTTTGAAATAGTCATTAGAGAGTTCAATACAGAACAGACACAATGGGAGAGAAATATCATTCAGAATTCAGGTAGAACAGTCAATTGCTTCCACTTTGTTACTTGAGTCCACAATCTTGGTAATGGGAGAATCATCAAATCCCTGCTGTGCAGACAGAGGCTATTTGGCCCAGTGAATTTGCATTGACTCTCTGATGAGCATCCCACCCTATCCCTGCAATTCTGCATTTTCCATGGCTAATCCATCTAACCTGCACATCCCTGGACACTACCATGGCCACACATCCTTGTGCAAACCAGAGCACCTGACAGAAACACACACAGGGAGTGTGTGGGGAGAACATGCAAACTCCACACAGACAGTTACTCAAGGCTGGGATTGAACCAGGGTGCCTGGCAGTGTGAGGCATCAGTGCGAGTCACTGAGCCACCCTGGTGTCCTTGTATGACATGGTACCACGTTATCAATGGGATCTACCTTGGACAGGTTCAAGCTAGATATTATTATGAAAACAGTCAGGAATCATAGCATGCTTGATCTATTCCTCACCTGATTTCGATTAACAAGGAAAGCCCCACAGTCTGTGATCTTAATAGAAGATTTTCTTTTCACCAACAAAGAACAGACTAAAGACCTTGAATTTAGATTGAGCCTTTCTTGGCCTCGGGCTATCTCAAAATACTTTAAGAACCCAAGGGCTGTTATTATTAAAAAACACAGAGAATGCTGGAGACACTCAGCAGGTGTGGCAGCTTTTGTGCAGGGGACAGCAGAGTGAGCAATTCAAGTTGAATATAACATTCTGAATGTTTCTGACCTCACTGGGTCTCTCTAGCACTGTCTGTGCTGGCTTCAGTCTTTCAGCATCTGCGGTATTTTGCTTTTAATTGAGTGCTATTTTTTAATGTCCAGGCCCTATTGTAAAATAGGAAACATGGCAGTTTATTTGAGTGCAGCAAGCTCTCATAAACAACAATGATCAGGCGATTTTCTTCTGCATGATGCTGGCTATCTGTTTTATCCTCAGGGAAAGGCCCGAGGAAGTTTGTAAAGCAACGGACCTTCAAACAGATGAAGGTCTGGAGTGCTGTGAGGAACACAAGAGAGCACTTTTTTCCTCATTTATAACTCCATTAGTAGAAGTGAGCAATATCTCGAGACAGATCAGACCCACCTGAATTGAGTAATTCTGCGTTGTCTGATTAGCATCGAGTCATAGGGATATATAAAGCACGAAACAGACCCTTCGGTCCAACTTGTCCATGATGACCAGATATCCTAAATAAATAGGGTTGACAGATAGGTTAGATAGGGTTGACAGTGAGAACCTTTTTCCGCGTATGGAGTCAGCTATTACAAGGGGGCATAGCTTTAAATTAAGGGGGGGTAGATATAGGACTGATGTTAGGGGTAGGTTCTTCACTCAGCGAGTCGTAAGATCATGGAATGCCCTGCCAGTAGCAGTAGTGGACTCTCCCTCTTTATGGGTATTTAAGCGGGCATTGGATAGGTATATGGAGGATAGTGGGTTAGTGTAGGTTAGGTGGGCTTTGATCGGCGCAACATCGAGGGCCGAAGGGCCTGTACTGCGCTGTATTGTTCTATGTTCTATATGTTCTAAATCCAGCCCCATTTGCCAGCACTGGACCCGTATCCCTCTAACCCCTTTCTATTCATGTACCCCATCCAGATGCCTTTTAAATGCTGTCATTATACCAGCCTCCACCACTTCCTCTGGCAGCTCATTCCATGCACGCACCACCTCCTTGCCCCTTGGGTCCCTTATAAATCTTTCTCCTCTCACCTTAAACATATGCCCGTGAGTTTTGGACAATATGGAAGTTCTTATCTGTTCTGAGTCATGCTCAGCTGAACCTCTTGTTTCACAAAACTCAAAACTTAACTCTTTTCCTGCCTGCTTATGACCTCTACATATTCTCAGCTCCAAACCTTTTTTATTCATGTACTTATCCAAAATTTGTAAACGTTGTAATTGTACCCGTATCCACCACTTCCATCAGTCGGTCCTCAGCCCATTGACCCATTTGATGAAGATCTCTTTGTATTCTTAGATAATCTTCTTCACTGTCCATTATACCACCAGTTTTAGTGTCATCCACAAATTTGCTAACCATGCCTTTTATATTCTCATCTAAATCATTTAAATAAATGACAAATAACAGTGGACACAGCACCGATCCCCATGGAACACCGCAGGTAACAAGCCTCCAGTCCGAAGAAACAATCCTCCACCACAACCCTCTGACTCCTGCTATTAAGCCAATTTGTATCCAATTGTTGCATCTCTTACTTTCTTCTTTTACAAAATACTTTAAAATCCGAGCTCTCTGGTTTTCAACCCTTTGCCAGATAGAAACAATTTTTCCATGTCTACTTTGTCTAAACCTCTTATGTTTTGAAAACTCCTGTCAATTTCCTCTTTGCTGTTTCTACAAGGGTAACAGCACAACTTCACCCATCTTCCCTCATAAATGAAGTATCTGATCCCTGAGATCATTCTCATGATTCGACCCCTTTTACATTCTCTCCAATCTATTCACGTCTGTCCTACAGTGTGCTGCCCAGAATTGTGCATGGTACTCCAGCCACAAGATGGGACACTACCACTGCATCTCTGTGCGTGGGTGCAATTTTTAAACAGACATCAAAATTAGAAGAAGTAAGTATCAATCAAGCAACCACAACCTAAAAATGAATAAAAAGCTTGTAACAATTAAGTTCATGTTACTGAACACATTTGCTATTGACTATTTCACAAAACCTCTAACAAAGACACTCTGTTTACTATTATGTTAGCCTCAGATCTTTTTCTCAGTCAACACTTCCTTTAGTCATATTTCATCAGAATGCTTACTATTAATCTGATACTGTGTCACAATACCTCTGGAGTCAACTTTCTGTAAAGCTTTAATCCTGAAAGCGGATGCAACAATACAATGCTTAGCATAGCAGTGTTCAGCAATCACTGCAACGTCAGTGCATACCTCAGCGCAGACTCACTCATTCGTGTTCAGCTGCGTCTCCCAATCGCATCATTTCTGTCACTTTGGAAGCAGGCGTAATAGAACAAGTTCCCCTCCAAGTCACATGTCACTATGATTAGGATACGCTTCACGTTTCCTATTGCTAGATGGAAATCCTGGAACTCTTCTCGACTCTGCACTCTGCACGCAGCTAGGCCATGTGGGTTCAAGAAGGAGGTCAGTGAAAGTAACCTGGGGAGGGGAGATGAATGTGAGTTGTGCACAGAATGTCACCCTGCCCCCAGGTACATCCCATTATAACACTAGCCCCAGTTATAAAATTGAAGCAAGAATGTTGAAACATAGGCATTAGGAATAAAGGTAGGCCATTTGGCCCCTCGAGCCTGCTCCACTATTCAAATAGATCATGGCTGATCTCTCCCATAAAGCAATTTTCTCACACTATTGTCATATCACTCAATGCCTTTAACATATCGAAATCTATTAATGAAATGCTGGCTAAATACACCTCAATAGTTTAACATCTCATCAATGGAAGCTTAAATACTCTTGTACAGGATATGGGTGTCTCCAACAAGGCCAGTATTTGTTGCCATCCCTTCTTGACTTTGAACTTGATGGCTTGCTAGGCCATTTTATAGAGTCATAGTTTAAAACAGATGTGCAGCATGGAAACAGACCCTTTGGTCCAACCCGTCCATGCTGACCAGATACCCCAACCCAATCTAGTCCTTCCTGCCAGTACCCGGCCCATATCCCTCCAAACCCTTCCTATTCAATTCCCCTCTAGATGCCTTTTAAATGTTGCAATTGTACCAGCCTCCACCACTTCCTCTGGCAGCTCATTCCATACACATACTACCCTCTGTGTGAAAAGGTTGCCCCTTAGTTCTCTTTTATATCTTTCCCCTCTCACCCTAAACCTATACCCTCTAGCAAGTTTTGAAGAGATTTGTAGCTCAGGTTGAGGTTCTGGATGTAGGTTTGCTCGCTGAGCTGGAAGGTTCATTTCCAGATGTTTTACCACCCTATGAGGTAACATCTTCAGTAGGATGGCGAAATGTCTGGAAATGAGCCTTCCAGTTCAGCGGGCAAACCTACATCCAGAGCCCATATGCCCTCTAGTTCTGGACTCCCCAACTCCAGGAAAAAGAATATGTCTATTTATCCTAACCATGCCCCTCATAAGTTTGTAAACCTCTATAAGGTCACCCCTCAGCCTCCGACACTCCAGGGAAAACAACTCTAGCCTGTTCAGCCTCTCCCTATAGCTCATATCCTCCAATCCAGGCAATATCCTTGTAAATCTTTTCTGAACCCTTTCAAGTTTCACAACATCTTTCTGATAGGAAGGAGGGCAGTGAAGAGTCAACCACCAATGCTGGTGAGTCTGGAGTAACACATCAAAGGCCATTAGTGATCTAACTGGGTTACTACAACAATCAACCATGGGATCATGGTTGCCTATTGGACTAGTCTTTATTTCCAGACTTTGTTAAATTGAAGTTTTGCCATCCACCCTGATGGGATTTGAACTGAAAATGTGTTGCTGGAAAAGCGCAACAGGTCAGGCAGCATCCAAGGAGCAGGAGAATCGACGTTTTGGGCATGAGCCCTTCTTCAGGATGGGATTTGAACCCATGTACCCCAGAACATTAGCCTGAGGTTCGAGGTTAACAGTCCAGTGACATGATCACCACCGCCTCCTCGCCCCTCCCCCCTATAAATATTTGATGTGAGTAACAGTTAAAACAGGATTTGCCTACACTTTCTGATATAGCTACTTTGCTGTGTCCCCACCCTAAGCATTCACCAAATTAACGTAAAAGCCTTGGAGGATAGAACATGGACATGGCGCTGAGAGTTTCTTCCAGGGAAGGCTGCACAGAATGTTAACCGAATTCGGTCATGGGGCGTGAGTGTGTTTGGCTGGACCGACATCTATCAGTCATCCTTAATTGCCCCAGGGAAGGTGGTGGTGAGCTGCCTTCCTGGGCCACTGCAATATTTAGAACGTATATTGTCAGGGAAGGCATACCAGGAATAAGACCCAGCGACACAGCACCTGCCAAATGCCATGAATAACTCTGTGACATCCTATGAAGTCATTTAACAGCACATTCAAAACCAATATGCTCATTTTCTAGACATCAGCGTTATCCAATGACTTGCTCCCTCTGATGGACGCATGCATAATTACATGGTCTTAAGAATTAAAATTCCACACTGTAGGGAGTCTAATCTAATCTAAAAATGTTTCACACAGTCCTGCTGCTGACGATCATACCGACCGGTTCTGTTTGCTGTGTGGCGGTCCATAGGGCAGCTTGGGTATTGTTTTCACAAATCTTCCAGAAGCTGCTACTTTACAGAAAGGACAACTTGTGAGTTAACTCATCTTGTTAACCCACATATGTGTGTGAGACTGTAATGTACTGCTGAGATTTTACTCTGCTCAGTGATGTGTAAACATTTCCTGAGTCAATTCTGGAGCCTATGACGAGTGTGGTAACTAGCGGTGCCTTTGAATCTGATTTTCATCTCCCAGGTGACTGGCAGGAGTTGGGAAGGTTTTGTTTCTGAAAATGTGTTGCTGGAAAAGCGCAGCAGGTCAGGCAGCATCCAAGGAACAGGAGCAGCCCTTCTTCAGGAAGGGCTGATGCCCGAAACGTTGATTCTCCTGTTCCTTGGATGCTGCCTGACCTGCTGTGCTTTTCCAGCAACACATTTTCAGCTCTGATCTCCAGCATCTGCAGTCCTCACTTTCTCCTCGAAGGTTTTGTTTCTGTCAACTTGCCTCAGGAGAGGAGGGATATTATTGCTGGAGATGGTGCTGGCTACAGTCAGGTCAGCTGATCCTGGAAAATGCTCATTGACAGCGACAGGGACTTCCAAGTGCGGAGAAGCCCACAATGGAGCTCTGAGACTACCACTGCATCATCATGGAAAAGGCATGGTCCTCTAAGACTTGCCCTTTATTCCCCACAGACTCCATCCATGCCAGCTCATGGTCCCCACCCTTCAACTCATGACCCCACTCCAGTCTAAACCCCTCAAAGCCTGTTGAGAGTTTAGAAACCCATCAGTCTCTTGAACCTGTGAGCCTTTCTTGATTGCTGACTTTGGCTGTCTGATTTCTGTTATCAATTCCACAATGGTAATTGACACAAGGTGTAAAGGGTTCAAGTGCTTGCAGTTTCAGCCATTGGAAAGTTCTGGATGATTGACACTTTCATTGGCTATAGTGAATAGTAGCTTTTTTAAACACAGTGGAAACATCTTTAACATATATTATAGTGAATGACTATTTCTTTAAAAGTGTACAATTGTCAGTATAGGGTTCATTGTTCACTGTGAATCATTATAGGGTTCGGCCACATCCGGCTAAAACGTACCTTTCAAACAGGAAAATGCATGTGAGTCCTCCATTCTCTGTATTTCTGTTCCCCATTTCTTCCTTGACAACAGCCTCATCCAGTCTCCATCTACAGAGCCACTCCTTCGCTCTTGGCTAAAAGCTGTTCTCACATGCATCATCTTCTTTGTTAACTCCATTGACTACTTCCAAATGAACAGTGTTGCCATGGTGATCTGCATACTTGTCTTTTTGCCAGTATTCATTGTTCCTGTCATACTCGGCACCACCTGTTCACTTCTTTTTCCAACACATTCATGATTGTGTCAGTGCCACAGCCCTCGATCACTCTCAGTTTGAAGATTTTGTCCATTTTGTTTTCCCAATTTCTACCTTTCTCTCACCTTCACCTGATTCAGTTCTGATTCTACCCTTTGTGCTCCTGTGTATTTTATTTGGAAAATGACTCCTCTCTAATGTAAAGGCCAAGGCTGTGGGGGTCCAATGGGGACATAGGACAGACTTAACCCCCCTTGGAGAGCCATGTGGACTGTATCTGCCCAATGCTGTGAATAACTCTGTGATATCTCATGATTTTCATGTTACAGCACAGTCAAAATCACGACTCTTATCGTTCAGATACCAACATTTCCCAACAGCTAGTTCCCTCCAATGGGCACATGCACAATTACATGATCTTGATAATGAAATGTTTCACATTGTCCTGCTGCTGTGTTTTCTCAGACACTCCTATCACTTGGATTTGTTTGTTTCCTGGTGGCCAAGAGAGCAGGTCAGATATTGTTTTCATGACATTTGCTCATCTTCCACGGATTACTACCTTCAAAAAGGATAACGTATGTGTTTACCTACCTTGTTAATCATAAGTTAGAAGTGCAGAATTTGGCTATTTGGCCCATCAAATCTGCTCCACCTTGGTATGCCTTGGTATGTGTGTGAGCTTCTGAGACATTATGGCTGCTACTAATCTGATGAGTGATATTATAGGATCACAAAAAGGTTACGGGACAGAAGTAGGCCTTTCAGCTCGACACCAGCTATCCACGCCCTGGCCCTAGCCCTAATCCTAACCCTAGTGCTAACCTTCCAATTTTTCTCTCGACCTTTGCACGTTACTTTTATCCAAGCCATCATTCAGTGCCTTTTTGAATGTCTCTGAGGGGGGAAACATTTAGAAGGGACCCAAGGGTCAACTTTTTCACGCCGAGGGTGGTACGTGAATGGAATGTGCTGCCGGAGGAAGTGGTGGAGGCTGGCACAATTACAGCATTTAAAAGGCATCTGGATGGGTATATGAATAGGAAGGGTTTAGGGGGATATGGGCCAAGTGCTGACAACTGGGCCTAGATTAATTTAGGATATCTGGTCAGCATGGATGAGTTGGACCAAAGGGTCTGTTCCCATGTTGTACATCTCTATGACTCCATAAAAATTGTAATCATGTAGGATGTGCTTATCTTTGGAATATACCCATCAGTTCTGAAATGCGGGGCATGTACACTCGACATGACACAGCGAATTCCCTGAAATAGCACAGATGAAAATCGGAAAGCCCAGGAATAGCGTCAGGATTGCCGGAGTTAAGAACTGTCCATCATTTTCCAAAGGGAACCTGGATCATCCTGGCCAGGTGAAACTCTGCCTCTTTACTACTCTCTCTCACATCAGTGAGGAAGGAAAATGTCAGATGAAGTGAAATACTACAGCCACAAATGCAGCTTAAACTCTCATCCAATGAAAGAGTATTAAAAAATAAGCAACTATTAGAACATTAAACGGAAGAACAGAGTGTTGGAAATACTCAGAAGTATGACAGTATTTGCGCAGAAAGAAACAGGGTTAAGAGTTTGGGTGAATTTAAACCTAGATATCGGAATGGTACAGATAAGAAGTTCAGCAACAGTGGGTTAAAGTAGAGGTGAAGGTTCAAGATGAGATACCTTATTTACTCAGTGCCACAGAAAGGTTGAGCATATGAGTGGAAAATTCTCTCGCGTCTTTGTTAAAGTTTATGATAGCACAGGACACCAAGAGTCAGATATCCTTGCTCGGCATAACTAACAATAAATGCTTGTGTAGCCTCCCCACAGTGAGCTTACCATTAAACAATGGATGAAAATTTTCCATATTTTATTTATTCAAGGGGCTCACTGACTAGGCAACATTTATTATCCATTCCTAATTGCCCAGAGGGCAGTTAAGAGTCCAACACATCACTGTGAGTCCCATGTATGCCGGACAATCAGAGTTTCCTTCCCTACAGGGCATGAGTAAACTAGATGAGCCAGTTAAACAGCAGTCACATAGTCCCATTAGGGCAATTCTTGACCGTATTCAGATTACATCATTGACCATGGAGGGCTGTGAACCCATATCCTCTGGATAGTAGCCTAGATGCTAACCCAGTGCAATGCCAATTACTGGAATATTTGACCCTATGATGAACATCCTCTTTATAAACTGTGTTGCAGTATCTAGTCAAGTCTTCTTTTATAGCACCTCCCAATCCATAATCTCTTCCACAGAGAGGGGCAAGGGCAGCAGTTACCTTTCAAGCCACATATCACAAGAAGAATATATAATAACTATAAAAAGAACATTTTACTGGTCATCACTGGGTCAAAATACTGGACGTCCCTCCCAAACAGCACTATGACTGTGCACCTGTCACATGGACTGGAAAGATTCATGAAAGTGGTTCCCCTACTTTCTCAAGTACAATTAGCAATGGGCAGTAAATGCTGGCCTAGCTAGCAGGCCAGTTTCATGATGACCAATAGATATTTTAAAAAGGATCCACGTGAGACTGCCATTCTATCCCCATTTCTTCTGTTGAATAGAGGCTGCACCAATTTCCATCCTCCTCCATGCTCCTTCACTCGTAAATCATCTTGTTCTCACGTTGAATATCTTCTCCTTTACCTCCAGTGATTTCCTCCAAACAAAAGGTGTTGGGATATCTTTTTATGCACGTATTTTGTTCCAGTCTTACTCAGCAACTTTGTCCTTCATCAATTGAATTTGGAGCATGGGTGACTGTATCAGTCCTATATTCTGCTTTCACCCTTAACTGGAAGATTTTATGAACTTTGTTTCCCATTTCCACCTCTGTCTCACTTCACTGAGCAATGGAGTAGGGCTCTTCAGCTGGAGCTTGTCTGCCTCGTTCTTTTCTGTTCATTTTTGTTCTGTTTTTTTTGTGTTTTTGTTTCCTTCGTTCTTCCTGCAGCTGTCATGTCCTGGATTCCAGGCCTCAGTGCAAACTCGGACTCTCTGCCAGAGTGGTGTTCTCTTGGCCGGGCAGGGCAATCTCTTGGTGGCCTAGCGGGCTGGCAGGGTGGGCCCAACGTGACCTCAGCGTGGACTCCTGGCCTTGGTTCTGGAGTCAAGGCCGGGTGCAGACTAGACGCTAGGTGTCAACATGGACTGGGTTGGAAGGACTGTTATTCTGAACTTTTCATCTCTTTATTTTTCCACTTTATTCTTATAATCTGTAATGCTTGACTTTTTTTATTTCTTTACTTACTAATTACTTTTTTCGAAAAATTTGCACCTCAGAATCTGTACCTAAGATATTTTTGTACCTAAGATAAAGTCCGTAAGTGGCAACTTGTAAACTTTTCCCTGTGAATACATGTGACAATAATTCTAATTCTCCCTATCTCCACTTCTGAAGACAGGTCTCAATCAGTATCTGCCGTTATATGACATCGATAGTGGGAAAACTAATAGAGGACATAATATGGGAAAGATAAATTTACATTGAGAGAAAAAATAAGTTAATACTAGATAGTCACAATGGCTTCATCAAGGTTGAAACATGACTGACAAATTGAATTGAGTTCTTTGGTGAGGTGGCACAGATAGTAGATGAGGGTAATACTATGGATATTGCATATTTTGATTTTCAGAAAGAATTTGATCTGTACTACATGCCATGTTGGTTAGTGAATTAGAAATATTGGGGGTTAATGAGCCCTTAACAGCATGGATTAGAAGTTGGCTAAATAATAGGAAACAGTGGATAGGTATAGATAGACATTTCTCAGATTGGATGCAAGTGGATACTGCAGATGCTGCAGATTAGAGTCAAGATTAGAGTTGTGCTGGAAAGGCACAGTAGGTCAGGGAGCATCCGAGGAGCAGGAAAGTTGATGGTTCAGGCAAAAGCCCTTAATCAGGAACTTGCAATTTTTCAGACTGGAGACAAGTTGAAAGTGTTATTCCCCAGGGGTTGGCGTTGTCTCCCTTACCTTTACTGATTTATATAAATGATTTGGAGATGGGTGTTGTGGGCAAAATCTCTAAATGTGCAGATGATACTAAGCTAGGGAGCATAATGAATTGTGAGGAAGTCGCTGAGTGGCTTTAGAGGGACATTGATAAGTTGGCCAAATGGGCAGAGACCTGGCAGGTGAATTTCAAAGCTGAAAAATGTGTTGCTGGAAAAGTGAAGCAGGTCAAGCAGCATCCAAGGAGCAGGAGAATCGACGTTTCGGGCAGAAACCCTTCTTCAGGAATGAGTAGGGTGTGCCAAGCAGGCTAAGATAAAAGGTAGGGAGGAGAGACTTGGGGGAGGGACATTGGGAATGCGATAGGTGGAAGGAGGTTAAGGTGAGGGTGATAGGCTGGAGAGGGGGTGGGGGCAGAGAGGTTGGGAAGAAGATTGCAGGTCAAGAAGGCGGTGCTGAGTCCCAGGGTTGGGACTGAGAAAAGGTGGGGGGAGGGGAAATGAGGAAGCTGGAGAAATCTGCATTTATCCTTTGTGGTTGGAGGGTTCCTAGGCGGAAGATGAGGCGCTTTTCCTCCAGGCGTCGTGTTGCCATGGTCTGGCGATGGAGGAGGCCAAGGACCTCCATGTCCTTGGCGGAGTGGGAGGGGGAGTTAAAGTGTTCAGCCACAGGGCGGTTGGGTTGGTTGGTGCGGGTGTCCCAGAGGTGTTCTTTGAACAAGTGGGCGGCCTGTCTCCCCAATGTAGAGGAGGCCACATCGGGTGCAGCGGATGCAGTAAATGATGCGTGTGGAGGTGCAGGTGAATTTGTGACAAATATGGAAGGATCCCTTGGGGCCTTGGAGAGAAGTAAGCGGGGAGGTGTGGGCACAAGTTTTGCATTTTTTGCGGTTGCAGGGGAAGGTGCTGGGAGTGGAGGTTGCGTTGGTGGGGGGGGTGTGGACCTGACAAGGAAGTCACGGAGGGAGTGGTCTTTCTGGAACGCTGATAGAGGAGGGGAGGAAAATATATCCCTGGTGGTGAGGTCTGTTAGGAGGTGGCAGAAATGACCAAGGATGATACGATGTATCTGGAGGTTGGTGGGATGGTAGGTGGGGACCAGTGGGCTGCAGCAACCACCGCTGCGAACCATGACATCACTTCTGCACTCACCGACCTTGCAGCCTCCATGATCGCTGCCCAGACAACTTCCTCCACGATCGCCAGGAAGACCATCGCCGACAGATTTGTGGCCTCCGCGGGGTCGACAACCACTGGGAACAACACTGTTTCTGCCGTCGCCGCAGTCACTTCCGCCCCCGGAGTTGCCATCGCTGCATCTACTTCTGCCCCCAAGTGACATCACTCGCCTGCACAACGACCACGCCGCATGCGTCTCCGTCCCAGCGCCGATCTCTGCCCCACGCCGATCTCCACCCCTCCCACACTCAACTCTGCCCCCGCACCAAGCTCCACCCCGTGCCGATCTCCGCCTCCACGCCGAACCCCGCTCCAGCCCCACACCTGATCCTAGCTCCCAGCCTTACCGTATTTTCACCATCCCTCCAGACCTCCGCCTCTCTGAGGATGAAAGATCAGTCCTCAGCAGAAACCTCACCTTCATTCCCCTACGCTCTCGGATTAACGAGTTCAACACGCGGCGAGACATCGAACAATTCTTCTGCCGCCTTCTCCTCCGCGCCTACTTCTTCAACCAGGATTCTCACCCACCCTCTGACAACACCTTCTCCCGCCTCCAACCCACCCCATTCACCTGGACACCCCGTGCTGGCCTCTTACCCGCCCTCGATCTCTTCATAGCTAACTGCCGCCGCAACATTGACCGCCTCAACCTCCCCACCCCTCTCACCCACTCCAACCTCTCACCCTCACAACGTGCAGTCCTCCACTCCCTCCGCTCCAACCCCAACCTCACCATCAAACCGGCAGACAAGGGAGGTACGGTGGTAGTTTGGCGCACCGATCTTTACACTGCTGTTGTTAAACAGCAGCTAGCAGACACCTCCTCCTACTGCCCCCTTGACCATGACCCCACCTCCCACCACCAAACCATCATCTCCCAGACCATCCATAACCTCGTCTCCTCAAGGGATCTCCCATCCACAGCCTCCAACCTCATAGTCCCACAACCCCGCACCGCCCGTTTCTACCTCCTGCCCAAAATCCACAAACCTGACTGCCCCGGCCAACCCATTGTCTCAGCCTGCTCCTGTCCCACCGAACTCATCTCTACATACTTCGACATGGTCCTGTCCCCCTTAGCCCAAGAACTCCCCACCTATGTTTGGGACACCACCCACGCCCTCCACTTCCTCCATGATTTTTGCTTCCCTGGCCCCCAACGCCTTATCTTCACCATGGACATCCAGTCCCTGTACACCTCCATCCCCCATCACGAAGGACTCAAAGCCCTCCGCTTCTTCCTTTCCTGCCGTACCAACCAGTACCCTTGCACTGACACCCTCCTTCGACTGACTGAACTGGTGCTCACTCTGAAAAACTTCTCTTTCCAATCCTCCCACTTCCTCCAAACCAAAGGAGTAGCCATGGGCACCCGCATGGGTCCCAGCTATGCCTGCCTCTTCGTCGGATATGTGGAACAGTCCATCTTCTGCAGCTACACTGGCACCACTCCCCACCTTTTCCTCCGCTACATCGATGACTGTATTGGCGCTACCTCGTGCTCCCACGAGGAGGTTGAACAGTTCATCCACTTTACTAACACCTTCCACCCCGACCTCAAATTTATCTGGATCATCTCAGACTCCTCCCTCCCCTTCCTAGACCTCTCCATTTCTAACATGGGCAACCGACTCAACACGGACATTTACTATAAACCGACTGACTCCCACAGCTACCTAGATTACACCTCCTCCTACCGTGCTCCCTGTAAAAACGCCATCCCATATTCCCAATTCCTTCGCCTCCGCCGCATCTGCTCCCAGGAGGACCAATTTCACTACCGAACAACCCAGATGGCCGCCTTCTTCAAAGACTGCAATTTCCCTTCAGATGTGGTTGACGATACTCTCCACCGCATCTCCTCCACTTCCCGCTCCTCCGCCCTTTAACCCCTCCCCTCCAATCGCCACCAGGACAGAACCCCACTGGTCCTCACCTACCACCCCACCAACCTCGAGATACATCATACCATCCTTCGTCATTTCCGCCACCTCCAAACAGACCCCACCACCAAGGATATATTTCCCTCCCATCCCCTATCAGTGTTCCGGAAAGACCACTCCCTCCGTGACTCCCTCGTCAGGTTCACACCCCCCACCAACCCAACCTCCACTCCCGGCACCTTCCCCTGCAACCGCAAGAAATTCAAAACTTGTGCCCACACCTCCCCCCTCACTTCCCTCCAAGGCCCCAAGGGATCCTTCCATATCCATCAGAAATTCACCTGCACCTCCACACACATCGTTTACTGCATCTGCTGCACCCGATGTGGCCTCCTCTACATTGGGGAGACAGGCCGCCTACTTGCAGACGTTTCAGAGAACACCCCTGGGACACCTGCACCAACCAACCCAACCACCCCGTGGCTGATCACTTTAACTCCCCCTCCCACTCTGCCAAGGACATGCAGGTCCTTGGCCTCCTCCATCGCCAGACCATGGCAACAAGACGCCTGGAGGAAGAGTGCCTCATCTTCCACCTAGGAACCCTCCAACTACAAGGGATGAATGCAGATTTCTCCAGCTTCCTCATTTCCCCTCCCCCCACCTTATCTCAGTCCCAATCCTTGAACTCAGCACCGCCCTCTTGACCTGCAATCTTCTTCCCGACCTCTCCGTCCCTACCCCCTCTCCGGCCTATCACCCTCACCCTCACCTCCTTCCACCTATCGCATTCCCAACATCCCTCCCCCAAGTCCCTCCTCCCTACCTTTTATCTTAGCCTGCTTGGCACACCCTACTCATTCCTGAAGAAGGGCTTATGCCCGAAACGTCGATTCTCCTGCTCCTTTGATGCTGCCTGACCTGCTGCGCTTTTCCAGCACCACATTTTTCAGCTCTGATCTCCAGCATCTGCAGTCCTCACTTTCTCCTGGGTGAATTTCAAGGCAGAGAAAGGTGAGGTAATGCATTTTGGTGGAAAAAACATGGAAAGATAACACAGGTTCAATGATACAGCTTTGAGAGGAGTACAGGAGCAGAGGGTTCATGTGCATGACTCCCTGAAGGCGACCAGGCAAGTTGAAACAGTGTTAATAAAGCTTTTAGCGTTCTTGGGTTTATAAATTGAGGCATAGAGTATAATTAAAATTGGAATTAGGTTTATTGTCATGTTTACTCATGTTACAAAAGAACAGGAGTACAGAGAAAAGTGTCCAATGTCGCCAACACATAGCGCCATCTTAGGTACAAAATACCTTGGTACAAATCTTAGATACTCAAAATAGAGAACGTTTTTTAAAAAGCCTTACATTACAGTAAAGATATATATAGGATTAGTTAGGAAAGTAAGAAATAAAGCTAAAAATATAGACCTCAGTTTTTCTATAAGGGCTCCCATGTGGTCTGACCGGGCTCGACTGGTTCCCAGCAGGTAGCCATCTTCACTCTGGACCCAATCGCCACAGGCCGTGCTCTGCTTCAGGCTGCTAGCCTTGCCTTCTCCACTCTGAATCCATTGACCTACCCACTCCACTCCAGGCCCACTAACCGACACCGCCCCGCCCCCCCCATACTCTGGGCCTGCTGACCTTCCCCCACTCCACTCTAGGCCACTGACCTTCCCTGCTCTGATCTGGGCCCGCTGACTTTCTCCGCTCCACTCCGGGCCCACTGACCGACACCCCCGGCAACTCCGGACCTGCTGACTTTCCCTGCTAAATTCCAGGCCACTGACCTTCCCCGCTCCACTCCGGGGCCATGGAACGACCATCCCGTCAACTCCAGGCCCGCTGACTTTCCCCGCTCCATTCCAGGCCACTGACCTTCCCCAATCCACTCCGGGCCACTGACCGTCCCCGCTCACTCCAGGCCACTGACCTTCCCCGCTCACTCCAGGCCACTGATCGTCCCCACTCCACTCCGTGCCACTGACCTTCCCCAATCCACTCCGGGCCACTGACCTTCCCCAATCCACTCCGGGCCACTGACCTTCCCCGCTCACTCCAGGCCACTGATCGTCCCCACTCCACTCCGTGCCACTGACCTTCCCCAATCCACTCCGGGCCACTGACCTTCCCCAATCCACTCCAGACCACTGACCTTCCTCAATCCACTCCAGGCCACTGACCGTCCCCACTCCACTCGAGACCACTGACCTTCCCCACTCCGCTCCGGGCCACTGGCCTTCCCTGCTCCACTCCGTGCCTCCTGACCTTTCCTGCTCCAGTCCAGGCCACTGGCCTTCCCTACTCTGCTCTGGGCCACTTGTCACCCCCACTTCACTCCAGGCCTCCTGGCCACCGTCCCTCCTCTGGTTTGCTGGTCACCCCCATTTCAAGCTGCTAGCCATCCCTACTCCACTCCAAGCCCGCTGATGACGGGAAAATAGAACAGAAGAAAAAATACAAGAGAGAGAAAGAAAAGAACAGCAACGGATGAAGCAGACAAGTTCTGGCTGGACCGTCGTGCTCATCTTCCATCTTGGATTTGTCAAAGCAATAAAGTGATGCTATACCTCTACAAATCATTGATCAGACCAGATCTGGAGTATTGTGTTTAGTTCTGGGTATTGCATTTAATGAAGGATTCTAAAGCTCTGAAAACAGTGAAATGGAGATTTATAGGAATGATACAATAAATGAGGGAATTTGAGATACAAACCAAGATTTAAGAAATTGGGACTATTCTCCTGGGAGTAGAGAAGATTAAAAGGTTCCCTTATTGGGGTGTTAAAAGTTATGAACAATTTTGACAGGGTAAGGAAGGATATTCTGATTCTGTTATTTGGTGTGCTAATAATGAGGGTTTTGCGATTTCAAGATTTTCAGCAAGAGAGCTAAGAATGAGATAAGGAGAAATTTCTTTCTTCAGAGAGTTGTTAGGCTTTGGTGTGGGCTACTTGAGAGAAAGTGCAGGCAGATTCCATAGGACGTTTCAAAAAGCAGCTGGATATACATTTTAAAAATAGGGGGCTACTGACATAGGCTGGTGAATGGGTAGCTCTTTCAGCAGCTGGTGCAGATATGATGCCTAAATGGCTTCCTTCTGTCCTGTAAAATTCTACGAATCTATGATTCTTTAAGCGCACCAACTCTCACAGCCACCTTGAAACATCTCTTCTACCTCATTCTCCCAGGTTTTCTTTCTCTGCTGCGTTTGTTCACCCTAGCATTTCCAATAACCTTCCATTTTCCTCATCTGAGAATATTCTCTACCTTGGTAGCTTGGAGCCTCAACTGTGTCGACACTATATTGCACACTTACATTCTCAAACCTTTCCTTCCTTATCTCAACCCTAATGGGGCCCTGTTGCCCTCATGGACTACCCTACCAACATTTGTTTAAATAGACCTTCCTCTGCATTTTCTGTTAGCTTTAGAATGATGACACCAAGAAAAAATATCTTTGCCTTCATTTTCATCATCTGAGGGATCATTTCTAAGATGCCCTGGTCCGGGTTTGAAAAATGTTATTGTACTTACTTGCTATTAGTTGTGTATCCTCGACCTCTGCTGTAGCTTTGTGTGCCAAGGTGCAGGAATTTTGAATGTTTTGAAGCTGTGCTTAATGTTAGTAATCAATGATATGTATGTGACATTGCAGCTCAGGGGAAAAGGAGATTGTTGATTATGATGTGATCACACTGATATATTCAGCTGAAGTCTTTACGTTTGGACAGCTAAAAGATGATCTCATCCTATAAATAATTGTACGAGACATGGGATGATGTTGTGAGAGCATGTCTGCTGAGAGAGGAGGAACTTGCACTCAAGGAAGTTGTTAACATGTGCAGAAGTTACATAAGAACATAAGGACTAGGAGCAGGAGTAGGTCGTCTGGCCCTTCAAGCCCCTTCCACCATTCAATAAGATCATGGTTGATCTTCCCGTGGACTCAGATCCACTTACCCGCACTCTCACTGTACCCCTCAATTCCTTTAATGTTCAAAAAGAAATCTACCTTAGCTTTAAAAACGTTTACTGGAGTAGCATCAACCACTTCACTGGGCAAGGAATTTAATAGATTTACAACCCTCTGGATGAAGAAGTTCCTTCTCAATTCACTCGTAAATCTGCTCCCCCTAATTTTGAGGCTATGCCCTCTTGCCCAAGTTTCACCTGCCAGTGGAAACATCCTCTCTAATTCAATCTTACCTATTCCCTTTATAATTTTATATGTTTCTATAAGATCCCCCTCCCCAATTCTTCTAAATTCCAATGAATATAATCCCAGTCCACTCAGCCTCTTCTCATTAGCCAACCCCTAACTCTGGAATCAACCTAATGAATCTCCTCTGCACCCTCTCCAGTACATCCTTTTTCAAGTAAGGAGACCAAATCTGCACACAGTACCCCAGGTGTGGCCTCACCAGTGCCCTATATAGCTGTAACATTACCTCTCTGCTTTTAAAGTCAAACCCTTTAGTAATGAAGGACAAAATTCCATTTGCTTTCCTAATTCCTTGTTGTACCTGCAGACCAACCCTCTGTGATTCATGCACAAGGATACCAAGGTCCCTCTGCAGAGGAGCATGCTGCAACCTTTTACCATTCAAGTAACTTTTTACTGTTACTCCCACCAAAATGGGTGGCATGGTGGCACGGTGATTAGCACTGCTGCCTCACAGCGCCAGAGACCTGGGTTCAATTCCCGCCTCAGGCGACTAACTGTGTGGAGTTTGCATGTCCTCCCCGTGTCTGCGTGGGTTTCCTCCGGGTGCTCCGGTTTCCTCCCACAGTCCAAAGATGTGCAGGTCAGGTGAATTGGCCATGCTAAATTTCCCGTAGTGTTAGGTTAGGGGTATGGGTGGATTGCGCTTCGGCGGGGCGGTGCGGACTTGTTGGTCCGAAGGGCCTGTTTCCACACTGTAAGTAATCTAATCTAACTAAAAAAATGGATAACTTCACATTTATTAACATTGTATTTTATCTGCCAGGCCTTTGCCCACTCACTCAATGTGTCTACGTTCCTCTGCAAAGTTTCACAGTCCTTTGAGCAGAGCCAAATCTACTGTCTACACCTATCACCCAATTTCTAAACATCTGTATCCCTCTGCTCCCCACCTACTCATGCATCTGTTCAGAATTCTTAACTGAATCTACCATGCCTGCCTCTACTACCTCCGCTGTCAACGCGTTCCAGGCATTTACCACTCTCTGTGTAAAGCACTTTCTGCATATATCCCCCTTAAACTTCTCAAATCTCACCTTGAACACATGACTTCTCGTTATTGAATCCCTCACCCTGGGAAAAAAGCTTATCTCTATCTATCCTGTCTATACCCTTGCTGATTTTGTACATGTCAATCAGGTCCCTTCTCAATCTCCTTTTTTCTAAAGGAAACAAATCTCACCTACTCAACCTCTCTTCATAGCTAGCACCTTCCATACCAGGCACCATCCTCGTAAACCTTCTCTGCACCCTCTCCAACGCGTCCACATCCTTTTGGTAATTTGGCAACCAGAACTGTACGCAGTATTCTAAATGTGGCTGAACCAAAGTCTTGTACAATTTTAACATGACCTGCCAGTCCCCTATGCTTTCTGTTACTGCACCAATCATTGTATCATCTGTAAACTTACTGATCAGACCAACAGTGTCCTCTTCCAAATCATTTATGTATATTACAAACAACAGTGGCCCCAGCACTGATCCCTGTGGAACACCACTGGTCACCTTTCTCCATTTGGAGAAACTCCCTTCAACGATCACTCTGTCTCCTGTTGCTCAACGAGTTCTTCATCCATCTGGCTAGAACACCCTGCACACCATGTGACTTCACTTTCTCCATTAGTTTACCATGGGGAACCTTATTGAACATTTTACTTAAGTCCATGTAAATGACATCTATCAACTTGGTCACTTCCTCTATTAAATTGGTAAGGTATAATCTCTCCTGCACCAAACCATGTTGCCTATCACTGATAAGCCCATTTGTTTCCAAATATAAATAGATTATATCCCTCAGTACCTTCTCCAGCAACTTTCCCACCACTGACATCAGGCTCACTGGTCTGTAGTGACCCGGAACATCCCTACTACTCTTCTGGTACAGGGGGACAACATGAGCAATCCTCTAGTCCTCTGGCAAATCACCTGTATTGAAGGCACCAGCTATTTCCTCTCTCGCCTCCCTCAGCACTTGGGATAGATCTCATCCGGTCCCGGGGATTTTTCCACCTTAATATGCTTTAGATAACTTACAGTGTGGAAATAGGCCCTTCAGCCCAACAAGTTCACACCAACCCACCACCCAACCCACCCAGACCCATTCCCCTATACCTAACACTACAGGCAATTTAGCATGGCCAATTCACCTAACCTGCACATTTTTGGACTGCGGGAGGAAACCGGAGCACCCGGAGGAAACCCACGCAGACACAGGGAGAATGTGCAAACTCCATACAGACAGTCGCCTGAGGCAGGAATTGAACTCGGGTCTCTGGCACTGTGAGGCAACAGTGCTAACCACTGTGCCACTGTGCCGCCCTCTGTCAACGTGATCCAGAGTAAACAAACTTCTATCTCTAATCTCAACATTCATCATGTCGCTCTCCTCAGTGAACACTGATGCAAAGTAATCATTGACAATCTCACTCATTTTCTCAGGTTCGACACACAGCCTTCCTTTCTTATCCTTCAGTGGACCAAATCTTTCTCTTGTTAAATTCTTATGGGATTCTCCTTAATTCTGCTCGCTAAAGTTATTTTGTGACCCCTTTTAGCCCACTTGATTTCTTGTTTAAAATTGTTCCTACTCTCCTGATATTCCTCCAAGGCCTGTTCTGTTCGTAGCTGCCTGGACCTATGTACGCTTCCCTTTTCCTTTTGGCTAGTCACATGATTTCTCCTGTCATCCACGGTTCACGAATCTTGCCTTTCCTATCCCTTGTTTTCAAAGGGACATGTCTATACTGCACTATCTTCAACCTATCTTTGAAAGCCTCCCACATATCAAATGTGGACTTCCCTTCAAATAACTGCTCCCAATCCACATTTCCCAGCTCCTGCCTAATTTTGATATAATTGGTCTTGACCCAGTTTAGTACTCTTCCCTTAGGATCACTCTCATCTTTGTCTATGAGTATTCTAAAACATACAGAATTGTGGTCACTATTCCCAAAGAAATCCCCCACTGCAACTTCTACCACCTGGCCTGGCTCATTCCCCAACACCAGGTCCAATAGGGCCCCTTCCCTCGTTAGACTATTGGCATACTGATCTAGAAAACTTTCCTGGATGCACCTTACAAATTCTGCCCCATCCAGACCTGTGACCCTAAGTGTATCCCAGGGAGAAAGTGAGGACTGCAGCTGCTGGAGATCAGAGCTTAAAAATGTGTTGCTGGAAAAGCGCAGCAGGTCAGGCAGCATCCAAGGAGCAGGAGAATCGACGTTTCGGGCATAAGCCCTTCTTCAGGAATGAGGAGGGTGTGCCAAGCAGGCTAAGATAAAAGATCAGGAGGAGGGACTTGGGGGAGGGGTGTTGGGAATACGATAGGTGGAAGGAGGTTAAAGTGAGGGTGATAGGCTGGAGTGGGGGTGGGGGGCGGAGAGGTCGGTAAGAAGATTGCAGGTCAAGAAGGCGGTGCTGAGTCTGACGGTTGGGACTGAGAAAAGGTGGGGGGAGGGGAAATGAGAAAGCTGGAGAAAGCTGTATTCATCCCCTGTGGTTGGAGGGTTCCTAGGCAGAGACTTTGAAAGCCCTAAGTGTATCCCAGTCAATGTTGGGAAAACTAAAATCTCCCATCACCACCGACCTGTTGCCTCTACATCTTTCCATAATCTGTTTACCTATTTGTTCTTATTCTTAGTTATTCATTTGTTAATGATTGCAAGAACACCATAAAAAGAAAGGTAAACATGTTCAGCATGGGGAAGGCTATGCTCTAATTGCATCAAACTGAATCAAATTGCATTTAAGTATTTAGCTGGAAAGAAGCAAAGCAAGCCTATAAAACCGGCTGCTGGGGAGATGTCAGTTAATGATTCTGATGAATTACTATACAACAGGTTGGCATCACCCCGTCTGTAAGTGATAAATTGTTAGTGACTGTTCATATGATTAATGCATAAGGACCAGATCAACTGAATGCAAAGAGTTAGATGGACTAAGTTGCTTTATCAACATTTTGGGCTTCATGGACATGTGTAAAATAGTTCAAGTGGTGAACCAAAGGTGAAGGCCAAAAAGTAAGTTGGAGTGTAAAAGATAGAAGATCAATCATGGCAAGAGGGCAACTAAAACCGAGAGCCCTATGCAATGGGAAGAATGAAGTTCTGAAGTTCCAGTTAGTGGATATTTAGTTAAATCCATTCTTCCTAGCTTAACCAAGTGGATAATTAGCACTGGGAGACAGGATGCCAACTCATGGAACATTTCAGGGAATATTGCTGGGAATATTACAGCAAACAACCCTCACTGCCCTGTGGCCAACCACTTCAACTCCCCCCACACTCAAGGAAGGACATGCAAGGCCTCCTCCACTGTCAAATCCAAGCTACCCAATGCCTGGAGGTAGAACACCTCATCTTCCACCTTGGGATCCCCCCAATCACATGACATCAGCATCGATTTCACCAGTTTCCTCACCTCCCCTCCTCCACCTCATCTCAGATCCAACCCTCCAACTTGACACCGCCCTCTTGAACTGTCCTACTTGTCCATCTTCCTTCCCACCTAATCACTCCATCCTCCCCTTCGACCTATCACCATCACACCCCACCTCCGTCTACCTATCACCTTCCCAGCTGCCTTCCCCCTAGACCCATCCCTACCCTCCTATTTATTTCTTAGCCCCTTCACCACCCCCACCCCCCCAACATTCCTGATGAAGGGCTTATGTCTGAAATGTCAATTCTCCTGCTCCTTGGATGCTGTCAGACCTGCTATGCTTTTCTAGTGCCACCCTTTGGACTTGACGGCATTTATGGGCAGATGAGAGAAGCATGTAGCATGACAACACAATTACTATAGATGACTTTGATCTGCATATAGTCTAGGTAAACCAATTAAGCACTACAGCTGTGGAGGACTAGTTTCTGGAGAAGGGGAGATGGTTTCCTCAAAGAGTATATTGGGATGTCATATTGCAGCTGTACAGAACGTTAGTGAGGCCACTTAGCGTCATAGAATAATAGAATCATACACACCCTTCCGTCCAACCTGTCCATGCTGAACGTAATCCCAGACTAAGCTAGTCCCACCTACCCGCTCCTGGCCCATATCCCTCCAAACCTTTCCTATTCATGGACTTATCCAAATGTCTTTTAAACATTGTAATTGTACCCACATCCACCACTTCCTCAGAAAGTTCATTCCACACACAAACCACCCAATGTATAAAAAAATTGCTTCTTACGTCTTTTTTAAATATACCCCCTTGTCTTAAGATTCCCCATCCTAGGCAAAAGGCAACTGCCATCAACTCTATCTACACCCCTCATTATTTTGTAAACTTCTGTAAGGTCACCTTCTCAACTTCCTAAGCTCCAGTAAACGCAGTTCCAGCCTTTCTTTATAACTCAAACCTTCCACTTCTAGAATACTGCAAGTGATTCTTGTTGCCTTTTCTCGAAAGGGTGTTGTTAAACTTGAGAGACTGTAGAAAAGGTTTCTAAGGATGTTGCAAGGATTGGAGGGTCTGAGTTATAGGGAGAGAGTGAATAAGCTGGAACTTCTTTCCCTGGAGTGTTGGAGACTCGGGGGTGACCTTATAGAGGTCTATCAAATCATGAGGGGCATGGCTAGGGTGAATAGCCAAGGTCTTTTTCCTAGAATGGGGGGAAAGTCCAAAATGCGCGAATGTGGGTTTAAGGTGAGAGGAAAAGGCCTAAAAGGGACCTAATGCAGCAACATTTTCAAACAGAGTGTGGTGCGTCAAATGAACTTGCAAGAGGAAGCAGTAGATGTCAATACAGTTACAACATTATGTGACTTTTGGATAGATGTATGAATAGGAAAGGTTTAGAGAGATATGGGCCAAATGCAGGCAAATTGGACTATTTAGTTTGGGAAACTGGTGTGGACAAGTTGGACTGAAGGGTCTGTTTCCATGTTACATGAATGTATGACTCTATGACTTTCAGTAATGACAGCCATCTTCTTATGTGTCAAAGATGACACCAATCATTGGAGAACTTTCCCCGATACTCATTGATTCTGGTTTTGCTAGGATTCCTTGATGCCACATTTGGTTGACTATGGCCTTGATGTCCAGGGCTGTTACTCTCACTTGACCTCTGAGATTCAGCTCTTTTGACCACGATTGGACCAAAGTTGTAATGACTTGAGGAACTGAGTGGCCTTGGTGGAACCAGAACTGGACATCACTGAAAAGGATACTGCTAAGCAGGTGCAGCAAGATAGTATCTTAACAAACAAAGTGTGGTGTTGCTTGTATGCTTTGTTCTTGAGTTTTTTCCACTTGAATAAACCTTTTACCACTCGTGATTTTATCTGTGCTAGTGTGTGTGTGTTTGTGTATCTGTGTGTGTGTGTGTGTGTGTGCGTGTGTGTGTGTGCGTGTATATGTGTGTGTGTGTTTGTGTGTATATGTGTGTGTATGTGTATGTGTGTGTATGTGAGTGTGTGTTTGTGTGTATGTGTGTGTGTTTGCATGTGTGTATGTGTGTGTGTTTGCGTGTGTGTGTATGTGTGTGTGTATGTGAGTGTGTGTGTGTATATGTGAGTGTGTGTTTGTGTGTGTGTATGTGAGTGTGTGTTTGCATGTGTGTGTGTTTGCGTGTATGTGTGTGTATGTATGTGTGTGTGTATTTGTGTGTGTTTGTGTGTGAGTGTGTATGAGTGTGTATGCGTGTGTGTTTGCATGTGTGTGTGTGTATGTGTGAGTGTGTATGTGTGTGTGTATGCGTGTGTGTGTGTGTTTGTGTGTATGTGTTTGCGTGTATATGTGTGTGGGTGTATGTGTGTGTTTGTGTGTGTGTATATGTGTGTGTGTGTATCTGTGTGTGTGTATGTGAGTGTGTGTTTGCGTGTATGTGTGTGTGTTTGCGTGTATGTGTGTATGCGTGTGTGTATATGTGTGTGTGTTTGTGTGTATTTGTGTGTGTGTGTTTGTGTGTGTGTTTGTGTATGTGTATGTGTGTGTGTATGTGAGTGTGTGTTTGCGTGTGTGTGTTTGCGTGTATGTGTGTGTGTGTGTGTATGTGTGTGTGTGTGTGTGTGTGTGTGTGTGTCTGTGTGTTTGTGTAGATGTGCCTACTTTGGGAAGTACTCCACTCCCATCTCTCTCTCCAGGTCCCAAGAAGACTCATTGAATGAGAAACATAACTCTATTCCTCTCTCCAGAGCTGCTGCCAGACCTGTTGAGATTTTCCAGCCACTTTCTATTTTTGTTTCGGACTTCCAGCCAATGCAGTATTTTGCTTTTGTTTTGGTGCTGAAGAAATTTGTTTGGGACTAAGTAGAGGAAGTTTGAGTCTACTTCTAACCAAATCTAAAGATGTGCAGATTAGGTGATTTGTCCATGCTGAATTGCCCGTAGTGTTCAGGGATGTGTAGGTTAGGTGCATTAGTCAGAGTAAATGTGGGATAATAGAGTAAGGGGAATGGGTCTGGGTGGGTTACTCTTTGGAGAGTCACTGTGGACTTGTTGGGCCGAAGGGCTGTTTCCACATTGTAGGGATTCTATGACACATGCTACTTGACATGAGATTGCTTACAATTAATACTATACCTCTGAGACAGAAAAGTAATATTCTCCTCATTGTTAAATTTATTACAATGACAAGTACAAAATAGCAAATATCTCTGGACATGTATGTATATACATGAATAAAGTAATTTATTTAAGTACGACCTTGTGTAAACAGGCAAGACTTAGAATCCCTACAGTGTGGAAACAGGCCCTTCGGCCCAACAAGCCCTCACCGACCCTCCAAACGTCATTCCCCATTACTCTCCATTTAACCTTACAGTATCAGGGACCCAGGTTCGATTCCAGCCTTGGGCGACTGTCTGTGTGCAATGGGCACATTCTCCCCGTGTCTGCATAGGTTTCCTCTGGGTGCTCCGGTTTCCTCTCAAAGATCAAAGATATACAGGTCAGGTGAATTGGCCAGGTTAAGTTGCCCATAGTGTTAGGTGTATTAATCAGAAGGAAGTGGGTCTGGCTGGGTTGCTCTTTGGAGGGTCAGTGTGGACTTCCTGTGCCAAAGGGCCTGTTTCCATACTGTAGGGATTCTAATCTAATAACACTGACTAATGCGTCTTATCTACACATCCCTAAACATTATGGGCAATTTAGCACAGCTAATTCACCTAACCTGCAATCTTTGCACTGTGGGAAGAAACCAGAGCACCAGGAGAAAACCCACACAGACATGGGGAGAATGTGCAAACTCCACACAGACAGTCACCCAAAGCTAGAATCAAACATGGGTCCCTGGTGCTGTGAGGCAATAGTGCTAACCACTGAGCTACCATGATGTAAGCACAAAGCAAAGCTACAAACATCTCTGGTCATGTTCATACATCATGAATAAAGCAGAACATGGTCTGATTTAAGTAGAACCTTGTATAAACAGGCAAAAATGGGACTTTGATGTGGTGGTAGTGTACTAGCTCTGGTCCAGATGATTCACTTTGAAATTCTATGTGCCCCAAAGGCATGTCATAACAGATCCATACAGGTTGATGAGCAAAGAGACACGATTAATTCTTCACAGGAATTCAAAGTGAAAGTTTTATGGTGTTTCTTTTTCCTTTGTCTTCACGTTGAGTCTCTGGGAATTTGAGACACACATATTGAAAAATATTTTTCTGTCAGACGGATAAAATATAAGTCTCTCCTTTTGGTGGAGCTCTTGTTCTGTCTAAACTATCATTGGCAGATGTTTTATTATCAGTTTTCAGAGGCTTTTGTTGAAAATTTAAACAACTCAATGACAGGATTCTCTGACAAGAACATACTTTCAGAATTCAGAAAGATTAATAATCTCAGATAGGCTGACAATCTCAAGTATTTGAACCATTTCAGGTCAGTTAGTGATATTAGTAAGGTTAATAGTTTTTGGTATGTTAATAATCTTTTGGATAAATTTAAAAAATCCAATTATATTAATATTCAGCCAGGTTCATTACTTCAGATGCAATAATAATCTTTTATTCATAATCTATCATACAATTTCAGCATTCGTGATTACCAGGTCCATATGTAATCTAGATAATCATGTTTTTTAAAATCACTAATAGAATGTAGGCATTGCAGGATAAGCTCTCACTTATTGCCATCTCAAAGAGCAACTAGGAACGGGCAATAACTGGTGATGTTCTCATGTATCTGTTGCCCTTGTCCTTCTGGATGGAAGTACTCGTGGGTTCAGAAGGTGCTTTTAAGGATCTTTGGTGAATTTCTGCAGTGCATCTTGTAGATTGCACACACTGCTGCTACTGAGCATCAGTGGTGGATGGAGTCAATGTGGTGCCAATTAAGGATCTGCTTTGTCCTGGATGATGTCAAGCTACTTGAGTGTTGTTGGAGCAAGTGGGGAGTGTTCCATTACACTCCTGACTTGTGCCTTGTCGATGGTGGATAGGATTTGGGGAGTGAGGAAGTGAGTTACATGCTGCATTATTCCTAGTCTCTGACCTGCTTTTGTAGCCACTGTAATTATATGGTGAGTCCAGTATAATCCAGTACAATCAATATCCAGTAACCCTCAGGATATTGATGGTGGGAGATTCAGCGATGGTATCACCATTGTATGTAAAGGGGCTGTGGTCAGATTGTTTCTTATTGGAGGTGGTCATTACCTGGCAATGGTGTGGCGTGAATGCAACATTAAAAACCTAGCGTCAGGGTGAAGGACGGCTTTTTCAAATTTAATGGAAAATTCTATCATAGTGTAGTTACTATTCCCTCATGATTCTTTTTGGAGTCGCTTCTTTACTTTAAAGGTGCTATATAAATATTTATTGTTATTGTTATGGATCTTTTGAAAATTTTGGCTTGATTCCCAGACAGGTTATTGCCTGAAGACTTTCAATTTCCCAGACAAAACCATGTCCACAAAGCAGGCCTTTTTAATCAACACACTCAAAGATATTACCACATCTTAGGAGCAGGCAGGATTTGAAACCAGTCCTCCTAGCTCAGAGAAACTGCCTTACAAGAACCCCCAAGAGTCTACATTATATGTTATTCTCAGTATGAAGACAGTACTAATGAAACTCATGCAACATCATGCTGCTTCCACAGGCAAGGGAATGCAAAAACATGGGGAACAATTCTAAGGTAGTTGCTAATAAATCTGATAATTCAAGAAAATGCGTTGACTAAAAATATGGTTAGAATGTGGAATTATAGGAAAAGGAAGGAGACAGGAGGAAATGGAAGGCAACTGTGGATTTGGGGGCAGAGGGGAATGTGGAGCATAAACATTGGGATAGACCTGGTTGAATTGTTTGCTTCTATCCTGTTCATTCGGCGTCATTCTTTGACTGTCACAGTGATGTATAATGTCTCCCTGCCTCCCCTCCTGTATCTTATACTGCTGTCTTCCAGCAGCTTACTCTTAGAGACTTTTTGGCTGCTCGCAGCGACAACAGGAGGCCATTTGGCCCATGTATCTGTGTTGGCTTTCTGCAGCTCTCACTTATTCTCCAGACCTCTGCCAACTATTTTCACTTTATGTATTGCTTAGTTCCTTTTGTGAAAGCCATTGTTCAATCTGCTGCCACCATGCTCTCAGGCAGTGGCGTCCACATACAATCCACTGGCTGGGTAAAATGTTTTCTTTATCTTTACATGTACGATAATGCTGCCCCTTTAACAAGGTTATGTTGTCCTTGGTTTATTTTTCAAGAGGGGTTGTAAAGGCAGTGGTTCCGATATGTCTGGAAATATCTACTTGAAAATGCTTTTATGTGTTTTTTTTTAAAGAAACACTTATACAATAAAAGGGGAGTGGCCAGTTCTCCAAATTCAGGTTTTGTTTTGGTTTGGTTTGTTTTATTTCTAACAGGAAGTCTGTTTGAGGCTGCTGATCAAACAAAGCTATGGGGAGAGAAGGTTCCCTGATTCAATAGAGGTTTTCTGGCTCATTCTCTCTCTGACATCTCTCCTGTAAGAACCTGTCTTTGATTTCACCTTTTATTGCCAAGTGAGTGTTTATGGGGATGTTGCAGGTATTTGACACAGCATCCTTAAGTTCTAATAGAGTCAGTTGGATTTTCAGATATGTTAGGCTATTCTAAACTCAGTTCTCTTTTGTCAATGTTTCACTCAGTAGTCTGTAAATAAATGCTGTTTTGTTTAAACCAGTAGTTAGGCCTTCTGTATCACTCCTGGAATGTCCACTCTATGCCTGCTTAAAACAACTAGAAAAGTTAGGGGCAGGGCTGCCTTCTTGAAATGTTTTGAGGGTGTCTGACCTGGTCCATAACACATGTTGCTGCCATTTGTTCTGTCATTCAGTTAAAATCAAAGTGTGCTGTTTCACAACTCTTAGCTCAATTGGAACAGTTTCTTCCTTCCTACTCTGTTCATATGATGTCCACGGGTTATTCTGAAGCCTTCTATCAAACCTTCACTTAGTCTTTCCTTTTCCAAGGGGAACAGTCCCAGCTTCTCCAGTTTATCAATGTAACTCAAGTCCTCATCTTTAGAGCTATTCTCGTGAATCTTCTCTGCACCTTCACTAATCCCTTCATATTGTGCATTCCCCAGAATTGTGTACAATACTCCGACTAAAGCTGAATATTTATATTTCATATTTATATATATTATTATGTGTCATAACAGTTCATTATAACTTTGTACAATACACCTTGATCACTTTCAGGTACCAGGTGTCTTTTCATCACTTTTTCAACTTGCCCTGCCATTTTCAATGGTTAGTGTGCAAAATCTCCTCAGCCCCTCGGCGCTTGATCCCCCTTTTAGAATTGAATGTTTTGAATTATATTGCTTCTCCTTACAGTTCCAACCATAATCTATCTCTTCAAGCCTCTTCGTATTAATTTGCATCAATATAGTGTTGTGGAGTAGACCAAACCCCATCAAAATATATTCAGAAAGTAGTCTAGACCCTCATCCTGAGGTATAAGGAGTTGGGTTCTAGATGTAATTTGATTGGTCAAACTACTAGATTTGAAGTACAACACACTTTATTCATTCACTATAGTTAAAGTATAACAGAATAAAGAAGAAATTGTAATAACAACTTTGTTGGAAAACTTAACAGAATAACAGAGTATTTGGTGCTAAACAGTAACTGTTTCAGTACAGTAACAGCCGATAAACATATTCTTTCCAAAGGCAAAAATAGATTATCTCACATGCAACTCCATCAGCAAGAAAAGAACTCCAAGTTTTAGCTGAAACAGAGACAGGGAAAAACAGTTTCCACATCTTCAAGACCACAGCCACAACTGCTATTGAAAAACTAAAAAGCTAACAATCCTGGTTCTGTGGGAGCCTGCTCCACCCATTCAAGCTGCTTCTATTGTTCCTACTGTAAAAAAAACTCCTAAGCTTCAAAAGCTGGTTACTTTATTGGATTCAAATAGATACCTCTGTCTTAAAACCACTCTTCAAAAAAAAGACAAAATACATCTCTTAAAGCTATAGTATTGTCACAATTCAATAGTGTAACCCATTGATGACCCTACACTGATTTCTGAGGCATTCCACTAGTAACAGCATTCCGATGTGCAAATACACATTTTGTGGGTTTTCCTTTTGGTCTTTCTTGTCTAGCAACAAAAACATTCTGCCCCCACGCCACAATGGCAGTCTAGTTTCTATCAGGAAAAGGAGCAATGTTAGACCATTCAGCTCATTGGGTCTGCTCTGTCAGTCAATGAGTCCATGACTGATCTGATAATCCATAGCTCCTCATTTCTGTCTTTTCACAAAAGCCCTTGATTCCCTTACTAATTAGAACTCTGTCCAGCACAGCATTGAGCATATTTAACGACCCAGCCTCAATGTCCCTCGAAAGTAAAGAATTCCAGAATTCTCAAAGCTGCAAACTGGAAGTACAAAGCCAGCAAATGCTTAAGAACAGCTTCCCCTCAAGTCACAAACCACTTTCAATGGGTAAAACATCACGTTCCTTCACTCAGGTTCAAAAACCTGGAGCTCTGTTTCTCTCAGAAGGATCATATAAATCTATAAAATTCGAACAAAATGGGACAAGGTAAATGCAGGAAGGATGTTCCTGATGGCAGGAAAATGGACATTGTCTTTTCCCTGGGGTGGGGGGTGTCCAGAACTAGATGGCATAGGTTTAGGGTGAGAGGGGAAAGTTATAAAAGGGACCTAAGGGGCAACCTTTTCACACAGAGAATGGTGCATATATGGAATGGGATGCCAGAGGAGGTGGTGGAGGCTGGTACAATTACAACATTTAAAAGGCATTTGGATGGGCATATGAATAGGAAGGGTTTAGATGAATATGGGCCAAGTGCTGGTAAATGGGACTAGATTAGGTTATGATATCTGATAGGCATGGACGAGTTGGACCGAAGGGTCTGTTTCTGTGCTGTACATCTCTATGACTCTATGACTGAGGAATTCAGAACTAGGGTTTACAGTCTGGGGATACAGGGTAGGCCATTTAGGACTGAAATGAGGGGAAATTTCTTCAGCCAGAGAGTGGTAAGCCTGTGGAATTCTCTGCCACTGAAAACGGTTGTTGGGACTATGATGTTGTGGCCATCAGAGAAACGTGGTTAGAAGAGGGACAGGAATGGTTGTTGGAGGTTCCTGGTTATAGATTTCAGTAAGATTGGGGAGGGTGGTAAAAAAGGAGGGGGGGGTGGTGTTGCTAATTAGAAATGGTATAATGGCTGCAGAAAGGCAGTTCGAGGGGGATCTGCCTCTGGAGGTAGTATGGGCTGAAGTCAGAAATAGGAAAGGAGCAGTCACCTTGTTGGGTGTTTACTATAGGCCCCCCAATAACAGCAGAGATGTGGAGAAACAGATTGGGAAACAGATTTTGGAAAGGTGCAGAAGCCACAGGGTAGTAGCCATGGGCGATTTCAACTTCTCAAATATTGATTGGAAGCTCTTTAGATCAAGTAGATTGGACGGGGCGGTTTTGTGCAGTGTCCAGGAAGCTTTTCTAACTCAGTATGTAGATGGTCCGACCAGAGGGGAGGCAATATTGTATTTGGTACTTGGTAACGAACCGGGACAAGTGATGGGCTTGTTAGTGGGTGAGCATTTTGGTGATGGTGACCACAATTCTGTGACTTTCACCTTGGTTATGGAGAGAGATAGGTGCATGCAACAGGCAGGTTTTACAATTGGGGGAAGGGTAAAAACGATGCTGCAAGACAGGATCTGAGGAGCATAAATTGGGAGCATAGGCTGTCAGGGAACGATGTCGTTAAAATGTGGGACATTTTCAAGGAACAGATACGATGTGTCTTTGATATGTATGCACCTGCCAGGCAGGAAAGAGATGGTCGTGTGAGGGAACCTTGGTTGATGAGGGAGGTTGAATGTCTTGTAAAGAGAAAGAAGGAGGCTCACATAAGGTTGAGGAAACAAGGTTCAGACAGAGCATTGGAGGGATACAGGATAGCCAGGAGGGAGCTGAAGAAAGGGATTAGGAGAGCTAAGAGAGGGCATGAAAAATCATTGGAGGGTAGGATCTTGGATAACCCCAAGGCCTTTTATGTGTATGTAAGAAACATGAGAATGACGAGAACGAGGGTAGGTCCGATCAAGGACAGTAGTGGGAGACTGTGTATTGAGTCGGAAGAGATAGGAGAGGTCTTGAATGAGTACTTTTCTTCAGTATTTACAAACGAGAGGGACCGTATTGTTGAAGAGGAGAGTGTGAAATGGACTGGTAAGCTAGAAGAGATACCTGTTAGGAAGGAAGATGTGTTGGGCATTTTGAAAAACTTGAGGATAGACAAGTCCCCCGGGCCTGACAGGATATATCCTAGGATTATGTGGGAAGCAAGAGAGGAAATTGCAGAAACGTTTGCAATGATCTTTTCGTCTTCACTGTCAATGGGCGTGGTACCAGTGAACTGGAGAGTGGCGAATGTTGTGCCCCTGTTCAAAAAAGGGAATAGGGATAACCCTGGGAATTACAGGCCAGTTAGTCTTACTTCAGTGGAAGGCAAAGTAATGGAAAGGGTACTGAGGGATAGGATTTATGAGTATCTGGAAAGACACTGCTTGATTAGGGACAGCCAGCATGGATTTGTGAGGGGTAGGTCTTGCCTTACAAGTCTTATTGAATTCTTTGAGGAGGTGACCAAGCATGTGGATGAGGGTAGAGCAGTGGATGTAGTGGACATGGATTTTAGTAAGGCATTTGATAAGGTTCCCCATGGTAGGCTTATGCGGAAAGTCAGGAGGCATGGGATAGAGGGAAATTTGGCCAGTTGGATAGAAAACTGGCTAACCGGTCGAAGTCAGAGAGTGGTGGTAGATGGTAAATATTCAGCCTGGAGCACAGTTATAAGTGGAGTTCCGCGGGGATCAGTTCTGGGTCCTCTGCTGTTTGGAATTTTTATTAAGGACTTGGAAGAGGGAGTCGAAGGGTGGGTCAGTAAATTTGCAGACGATACAAAGATTGGTGGAGTTTGGATAGTGAGGAAGGCTGTTGTCGGCTGCAAAGAGACTTCGATATGAGGCAGAGCTGGGCTGAGGAGTGGCAGATGGAGTTTAACCCTGTCAAGTGTGAGCTTGTCCATTTTGGAAGGACAAATAAGAATGCGGAATACAGGGTTAACGGTAGGGTTCTTAGTAAGGTGGAGGAGCAGAGGGATCTTGGGGTCTATGTTCATAGATCTTTGAAAGTTGCCACTCAGGTGGATAGAGTTTGTAAGAAGGCCTATGGTGTATTAGTGTTCATTAGCAGAGGGATTGAATTCAAGAGTCGTGAAGTGATGTTGCAGCTGTACGGGACCTTGGTTCAGCCACATTTAGAGTAATGTGTGCAGTTCTGGTCGCCTCACTTTAGGAAAGGTGTGGAAGCTTTGGAGAGGGTGCAGAGAAGATTTACCAGGATGTTGCCTGGAGAATAGGTCGTACGAGGATAGGTTGAGAGTGCTCGGGCTTTTGTCATTGGAACGGCGAAGGATGAGAGGTGATTTGATAGAGGTTTATAAGATGATCAAGGGATAGATAGAGTAGACAGTCAGAGACTTTTCCCCCGGGTACAATAGAGTGTTACAAGGGGACATACATTTAAGGTGAAGGGTGGAAGGTATGGGGGGATGTCAGGGATAGGTTCTTTACCCAGAGAGTGGGGGGGGCGGGCATGGAATGCGCTGCCTGTGGGAGTGGCAGAGTCAGAATCATTGGCGACCTTTAAGCGGCAATTGGATAGGTACATGGATGGGTGCTTAAGCTAGGACAAATGTTCGGCACAACATCGTGGGCCGAAGGGCCTGTTCTGTGCTGTATTGTTCTATGTTCTATGTTCTAAAACATTTAATATTTTTAAGAAGGAGGTGGATATAGTTCTTAGAGCTGATGGGATCAAGGAGTGTGTGGGGAAAGGGGGAGCTGGAAGCTGAGTTGGATGATCAACCATGAACTTATTGAGCAGTGGAGCCGGCTCAAAGGGGCCAAATGGCCTTCTCTTACTCCTATTTTCTACATTTCTGTCTATACTGCTGGTGTATTTGGTAAGATTTGATTTATTATTGTCACATGTACCACAGTACAGTGAAGAGTTTTGTTTTGCATGCAGACAGATAATAGCATACAAGGACATTCAGATCACAGGATGATGGAACAGAGTGAGGAATACAAGGTTAAGGCTGCACAGAGGCTGCATAAAAAGCAAAATCAACATTAGATTTGAAATTTGAGAGGTCCATTCAGACATCTAATAACTGTGGGGAAGAAGCTGTTCTTGAACCTGTCGGTATGTTTGTTTAAACTTTTGTATCTCCTGCCCAACTGAAGAGGTTGGAAGAGATGATAACTGGGTTGGGAGGGGTCTTTGATGATGCTGGCTGCCTTTCTGAAGCAATGAGAAATGTAGACGGAGTCAATGGATGAAGGGTTCTTATTAGCAACAAGTGGACTGCAGCATTTCAAGGAGGAAGCTTGTTTAACAGCCTCAATGATAGCTAAGAATTGGACAATTAATATTGGCCTTGGCAATGATACCCATACTCTAAGAATGAATAACATTCATATACTTTCATATGCAGACATCAGCTTTATATGCTTTCCAAAAATTATTTGCATGGAAAATCCCACAATCACGCACAAATAAACACATTCCTGATGAAGGGCTTTTGTGCGAAACGTTGATTCTCCTGATCCTTGGATGCTGCCTGACCTTTCCCAGCACTACACTCTCAACTCTAATCTCCAGCATGTGCAGTCCTCACTTTTTCCACAAATAAACACATTCCAGTGCACCCACACACAGAGATACCTCAGTTCTTGACTGATCAGTTTATTTGCAGGAGTTAATTCCTGTATCCAATTAATTTTACAGCACTCAGTGGGATATGCTTGTATTTGATGTTTTAATTTTGAGGTCAATACATGACATTGTGCATACTGGTTTGTGGGTGGGTACAGGTCCCCTATGGGATACCTGTGAAAGATCAAACCTGGAACAATGTATTCTGCTAGACATGGCTCATTTTTAATCAAAAGGGGCTTTCATTTGTTCAAATCCATTATTAAAACAGTTAGTGCAGTGCAACCACATCCCACTTGATTGACTCATTCAGAGTATTGAGTTTCAGTACAAGGAGGAATGTTTAACTTGGATGAGGTGAGAATGTACCTGCATAAATCTGGCTTGTAGCTTTTTGGAGACATCCATGCTTAACACATTAAAATAATGGATAACTTTGATTTCAGTTAAGTAATGAGGCGAGATGAGTGTGGAATTTTCTCCTTAGTGCAGAAAAGGTTAAAGGCAGATATAATAAATGCATTCAAAATAGCAAAGACTTTCAGAAGAGTAAGTAAGGGAAGTTAGTTCCCACTGGCAGAAGGGTTAACAAGCAGAGGATGCAAATTTAAGAGAAATTGGTAAAACAGCCCGAAGGACAAGTGGGGACTTTTGAAAAATTGCATGAGTTGCTGTAATGTGCAACGTATTGCCAGAAAGAGTGATGGAAGCAGATTCAATCACGTCTTTCAAAAGGGAATACGTATGGAGGAGATTTGCAGAGCTGTGGGAAAGAACAAAGGAGTGCATCTAATTGGGTCGCTCTTTTAAAGAGCTGGCACAAAGACGGTGGGCCAAATGGCCCCCTTTCAGGACTGGTTGATGCAAAACTGGAAGGAGTTAGAGGTAAAGATTAACAAGGAATATTTTCTTGCAATGCAGCTAATAAAGTAAAGCCATCTTATAAAAGGGAGCTCTTCATGATTAGAATGACTGACTGAGAGCCACCATGGGGTCCTTCAAAGCCAAACCTGATCTCATCTTTATTGAATTTGGCTGGTGGATGGACATGCACTTGCTATACAACTATGTTGTTACACATAACTAGAACACACACATACACATCTATAAACATATTATTATGCAACAATGTACGTACATATGCACAGCCCATATAGATTCAAGGATACACACACAAATACACACAGACAACATAAATACATACATGCACATAAAACACACACACAAACCAATACACACGCAATATAAATACGCATCCATGCAAAGACATACACACCCACCAACACATGTATATGGACACACTCACATGCACACATGTACAATACACCCCCAGGTACAAGTACACACACACATACACATGTACATGCACATGCACACATACATGGACACACTCACATGCACACACACACATATACACACACACACATACACATACACACACACACTTATACACACACACACACACACACACACACACAAGTGCTGGCTGATGTGTTCCTTTCCCTTGTACAGGAATATTGATTCTGACGAACAGTCACCTGACTCAAAACATTAATTCTGCTTTCTTCCTATAGATGCTGTCAGACCTGCTGAGTTTTGAACGCAATTTCTGTTTTCGATTCTGATTGAGATCAACAATTGGGTGTTGCCTGAGGCTCAAACTTTCCATTCCATGTGGCCTTGCATTACTGAGGTCAAGACCTTTTAGTATTGAACCATCAGGGGACCTGTCCATTTTTAACATTAGATAATGAGCAATAGATATTGCAACTCAAAATTTCACAGCCATTCTCTCAATGACAAGAGGACTGCATTTACAGCTCATATACTTAATGTTAAGAAATAGTGAGTGCATAATTTCATACTGGAGGTTTTCAGTGGAACTGAAATTTAATTACAAAGCTCATAATAAAAAGAAATCTGCAAATTCTACAAAGACTGTTTTGTGTAAAGGGTTTTAAATATACTAGCAAAATGGAAATAAAACATAATGGGGACAATGATAAAGCCCTTTCATTATTGCTTGAGTAAGAAATTTTGTAAATGATGCTTGAATTATAGATTACAGCTCCAAATGTTATATCAAGTGTCTGTTGTGTATGTACATCAGGTAACTCGAGTCATGTAACATCAAACAGCCTGTCTGCCTGCTACAACTTTGCAATGCAGATTCTCGGTATGGGAATACAGCTACCAAATCCCAGATGTGACTCTGCATCTGCTCCCCTGGTCTCTGTGGAGGTTCTCAACTTCCCTGAAGTTGCATCTGTTTATGTCAACATGCAAGCTTCTTATGAGGACTGAGTGAGTGGTTCAGCTGATTCGAAGATTGGACTTTTTCCTCCTTGTTCTGATGTTAATCCAGTCTTGTGTGCTGGGTCATGTGACTCCTTTCCATCTGTCATGTTACCAGCCAAAATAAGGGTAAAAAAAATATGGTGCTCATGTTGTGGAATTTGTAATTTGCAGCAAACTTTCTGCGGCAGAGGCTGGCACACTGAAAATTCAGTATGGATTGTGGGATAACTGAAAACTGAAGGAACTGCGGATGCTGGAAATCAGAAACAAAAATGAAAGCAAAAACTTAGCAGGTCAGGCAGCATCTGTGGAAAGAAAGCAGAGTTAACCTTTCAGGTCCAGTGACCCTTCTTCAGAACTGGACCTGAAACGTTAACTCTGCTTTCTCTCCATAGATGCTGCCTGACCTGTTGGGTTTTTCCAGCATTTTAGATTAGATTAGATTACTTACAGTGTGGAAACAGGCCCTTCGGACCAACAAGTCCACACCGACCCGCCGAAGCGCAACCCATCCATACCCCTACATTTACCCCTTACCTAACACTATGGGCTATTTAGCATGGCCAATTCACCTGACCTGCACATCTTTGGACTGTGGGAGGAAACCGGAGCACCCGGAGGAAACCCACGCAGACACGGGGAGAATGTGCAAACTCCACACAGACAGTCACCTGAGGCGGGAATTGAACCCAGGTCTCTGGCGCTGTGAGGCAGCAGTGCTAACCACTGTGCCACCGTGCCGCCCTTCAAAATTTTCTGATTTTGTTTGTGAGATAACTGGGCTATTCTTGTTGGCCAGGCTGCTTTCGGATCCCTGTGAACAGTTTTGGTCACCCTGCTAAGATAAGAAAATTATTAAATTCGACAGGGTTCAGAGAAGATTTGCCAGGATGTTGCTGGACCTGGAGGGTTTGAGTTAACAGAGAACATAGAACATAGAACAGTACAGCACAGAACAGGCCCTTCAGCCCACGATGTTGTGCCGACCACTGATCCTCATGTATGCACCCCCAAATTTTTGTGACCACATGCATGTCCAGCAGTCGCTTAAATGTCCCAATGACCTTATAAGGAGTTATTGCGTAGGCTGGGTAGGGGGGTTGGGGGGGTTCACTGGACTGTAGGAGGTTGAGGGCTGATCTTATAGAGGTTTATAAAATCATGATTAGATTAGATTAAATTCCCTACAGTGTGGAAACAGGCTCTTCGGGCCAACCAGTCCACACTGACCCTCCGAACAGCAACCCACCCAGACCCATTCTCCTGAACTAATGCACCTAACACTATGGCCAATTTACCTGGCTTGTGGGAGGAAACCCACACAGACACAGGAAGAATGTGCAAACTCCACACAGACGGTCACCCGAGGCTGGAATCGAACCCAGGTCCCTGGCATTGTGAGGCTACAGTGCCACCCCAAAGCAATCACCAACCCTGACAAGGCACTTCAAACATCACTGGCTTGCCCACCGCAGCACTATACTTGGCCAGTGTGGGGATTGAACCCACAACCTTGGTGTTATTAGCACCATGCTCTAACCATCGGCGCTAACCAACCATGAGGGACACAGACAAGGTGAAGGTATTTTTCCTGTGGTGGGGAAGTTCAAAACACGGAGGCATTTTGAAGGTAAGAGGGGAAAGATTTAAAAGGGATCTGAGGGACAGCTTTTTTATGCAGAGGGTGGCTTATATGTGGAAGGAACTGCCAAAGGATGTGGTCGGTGCAGGTACAATTAGAACATTGAAAAGATATTTGGACAGGTATGTGAATGGGAAAGGTGTAGAGGGAAATGGACCAAACCCAGGCAAGTGGGACATGTTTAGTTTGGGAAACTTGGTTGGCATGAGTGAGTTGGACCAATGGGTTGGTTTCCATGCTGTATGACTCTATAACTCTATTGAAAGGATTGGTCAATATTCTTTCACGTTTATGTGAATGAGCGGTGATCTCTTTATAACATGTAACATTCTTAGGTGGTCTGATAGGGCTGATACTGAGAAACTTTTTCTCCTGGCTCAAAATCGCGAACGAGGGGCTTTTGTTCTCAGGATAAGGGTTATGGTTATTCAGAAGTGCGATAAGAAGCGTTGTCCTGATTCAAGAGATTGTGAATTTAAAAGTTGTCAATCGCAGAGGACTGGGGACGCATAGTCATTGAGTATGTAAAAAGTCAGATTGGTAGATTTATGGAGGTCATGAGAATAATGGAAAATGGGGTTATAAAGAAAGGTGGAGTAGAGTTAAAAGATCACTAATGATCACATTGAATGGTGAAACAGACTCAATGTATCACATGGTTCACTCCAGCTCTGATTTCTTATGTTTTCCCTGATCTGCTGTAGGATACCAACCCATATTAAAATCACACAAATAACTAAATGCAACATTTATTTCGAAGAAATTTATCCTCATCCAATGTTGAAGGACTAATACATCTAAAGGAGGTCACAAAGGCAGGGCTGTGGCCAGATTTGAAAATAAGGCCAGGGATTTGGATTTCAGGCAATTGAAAATGACAGGAAACAATGTAGGCGAACACAGATGAGGGCAATGTGATGGGGCAGGACACTGCAGCAGTTTCCTATAAGGCAACAATAAAGGGTTGCTACAGTGAATTGAAAGCATTAGCAGCCTTAGATTAGAGATAGCTGTCAAGTTATGGTCACTGGGCGTGAAATAGCGAACCGTTCCAGTTTCCAACCCTCACCCTGTCAGAACAACAGCCCCAATTCATTTTTCTGATAGAGAAACAATGTCAGATCCTATAACTTATTCAGCCTATTAAACGTCGACTAGAATTTCCTTTGTGATTGAAAGGCACTCAGATAAAAGCTCATAATATCTACTGCAGTGCTGATGTTCTGTTTCAATTAGTCATAGTCAAACTCGCCTCGGAACAATGCATTCTCCAACCCATTTCAATAATTACAGTGCTTGGTTTGTTTCTCTATTCTCCGAGATGATGGAAGCAGCAAAATTTAATATTTGAAAGGTTACAGAGGTTCAGAATTCATTCAATAACTTCTTTTAACGTAGACCATTTAAAGGTTCATTTCAAAGTTGCCAATTGTACTCTGTTATAGTGTGTTAATGACAATCTCGTTTAGATGATTGGTTCAAGTTCTTAAAGGCAAAATCATCTCATGGTTATTCCCAATAGATAAAGTCTTGGCCTCTCCATCTGCCTTACTCATTTGAACCTCAATTTTATTCTTTCATGAGATATGAGCACTGCTGGAAAGGTCAGTGAAATAACTTCATGAAGACTTGTATTCGGTCGCCAAGTCACCCTTTACTTATAGGCGCATAGCACATGACACTGACCCAAGTGGTTCAGAGCCAGCTTCTAGAGCGATCAGACATTCCGGACACTCCTGTTTCTATCTGTCAGCCTGGACCAGGTTAACAGCCCTAGTCAGAAACTCATATTCTATCAGATCTGCCAGGCTGACCTTGCTGCAATCACTGCCCTCAACATCTAGGATCATAAAACTTTAAAGTAGATGTTGGCCAATCAGCTCATTGAGTCAGTTTTGCCACTCAATGAGATCATGGCTGATCTGATAATCCTCAACTTCATTTTCCTGCCTTTTCCCCCAAACCCTTGATTCCTTAATAGATTCATGTGTAGCTTATCCTTAATTTATCTTAAACTGGATGTCATGTTTGGCCATTTTAGGTTGAAAGTTAAGAGCTAATGCATTGCTATGGGTCCAGAGTTCAATACAGGTCAGACCAGACAAGAATGATAGACTCTAATTGAGTTGGGTTCATAAACAACAACATTGAGACCGTATTTCATTCATTAAATTCAAATTCCAGCAGCTGCTGTGTGTGGGATTTGAACCCACAATATCAATGCCTTACATTTGCCATTTGCTTCTCTCTGAAAGAGTTATGGAGCATTCACAGTAGGGAGAGCTAATCTGTGGCATTAAACATTCAGGCATCTTCAGCCTCAGTCTTTCAAGGTGTGACTCTCTCAGCTCTCTTTATTTAAACATCAGGTAAGTGGGCTTGAGATTCAGAAAATTAACAGATAGCCAACTGATCCAGTTCATCATCTTGATACTAGAATCTGGCAACTTGCAGAAATCTCCATTGAACAGTGAGGATTGAACGTATCTCTCATATTAATGAACTCCTATTGACAGCATCAAGTTGTCACTACTTGCAATTGGGAAATCAGTAATTAGACGATTTATCATCAGAACCAGTTTCCTTTACAGAACAACCTGTATCTATGACTGAATCTTTAATTTATGTCAATTTTCTAATTTATTGAAACAGTGATTATAAGATGATTATTGATCATGGCATAATAAGTATCAGTGAATTTACATGAATATACTTTGGTCCAATGTCAGTACCAGTTATCCTGTATCAATGCTGTATGGTGGGCATCAGTGATAAGACCGAAGGAATTCCATGCCTCAGTGGATAACAGTGATTGGGGACTGAATGGATCAGTTATTCCCAGCAAAGAAGTAATTCCAACCTTTAATCCTTTGCTCACTTCCTATGGATTTTGGAATTAATGAAGTCTTGAAGTGACATTTGTAATAGTTTGACAACTTCCGCTGTTTGGATGTTCTGATTGATATTCATACCCACAATGATCAGACAAGATTTGAATTCCTTTGTTGACCGGTTTTATTCAACCATGGGTAAGGGGGATAACGTGCTTCTGAAGATAGTGTACAATTCCACTGGATTATGATTATGTTATTTCCAGCACTCCAAGATTTGTACTGTTATCCAGTTTTACGATCAAGCGCACACACACACACACACACACACACACACACACACACACACACACACACACACACACACACACACACACAATGAAACTATCCCAAGCAAAATTATTAATGATGGGTTTTGACCCGTGGCATTGAGAATGTGAGCCTAATCCAACAGAAATTGTGCCTTTATTCTCTCACCAATATGAAAAATGTCCTACATCTAATCTTCTGTTCATATTTATACTTCCCTATTCAGATTATCTGAGTTAACTTGAGCAGGGTAATTGCTGTAAATAATTATATGTACACGCAGTTGTAATGAGGTAACTGGTTAAAAAATAATTGGACAAGCATAAGTGTTCAGGCAATTGGGCAAACATGCATGAAATAAGTATGATGAAAGCAATCACAAAATGATCAAAAATATTGAATGTGGACAGTTCCATAACTGGCTGAGCATATACAGGAGAGGATATTCTTGCTGTGCAAACACCGCTGTTCCTCATTTTTTTTTACATAATGTTAATTTTATGTAGAAACCTCTGGGTGTGTGAGTTGATAATAGAGCCTCTGGAGCCTTGGTGAAAGAAAAAGCCAAAATCTAATGTCCTTAACTGATCCAGCTTCCTTTACAGAACAACCTGTATCTATGACTGAATCTTTAATTTATGTCAATTTTCTCATTTATTGAAACAGTGATTATAAGATGATTATTGATCATGGCATGATAAGTATCAGTGAATTTACATGAATATACTTTGGTCCAATGTCAGTACCAGTTATCCTGTATCAATGCTGTATGGTGGGCATCAGTGATAAGACCGAAGGAATTCCATGCCTCAGTGGATAACAGTGACTGGGAACTGATGAGAAGTAAAAACAGAGGAACAAAGAGAGAACTGATGGAGAAGATAATGATGGAGTTAAATGAACACACAATGAGGAAGAAAGAGAGGGAAAGAAGGATTGGATTAAGAGAGACAAAAGCAGTAAAGTGCAAAAGATAAGTACAGCACGGGAACAGGCCTTTCGGCTCTCCAAACCTGTGTCAATCATCATACCCTAACTAACTAAAAAACAAACCTTCTAGAACATAGAACATAGAACAATACAGCACAGAACAGGCCCTTCGGCCCACGATGTTGTGTCAAACATTTGTCCTAGCTTAAGCACCCATCCATGTACCTATCCAATTGCCGCTTAAAGGTCACCAATGATTCTGACTCTGCCACTCCCACAGGCAGCGCATTCCATGCCCCCACCACTCTCTGGGTAAAGAACCTACCCCTGACATCCCCCCCTATACCTTCCACCCTTCACCTTAAATTTATGTCCCTTTGTAACACTCTGTTGTACCTGGGGAAAAGGTTTCTGACTGTCTACTCTATCTATTCCTCTGATCATCTTATAAACCTCTATCAAGTCACCTATCATCCTTCACCGTCCAATGAGAAAAGGCCTAGCACTCTCAACTTATCCTCGTACGACCTATTCTCCAATCCAGGCAACATCCTGGTAAATCTTCTCTGCACCCTCTCCAAAGCTTCCACATCTTTCCTAAAGTGAGGCGACCAGAACTGCACACAGTACTCCAAATGTGGCCTAACCAAGGTCCTGTACAGCTGCAACATCACTTCACGACTCTTGAATTCAATCCCTCTGCTAATGAACGCTAATACACCATAGGCCTTCTTACAAGCTCTATCCACCTGAATGGCAACTTTCAAAGATCTATGAACATAGACCCCAAGATCCCTCTGCTCCTCCACCTTACTAAGAACTCTACCGTTAACCCTGTATTCCGAATTCTTATTTGTCCTTCCAAAATGGACAAGCTCACACTTGACAGGGTTGATCTCCATCTGCCACTCCTCAGCCCAGCTCTGCCTCATATCTAAGTCTCTTTGCAGCCGACAACAGCCTTCCTCACTATCCACAACTCCACCAATCTTTGTATCATCTGCAAAGTTACTGACCCACCCTTCGACTCCGTCTTCCAAGTCATTAATAAAAATTACCAACAGCAGAGGACCCAGAACTGATCCCTGTGGAACTCCACTTGTAACTGGGCTCCAAGTTGAATATTTACCATCTACCACCACTCTCTGACTTCAACCGGTTAGCCAGTTTTCTATCCAACTGGCCAAATGTTCCTCTATCCCATGCCTCCTGACTGTCTGCATAAGCCTACCATGGGGAACCTTATCAAATGCCTTACTAAAATCCATGTACACTACATCCACTGCTCTACCCTCATCCACATGCTTGGTCACCTCCTCAAAGAATTTAATAAGACTTGTGAAGCAAGACCTACCCCTCACAAATCCGTGCTGGCTGTCCCTAATCACGCAGTGTCTTTCCAGATATTCATAAATCCTATCCCTCAGTACCCTTTCCATTACTTTGCCTTCCACTGAAGTAAGACTAACTGGCCTGTAATTCCCGGGGTTATCCCTATTCCCTTTTTTGAACAGGGGCACAACATTTGCCACTCTCCAGTCCCCTGGTACCACCTCCATTGACAGTGAAGACAAAAAGATCATTGCAAACGTTTCTGCAATTTCCTCTCTTGCTTCCCACATAATCCTAGGATATATCCCGTCAGGCCCGGGGGACTTGTCTATCCTTAAGTTGTTCAAAATTCCCAACACATCTTCCTTCCTAACAAGTATCTCCTCTAGCTTACCAGTCCGTTTCACACTCTCCTCTTCAACAATACGGTCCCTCTCATTTGTAAATACTGAAGAAAAGTACTCATTCAAGACCTCTCCTATCTCTTCCGACTCAATACACAGTCTCCCACTACTATCCTTGATCGGACCTACCCTCGTTCTTGTCATTCCCATGTTTCTCACATATGCATAAAAGGCCTTGGGGTTATCCTTGATCCTATCCGCCAAAGATTTTTCATGCCCTCTCTTAGCTCTCCTAATCCCTTTCTTCAACTCCCTTCTGGCTATCCTGCATCCCTCCAACGCTCTGTCTGAACCTTGTTTCCTCAACCTTATGTAAGCCTCCTTCTTTCTCTTTACAAGACATTCAACCTCCCTCGTCAACCAAGGTTTCCTCACACGACCATCTCTTTCCTGCCTGGCAGGTACATACATATCAAGGACACGTCGTATCTGTTCCTTGAAAAAGTTCCACATTTCAACGACATCCTTCCCTGACAGCCTATGCTCCCAACTTATGCTCCTCAGATTCTGTCTTACAGCATCGTATTTACCCTTCCCCCAATTGTAAAACCTACCCTGTTGCACGCACCTATCTCTCTCCATAACCAAGGTGAAAGTCACAGAATTGTGGTCACCATCACCAAAATGTTCACCCACTAACAAGCCCATCACTTGTCCCGGTTTGTTACCAAGTACCAAATCCAATATTGCCTCCCCCATGGTCGGACAGTCTACATACTGAGTTAGAAAAGCTTCCTGGACACACTGCACAAACACTGCCCCATCCAATTTACTTTATCTAAAGAGCTTCCAATTAATATTTGGGAAGTTGAAATCGCCCATGACTACTACTCTGTGGCTTCTGCACCTTTCCAAAATCTGTTTCTCCACATCTCCGCTGCTATTGGGGGGCCTATAGTAAACACCCAACAAGGTGACTGCTCCTTTCCTATTTCTGACTTCAGCCCATACTACTTCCAAAGGCAGATCCCCCTCGAACTGCCTTTCTGCAGCCATTATACCATTTCTAATTAGCAATGCCACCCCCCCTTCTTTTTTACCACCCTCCCTAATCTTACTGAAACATCTGTAACCAGGAACCTCCAACAACCATTCCTGTCCCTATTCTAGCCACGTTTCTGTGATGGCCACAACATCATAGTCCCAGGTACTGATCCATGACTTAAGTTCACCCACCTTATTTCTGATACTCCTTGCGTTGAAGTATCCACATGTGAACCCATCTCTGTGTCCGCAAGTATTCCCTGTCAGTGCTACCTTCTCCACAGCCTCCCTACATTCTAGGACATCCTGACAAACAAGCCTACTTGCTGGACTACAAGTCCGGATCCCATCCCCCTGCCAAATTAGTTTAAACCCCCCCGAAGAGTGCTAGCAAACCTACATCCCAGGATATTGGTGCCCTTCTGGTTCAGGTGCAACCCGTCCTGCTTGTACAGGTCCCACCTTCCCCAGAATGCAGTCCAATTGTCCAAATACCTGAAGCCCTCCCTCCTACACCATCCTTGCAGCCACGTGTTCAACTGCACTCTCTCCCTATTCCTTGCCTCACTGTCACGTAGCACCGGCAACAACCCAGAGATGACGACTCTGTCCGTCCAGCTTTTAGCTTCCAGCCTAACTCCCTGAGCTCCTGAATGACCTCCCCACCCCCTTCCTACCTATGTCATTGGTGCCAACGTGCACCACGACTTCTGGCTGCACACCGTCCCCCTTAAGGATTCTGAAGACACGGTCCGAGACGTCTCGGACCCTGGCACCCGGGAGGCAACAAACCATCCGAGAGTCTCGCCCATGTCCACAGAACCGCCTGTCTGTCCCTCTAACTATAGAGTCTCATATAACTAGCGCTCTCCTCCTCTCTCCCTTTCCCTTCTGAGCCTCAGAGCCGGACCTCGTGCCAGAGACCCGGTCACTGCAGCTTACCCCTGCTAGGCCTTCACCCCCAACAGGATCCAAAGTGGTATACTTATTGTTGAGGGGAACAACCACAGGGGATCCCTGCACCGCCTGCTTCCTCCTCTTCCCACCTCTAACTGTTACCCAGCTACCTCTGTTCTCTGGCGTAACTATGTCCCTGTAGCTTCTATCTATCTCCCTCTCAGCCTCTCGAATATTTCTCAGTTCATCCAACTCCAGCTCCAGTTCCCTAACACGTTCTGTGAGGAGCTGGAGCTGACTGCATTTCCTGCAGATGAAGTCGGCAGGAGCATCGGTGGTCACCCCTACCTCAAACATCCTGCAGGAGGAACATTCCACTGCATGCGCTGCCATTACTCTACACTTCTGTCCTTTTTCAGTTCATATCCCTCTATTCCCTCCCTATTCATGTATCCATCCAGATGCCTCTTAAATGTCACTAACGTGCCTGCTACCAAGAGTATTACAGTGGTAGACATTGATGTGGACTCATCTACTGAAGTATTATGAGCTGGGGTTAGAAACAGAAAAGGAGAGGCCACCCTGTTGGGAATTTTTTATAGGCCTCCAAATAGTTCCAGAGATGTAGAGGAAAGGATTGCAAAGATAATTCTGGATAGGAATGAAAATAACAGGGTAGTTGTTATGGGGGACTTTAATTTTGCAAATATTGACTGGAAACGCTATAGTTCATGTACTTTTGATAAGGTTTGCATCTGATAAGGTTTCCTCCGATGGCGATATTTAGTGTGAGGGGACATAGCTTTAAATTGAGGGATGATAGATATAGGCTATTGCAGAAAACACAGAGGCATGAGATTGAGAATGGTTTAGCGGTTTGGATCAGAAATTGGATGGCTGAAAGAAGACAGAGGGTGGTGATGGATGGGAAATGGTCATCCTGGAGTTCAGTTACTAATGGTGTACCACAAGACTTCATTTTGGGGCCATTGCTGCTTGTCATTTTCATAATGACCTGGAAAAGGGCGTAGAAGGACGGGTTAATAAATTTGTGGATGACACTAAAGTTGGTAGAGTTGTGCAGAAGGATACTGCAGGTTACAGAGGGACATAGATAAGCTGCAGAGCTGGGATGTGAGGTGGCAAATGGAGTTTAATGTGGAAAAGTGTGAAGTGATTCGCTTTGGAAGGAGTAATAGGAATACAGAGTAATGGGCTAATGGTAAGATTCTTGGTAGTGTGGATGAGCAGAGAGATCGCAGTGTCCAGGTGCACAGATCCTTGAAAGTTGCCACCCAGATTGACAGGGTTGTTAAGAAGACATAAGGTGTATTTATTGGTTTATTGGTAGAGGGATTGAGTTTCAGAGGCATGAGGTCATGTTGCAGGTGTACAAAACTCTAGTGCGGCCACAGTTAGATATTGTATACCGTTCTGGTCACCGCATTATAAGAAGGTTGTGAGAGTTTTGGAAAGGGTGCAGAGGAGATTTACCTGGATGTTGCCTGGTATGGAGGAAAGGTCTTATGAGGAAAGGTTAATGGACTTGAGGCTGTTTTCATTAGAGAGAGGAAGGCTAAGAGGTGACTTAATAGAGACATACAGGATAATCAGAGGATTAGATAGGTTGGACAATGAGAGCCTTTTTCCTCGGATGGCGATGTTTAGCATGAGGGGACATAGCTTTAAATTGAGGGGTGATAGATGTAGGCCAGATGTCAGAGATAGTTCTTTACTCAGAGAGTATTAAGGGTGTGGAATGTCCTGCCTGCAACAGTTGTAGACTTGCCAACTTCAAGGGCGTTTAAATGATCATTGGATAAATATATGGATGATAATGAAATACTGTACATTAGATGGGCTTCAGATTGGTTTCACAGGGGTGCAACATCAAGGGCCGAAGGGCCTGTACTGAGCTGTAATGTACTATGTGCTATGTTCTTCTTTAGGTGGGTCAGTTTTTGTCCAATGTGTGCAGGAGAGTTTCCTGACACAGTATGTAGAGAGATCAACAGAAGGTGAGGTCACATTGGATTTGATACTGGGTAATGAACCTGGCAAGGTGTTAGATTTTGAGATAGGTGAGCACTTTGGTGATAATGACCACAATATGATTATATTTACTTTAATGATTGAAAGGGATCGGTATAAATCGCAGGGCAAGAGTTACAGCTGGGGGAAAGGCAATTATGATGTGCCAACTTTAAGGGCATTTAAATGGTTATTGAGTAAGGAGGTCTTTCATCCATTGAGTGTTTGTTGACATACAATTCATATTGAAAACACATTATTGTGGATGCTGGAGATTGGAAATAAAAACAGAAATGGCTAGAGAATCTCAACTTGTCTGGCAACATCTGTTGAGACAGAAACAGTTTTGAGTCCAGTATGACACTTCAGAAGAAGAGTATTATGGGACTCAAAACGCTAACTCTATTTCTCTCTTCACAGATGCTGCCCGTTCCATTAGATCTTGGTTGATCTTGTTATGCATGCAACTTGTCTTAAAATCAGCTTATCTTGAAATAATCCATGCCCTGAAATGTATACAGTGTTGTTAATCTGCTTGTCAGTTCGTCTACTGTGGATCTGCAAGCTATATAAAACCATAACTAAGTTCATTTACAATGATATTTGCTTCATAAATTGTAATGTGCTTTGCTGTGTTTTTTAAACTAACTCACATGATTAATCAACCCTTGGTGTGTGATTGATGATTGGACCCTTCTCGCTAACAGGACAATTTGAACCTCAACTCGATGTACTTGTTTTTACTCACATCCTTTCATATCCTTGCTATTAAAAACCCATGACTCTCAGTTTTATAAATACAAATTAGCCCAGAACACTGAGTGCCTTCCAATAAAGATTGGCCACAGCTGAAATGAAGATCAGAAGAATACTTACTCAAACAAAACTGACACTGAGAACAACAATGTGTATTTATGTAGAATCATAAACAAGCATGAATTTTATTTATTCACTTGTGGGACATGGGTGCCACTGGCTAGCCAGCATTTATTGTCCATCCCTAGTTGTCTTTGAGAAGGTGGTAGTGAACTGAGTTATTCAACCACTATAACCCATGCACTGCAGGTAGACCCACAATTCTGTTACAAATGGAATTCCAGGATTTTGACCCAGTGACACTAAAGATATGGTGATATATTTCCAAGTCAGGATGGTGTGTAACTTGAAGGTGGTGGTATTCCCATGTATCTGTTGCCCTTGTCCTTCTTGATGGAAGGGGGTGAGTGTTTGGAAGATGCTGTTGAAGGACTTTTGGTGAATTTCTGCAGTGTCTCTTGCAGATGGTACACAATGTAGAAACTGAGCGTCAAAGGGTAGATCTTCATAGATGGAGTGCCGATAAAACAGGCTGCTTCGTCCTGGATGGTGTCAAATTTCTTGAGTGTTCTTGGAGTTGCATCCATCCAGACAAGTAGGGAGTACAGGGTGAACCCCATATATACAGAATCATTTTCCATGGTTTTACTTACCCATGGTTCACCATGGACGAAACATATAAAAGGGAATACTGTAGAACCAGGGACCAGGAGGCTGCCAGGAAGGTACATTTCCCAATGAAATCAATGGGTTTGCTCCCATCCGCGGTTTTGGGCTTCTGCGGTGGGTCCTGGAACATATCCCCCATGGGTACAGGGGGACTACTGTATTCCAGCACACTTCTGACTCGTACCTTGTCGATGGTGGGCAGGCTTTGGACAGTCAGGAGGTGAGTTACTCGATGCAGGCTTCCTCACCTCTGCTTTCCAGCTGCAGTATCTATATGGCATGTGCAGTCCATTTTCTGAGATACTTTGTTGGGTTATTACAAGTCAAAATTGCCATTGAGCTACAACAGGAGATGCTAGGACCAAACATTTGGTCAAAGCAGGCTTTTTAAAGCAGTGTTTTAATGGAGAAAAAAATAGAAGAGAGATGGAGATGTTTAGGAAGAGAATCTCTGAGCTTTAGGGTCTGCAAGCTGTTGGTACAGTCACGAAAGGTGAAGCAATGAAAATCAGCAATGCTTAAGAATTGGATGAATGCATATATTAGTTATATATCATGTTAACAGTCAAAGATGACGGTGAAATGCTTCCTGTTAAACTTTGATAAATATTACTGTTGTGAAGAGACCCGTGAGAGAGTCAGACTTGTGGGGGTACACCTCTAATCAGGCAGTGTTTACAGAATGGGGGAACAGAGTTCATTCATCTTCTGGGAGCAGAGCCAACAAGAACTATGGGAGACACATCTGCCTGAGGGTCCTCAGTACCTGGGTTGGGTGTGAACAAAAATCCAAGACTCTCATCATGGGAAACCAGGAAGTACATTGACTGGGGAGAAGCTACTGCAATGGAGTGAATTTAAATAGTTTTAAACATATAATCATTTGTTAGGAAACTGCTTGGATTTCAGCAATGTGCGCTTCAGGAGGGAAATAATTTTAAGTTAACACAAAACAAAATAATTGAATAAATCAAAGAAAAATAAAATGAATATAGGTGAAGTTAGCAGTATTTTTTTATAGTAAAAATATACTGAATCAAAGGTAGATTAGATTCCCTAGAGTGTGGAAACCGGCCCTTCAGCTCATCAACTCCACACCAACCCTCCGAAGAGTAACCCACCCAGACCCATTTCCCTCTGACTAATGCATCTAACACTATGGGCAATTTAGCATGGCCAATTCACCTGACTTGCACATCTTTGGACTGTGGGAGGAAACCAGAGCACCCAGAGGAAACCCACGCGCACACAAGGAGAACGTATAAGCTCCACACAGACAGTTACCCGAGGCTGGAATCGAACCCGTGCCCCAGGCGCTGTGAGGCAGCAGTGCTAACCACTGAACCACATGCCGACCCAATTGCAAATGGATTTTTGGATTATGGGATGGCAAGTTTACTGGGCCAACTGGAATATACATCCTCGGGCATGTGAGAGTTCATGCACATTACCATGTGTCCAAGACAGACATTGGTTTCAGAAGCTTTGAATTCTGGGTTTTGGGTCTTGACCAATGTCTGAGGTCTTGACTGTGCATCCACAAGGCCAAGGGCTACATGGATAGCATTGTAGAGAGAGATGGCCATAGCACAGGTCCAAAGCATGTAGGCAGGAATGAGTTACTGTCAGGCAGGAAGGTGCTGCAGGAGTCCCCAAGTGTAGCCTGCTTACTAATTGATATTCCACTTTGGAATCGGGAAGGGTGGTGGTTCCTCAAGGAAGAAGAGTTGGAGCCAGGTCTATGGCGCCACAGACATTTGTGCTGTTACCTAGAAAGTACCAAACAGGTTCTTCAAGCTCTGTTCAAATGATTACAAGACACACATACAATTCAATATGTAGATAATGTATTAGCTTAATCTACTTAACATATACATTACAACCTCGATTATCCAAATGAGATGGGTGGGGAGTATTTTGTTCGGATAACTGAGAGTTTGGATTATGGATTGTTCGGATAATGGATAGCGTTTTTACGGGACTTTGAGATCTCCTTTGGATAATCCGAAATTTGGATAATTGTTGTTTAGATAATTGAGGCAGCTCTGTATACAACTTAAAGAGTGAATCTATTAGCTTAAACTGCTTTAAGCATACACAAATTAACGGGTCTTGGTGCTATGTTTTAATGCCGGGAACTGTGGATGGCTGGCCCTTGGTACTCTATCTCAGATTCCACAGCTCTGCTCTCACAAACCCCAGTTTGATGGTGAAGGGTCATTCTCTAGTCTGTTGAATCCAGTCCAATGAGTGGGGTAAAGTCCCTGATATTAATATTAGATTCCCTACAGTACGGAAACAGGCCCTTCGGCCCAACAAGTCCAAACCGACCCTCTGAAGTGTAACCCACCCAGACTCATTTCCCTCTGACTAATAAACCTAGCACTGTGGGCAATTTAGCATGGCCAATTCACCTGGCCTGCACATCTTTGGACCACGGGAGGGAACCAGAGCAAACCCACACAGACTCAGGGAGAATGTGCAAACTCCACGCAGACAGTCACCCAAGGCTGGAATTGAACCTGGGACCCTGGTGCTGTGAGGCAGCAGTGCTGACCACTGAGCCACCAGGCCACTTGCTGGTTACCTGCTGTATCACCATTTTGTCATACTTTCAGTACTTTTCTGGACACTCCATTGTGGAGAAAACAAGTTGAAACCATTTCCAGGTGGCTCCATGTTAACTGTATAAAAGAATGATTCCAACAGACAATTGAGGTTATGCAGTTACCTCCCAGTCGAAACCGATTTTTTTCTAACACCAGGCCAATTTTCATGTATTTTTCTACTTTGGTACAGTTGGTCATTGTCATGCCCAATCAACACTTAACCATTAACTCTTAATGGTCTGGTTTGAGATATCATTTTCATGCCCAACAGTAAAGTATCTCAGCTCTGTGGAGAGGGGTGGGATAGGGGGAAAAGGCTGAGATGGCTCAGTGGTTAGCTCTGCTGCCTCACAGCACCAGGGTCCCAGGTTTGAGTCCAACCTTGGGCAACTGTCTGTGTGGAGTCTGCGCATTCTCCCTGTGTCTGCGTGGGTTTCCTCCGGGTGCTCCGGTTTCCTCACGCAACCCAAAGATGTGCAGGTCAGGTGAATTGGCCATGCTAAATTGCCCATAGTGTTAGTTGCATTTGTCAGAGGGAAATCGGTCTGGGTGGGTTACACTTCGGAGGGTCGGTGTGGACTTGTTGGGCCGAAGAGCCTGTTTCCATTCTGTAGGGAATCTTAAAAAAAAGGGAATCCCACAGATAGGAGATCAAGGTAGTGTTTCTGTAGAATTACACATGCCACCAGGATGGTATGTTGCCGCCCTGATGCCAATATCAAGGGTACCATTGCGTAGCAGCAGGACATTTTTCTAGGGGAGAGAGATCAAACAGGAGTGGTGGCCCACACTGGTACCATAAGTAGGAAGATGGTTGAGACCTTGAAAGCAGAATCCAGAGAATAAGAAAGGAAATTTTTAAAAAAGGGAGCTCAATAGACTAATCTCAGGATTACTCCCAGCACCATGTGCTAGTGAGTGTAAAAACAAGAGAATTGATCAATTCTAACATGGCATAGGAGGGAAGGTGTTGGATATCTGAGGATTTGGGGACCAGCTCTGTACATGTCTGACGGATTACATCTTACCAGATATTCTTGCCGGGATATTTACTAGTTTTAGGGTGGTTTTAAACTAGCCTTTCATGAAGAAGAGAACTCAGAGGGTTGGAAGGAACTAAAATTGGTAACAGGCAGCAGTAAAGCTGCTAGGGAGATGAGATGACAGAGAAATAAAGCTGAGCATTGAATATGCTTTGAATGTGTAACAATGTCAAAAAAAAGTTAAAATCACATAATACCGCGTTATAGACCAACAAGTTTATTTGGAAGTAGCTACCTGATGAAGGAGGGGCGTTCTGAAAGCTAGTACTTCCAAATAAACCTGGTGGATTATAACCTGGTGGTGTGTGATTTTTCAGTGACAACCATACCACTTGAACAAATTGTAAAAAACCGCAGACAAGAAGGGAAAGGGAATGCAGGTGTTCTGAGAATAAGAGCTAGGATCAGTAAGACAGGATTGCACATCGGTAGAAGAACATGTAGAATTTGTTTGGGTGGAACTTAGAAACAACAAGCGGCAGCAGAAATTAGCTGGAGTTATTTGGAGCTCATTGAATCGTAATATGGCATGGTATGGCATAATAGTAATGCGTCATGGCATTAGTCAGGGGAAGTGCATCATAGGCAACCCAGTTACCATGGCTGACTTCAGTAGGTAAATGTATAAATCAATTGAGCCCTAAAGATGTGGCAGTTTGAATTTCTGGAGTGCATTAGGGATGATTTTTTTAAAGCAGTAAGTTTAGGAGCTAGAGGACAGGCTGTTTTAGATCTAATATTATATAATGGAAAAAGGTTAATTAATAATCTTATTGCAAAAGAATCTTGAAGAGTGAGTGATCATAATGTGACAGAATTGTATATTATGTTTGGAAGAAATGTAGTTAAACTTGAATGAGGGAAATTATGACGACGTGAGGCAGAAATTGGTCGAGGTGGATGGGGAAAGAAGCATGTCTGAACATTGGTAATGGATAGTCTTTAAAACTATTGCATGACTTTCAGCAATTATATATTCCTTCAAGATATAAGCACTCAAAACAATTGGTCAAGTATGGCTAACAAAGGAAGTTAAGGTAAATTTGGCAAAGTCTACTGGACCACAGGAACTCATTAGAGAGAGCAATGATAGGTGATGGCTCAACTTGAGGGTCAACTTGCCTCAGATGGGGGAGAGTTGAGAAGGAAAATTCTTCATAATGACTTCAATCAGTGCAGTTGTAATGTTGGTATCCCTTTGCATCTGGCCAACTGAGGCAACTGACCCCTGATAAGATAAAGAGATAATGGCTGACAAAGATGCCAGAAATAGTAATAGTATAGTTAGGCCACATTTGGAATATTGTGTGCAGTTCTGGTCGCCACACAGCAGAAAGACGTGGTTGGTTTGGAGAGGGTGCAGAGAAGGTTTACCAGGATGTTGCCTGTTCTGATGGATTTTAGTTATGAGAAGAGATTGGATAAATTCAAATTTTCTTATGTGGAAAGATGGAGGCTGAGGGGCAACCTGATAGAGGCCTACAAAATTATGGGGTCATGGTGGCTCAGTGGTTAGCACAGCTGCCTCATAGCACCAGGGACCTCGGTTCAATTCCAGCCTCGGGTGACTGTCTGTGTGGAGTAAATAAAGGGTAAGGGAATGGGTCTGGGTGGGTTAGTCTTCAGAACTTTGGTGTAGACTTGTTGGGCCTAAGGGCCTGTTTCCATATTGTAGGGAATCTAATCAAAAAAAAAGGGTACAGGTTCAAGTTGAGGGGGAGAAAATTTAGGGGAGAAGTGTGGGAAATTTTTTCACCCAGAGGCACCTGGAATGCATTGCTACTGGAGATGGTAGAGCAGGCACACTACGAATATTTAAGGTGTATCTTGATGGGCACATGAATGGGAGGTGAACAGAGGGATAGATACCACGGACAGGCAATAAGAGGTAGGTCTCAATAAGAACTAGGAATCAGCGCAGACTTAGTGGGCCGAAGGGCATGTTCCTGTGCTGTACTGTATTGTATTGTGTTGAACTTTGTGAGTGGACAAGAAAACAGCTGTTAGAATGTAATGTGAAAAAATGTGCAAATTGGTAGGAGGAAGAGATATGCAGAATATCTTTTAAATGTTAAAAGGTTGGAAAGTTATGATGTTCAAAGGGTCCTAAACATCCTTGTTGATAAATCATTGAAGGCTAACATGCAGCTGCAGCAGGTTATTAGGAAGGCTAATGGAATGTTGGCCTTTTTTGAGAGAGAATTTGAGTACAGGAGCAGTGAAGTCTTAGTTCAATTTGTATGAGTGTTTGGTTAGACTGTATCTGGAGTACAGTGTGAAGTTTTGGTCTCCTTTTCTCAGGAAAAGTATAATTGCCACTGAGGGAGTGTAACAGAATTTCATCAGACTTGTTCCCAGGATAATAGGACTGACCAATGAAGTGACATTGGGTAAATTGACCCTACATTCTCTAGAGTTTTGAAGAATGAGAGGTGATCACATTGAAATCTACAGAATACCTGAAGGAATAGACAGGATCGATGCACAAAATAATGTTACCCCTGGCTGTGGTGTCTGTAACCAGGGGGTGCAACTTAAAAGTAAGAGTGATTCCATTTATGATTGAGATGAAGAGAATTTTTTTTTAATGCAGAAAGATGTGGAAGCTCAGCCTTTCAGTATGTTTAAGGTAGCTATTCATAGTTTTTTCATTATCATGTTATATAAGGTTATGTAACTTAGGAGTAATATCACTGCAGGGAAAATGTTGGAATGGGCAAAGTCATGAGTAAAGATCGAGGAGTTAGGGCTTATTCTCTTTCTCTGTCAGTGAGAAAAAAAGTGCATTCATATTATTGCTCCAGATATGGTCAGACCATCACAAATTACTTTACACAATGTTTATTTTTGTTGCTTAACATTATCTGCAGGACAATATCAAATTTTAATCGGCAGATGTGATTTTGACAGAAAAGAAGTCATGTCATAGTACACAGCTCTTGCTGCTTCTGTTATACAGTCAGATGGCATCAATAAGCATTACCTCCCTCGTGTGTACGGTAGAATAGAGGCCATTGTCTCTCCCTTTGCTGACCAGAACGTTTGAATGCTTTCCACTACATGTATTTCTCAGATGAGTGCAGGGATGAAATAAATCAGGCACAGTCAGTCTCCAGTTTACAGGGTATATGGCGTAAAATGTTACTTTTAGATTTACATTTGCTGCCAGAAATGCACAATTATAGCTCCAATTGGAAGGTTTTCCTGTGATACTATTCCAATAAATATCAGGACAGAATGTCATTAAGACGGACAGCTTTATTTCAGGGGTCAACTTATTATTTGCCTCTTCAGCCCCTTTATATCAATGTTCATTTCAACAGCTGTTGCTGGTAATTTGCTGCACAATTTTTGTTCAATGTCTTTACTTTCTCCTGACATCCTATTTCTATACTTGCATCTCTTGGTACTTGTATTTATCAACCTTTGTTTAACCACAATTCTAAGTGTTCATAGGTCTCTCAGATTATCTCCACATTCTCTATTCAGGGGCCTCACAGAATGCATTAGTAGGAAAGATATTAAGATTGGATTTTGTCCATTCTGCTTTGATAGACAATCTGCTGAAGGTATGGTATATGATTGGGAAAATCCTCAGAAATAAGTAGCTCCGTTCTTTAAAATAACAACCAATATTGTTATAGATGTCAGGAATTTAAGTCATGAGTAAATATTAAGGAATTAGTGGTTATTCTCTTTCAAATAGAGAAGTGAGAAAAAAACATTGCATTCATGTTATTGCCTCCAGGTATTGTCAGACGATCACAAATTACTTCATGCAATGTTGTCCACTGAGGGAAATGAATCTGCAATTATGCCCCACCAGCTCCACAGCACTGAGATGAAAGACGAGTTCATCATAATTATTGGTTGGGGAGGGAATGCTGGCCCAGCTGATATTTAACAAGCAGTCAATTCCATCCTGCGGCTGGTTTAGATGATGGAAGTGCAATTCTTCATCTACTTCAAACTGTGAAAGATTCTGCCTTCGAGAAATAGCTGCGATCAATGTAGGGTGCTGTCTTCCTTCAATATTGTGTAACATTAAACGCAGAATGCCAAAGGTGGACCCATTTTAAGTTCAGCCTGTCAGTGCACATACTGTATACTTACTGAAAACAGCCAAGAAACTTTATATATGTATGTAGAGTGTCTTCTGGTGCTGATTGTCAGACTGCACTTACACTTTTTAAGTGCAAGTGGGTGGATGGTGCACTTCAAAGTATGTTCTTTGAACATCTTGAGCTCAGTTTTCTCAATGGTCTCACCACCACCTTCTCCAGGGCAACTGGGGTTGGGCAATAAATGCTGGCCAGCCACTCACATCTCACAAATGAATTTAAAAAAGAGAAAGAAGGAACATAAAGAAAAATAAACTTGTAATTATATTGTGCTTTTCATGACCGGGGGCCATGATATGCTGTGTATGTACTTTACATTTATTGGAATTCACCATCCAAATCTCCGTGTGCTGTATGTATTCTGCTTGCCCATGTGACTGCTGTGGGATTGCAATCAGCACTTATGGAAATCAGTTGTGGCTTTGCTGCAAAGTCCCTTCATAATTTAAAACCTGAAAACGCCGGAGAAACTCAGCAGGTCTGGCAGCATTTGTGGAGAGAGAGAGAGAGAAAAAGACAATTAATGTTTCAAGTCTGATGTAAGTTTTCGTTATAATTTTATAACGTGTTTTAATGTTTTACACGAATGAACCCATTAAATAATTCCTTTTGAGTGATTATTTGACTATTCCTATTAATGCTATTAAGTCAATGAAGCACTTTCAATTGGTAGTCAATGTTTTTAGATAGAACACGCAACATTAATTTCACAGAATAACAAAATCTCGGAATTATTGCGATGTGCCGGATTTCTGCTTTTTCCCCATATCCCTGCACACTCTTACTGTCTAAATAATCATCTGCTGTCCTCCTAAATTACTCAATTGAACCTTCCTCCACCACATTTCCAAATAGTGCATTCCATATCCCAATGACTTGCTGTGTGAAAGAATATTTTCTCACATCACTTTTGCTTCATCTGTACATCAGTTTAAATCTGTACCCACTCATTCTTGTTTCTTTTACAACTGGAAACATCTTCATCCTATCTACTCTGTCCAGTGTGCTCGCAACTTTAAAAACTGAAGTCAGATCTCCTCTCAGCTTTCTACCCTCCAAGGGGAAGAGTCCCAATTTCTTCAATCTAATCTCAGAGCTGATGTTTCTCATTACCTGGATCAATTCCTAGTTAGTCCCTTCTGTACTCTCTCCAATGCACTTGCATCTTCCTTTGAATGTGAAGCCCACAACTGAGGCCAGTACGGTGGCTCAGTGGTTAGCACTGCTGCCTCACAGCACCAGGGTCCCAGGTTTGATTCCAGCCTCGAGCGACTGTCTGCGTGGAGTTTGCACATTCTCCCTGTGTCTGCGTGGGTTTCCTCCGGGTGCTCTGATTTCTTCTACAGGTCAGGTGAATTGGCCATGCTAAATTGCCCATAGCTATAGGTGCATTAGTCAGAGGGTAGCAGGTCAGGGTGTGTTACTCTTCGGAGGGTCGGTGTGGCCTTGTTGGGCCGAAGGGCCTGTTTCCACACTGTAGGGAATCTAATCTAATCAAAACTACACACACAATACTCCATCTGAAGTCTAACAAAAATCTAGTACAAATTCAATGTCACATCCTTGCTCTTGTACTCAATGACTCTATTGATAAAGCTGAGAACACTGTCTGCTTTATTTACTTAACCTTTCAATTGTCCTGCTACCTTCAATAATCAGAGCACATATACACCCAGGTCCCTGTGTTCCTGCACTGTCTTTAGAATTGTATGTCCAATTTTACATTATATGTTAATGTTCTTCCAATCAAAGTACAGGTACATCACTTCACACTTACTATAGAGCAAGCTCACACAAACAGTAATGTTATAGTTACATGTTTCTTTTATGTTGTTATAGAATCCCTGCAGTGTGGAAGCAGGCCATTCGGCCCATGACGTTTACTTCAACCTTCCCTGTAACCCTGCATTTCCCATGGCTAATCCACCTAGCCTGTACATCCTTGGACACTGTGGGAAATCTACCCAAATCTGCACATCTTTAGACAGTGGGAGGAAACCAGACCACCCAGACGAAACCCATGCAGAGAGAATGTGCAAAACTCCAGACAGACAGTCGCCCAAGGGTAGAATTGAACCTGGTTCCCTGGTGCTGTGAGGCAGTGGTGCTAACCACTGAGTCACCATAATGCCCATTAGAAGGTATAAAGGACATACAGTTGAACTCCCTTCTCTTCTTTGAAGTACTAAGATTCAACCTTGTTATGCCCACTTGATTGAGCAGATAGGGCTTTGGCTTGATGTCTCACTGTAGATGCTCCCTATAACTGAGCAGCACTCCTTTACTACCTGACCAGACTCTTAGTTAGATCCGTGCTCAAGAGTTTGCAAATGGGACTTCGTTTAAATTAGAATGCCTACAGTGTGGAAACAGGTCCTTAGACCCACACTGACCACACTGACCCTCCAAAGAGTAACCCACCCAAACCCATTCCCCTACTCTATATTTACCCCTGACTAATGCACCTAACGTACACATCCCTGAACACTCTGGGCAATTTAGCCTGGCCAAATCACCTGAACTGCATTTCTTTGGATTGTCATGATTTGGAGGTGCTGGTGTTGGACTGGGGTGTACAAAGTTAAAAATCACACAACACCAGGTTATGGTCCAACAGGTTTATTTGGAAGCACTAGCTTTCGGAGCGCTGCTCCTTCGTCAGGTGGTTGTGGAGAATAAGATTGTAACTCACAGAATTTATAGCAAAAGTTTAGAGTGTGATGTAACTGACATTATATACTGAAAAAGACCTGGATTGTTTGTTAAGTCTCTCATCTTTTAGAATGAACATGTTGGTTTCAGTTCTTTCATATGTAAATCGCAGAACTTTTTATAAAAGTTACATTCTCAAGTGAACTTTAACAATTGGTGTCATGACACCAATATAATTTCAGTTATATCACGCTGAGAACTTCTGCTATAAATTCTGTATCTTACAATCTTATTCTCCACAACCATCTGATGAAGGAGCAGCGCTCTGAAAACTGGTGCTTTCAAATAAACCTATTAGACTATAACATGGTGTTGTGCGATTTTTATCTTTGGATTGTAGGAGGAAACCCATGCAGACACGGGTAGATTGTAGGAGGAAACCCATGCAAACTCCACACTGACAGTTGCCTGAGGCTGGAATCGAACCCTGGTCCCTGGTGCTGTAAGGCAGCAGTGCAAACCATTGAAACACCATGCCACCCCACTTGAACCATGCCCTTGTGACTCAAAGGCGAAAGTGTACAGAGTGACATGGTGTTCATGAATCAAACATCCTGACTGCAGACAAGTCCATTTCCCAGAAAAATTCCCTCACTGCTAATTATTACTTATATAAGTACATCTTTCCAGTTATCTCTCATACCCTTCATAACTCTGAACCCATGTCCTGTAATCCTGGTCTTTTGGTGCTTTTCAAATAAAGAATTTATATTTGAGCTCCATATCCAGCTATTTATTTAGTGAATGTCATTCCTTGAAGCCAAGCCTTACCCTTTGCTGAGTTTGAGGTGATTAGTCTCCACTCAGTCTGTAGAGGGTATAGTTCTCATTACTGTGTTGTTTGAAATCTCCTCAAATGCAGAAGGATGTTCCACTGAGGCAGAAATGGCAGAGGTGGTTTGGGTCAAATATTAAGTGACACCAGGTTATAGTCCAACATGTTTATTCAAAATTGCAAGCTTTCAGAACTCAGCTTCTTCCTCAGGCATGGTGTGATAGGGAGGTATAAAACACAGTTTTATAAGCCAAAAAATTAATGACTTTAAAACTAGCTGCTCTTATTATATCCTTTAATTAATTAGGAGGTAGACTGCTGATTAAAATGCAAAATCCAGATTTCTTTCAAGTCTTTGTCCGTAGCCAATTAAAGATTTTATCAATGTACCAGAGGTGATGTCTCAAGTTAGAGAATGCACTTTAGGTGTGAGGTCCTGCTTTGAATCTGTCTATGACACAGACTGTGGTAGTTTGAAAACTGCCATTCAACAGATGTTCTTTATTCCAGGAACTTGTCTCTGACTTCCTGTGATTCCTATTTCTTGATCCAGAGGATGTTTTGCCAGGACATCATGCTCAGCTTTACATTGGCGCTGAGGTGGAGGGTACAGTCGATAGATCAAGTCACCATGGAATGTGTAAATGAGGTTTTGTGTGGATGGTTTCAACTAGTGTGTGGGTTTCTCTGAGTGAGTGAATGTGTGGGAGACCAATGTTTGCGAGGACTGGGGGATTGGAGAGTGGACTTGTGTGGAGGGTCCCAGTTATGGTGCTCATTGTTCCATTCAATTGGGCACTCACATGGCCTCAACTCTACAAGTAACTGATGAGAACGGCAACCAGCATATTGTGTGGTGAATGCTTATAATATATAATCATAGTTTAGATTGCAAGTTGAGGAAAAATAAATTTTAATCTTTACTCCTTTGAAGATCTGGCTTGTTTTTTTTAAGAAAACTATTTTTGAGCCTTGATCCTAAAACAGCCTTCCCACAAACCATTTCATTTTAGCTGAATGACTAGCCAGTCCCCTGGGATATTAACTACTGAGGTGTTTGCTGACTTGCAATTTACAACACAGAGAAAGAGAGACTCAGAGGTGGTTCACCCAGACTGAAAATGATTCAGGCAAAGCAAAGGGATCCGTAACAACAGATGTTAGCAGACCAAGCAGACACAGCTTGGAAACTAAAGTCCTGAATTGCTTAGAAGAAAACTTCAGAAGCAGAAGTCACAGAGGAAAGACCCTGTACAAAGCTTTTGAAGACGGAAATTTAAGGAGCTCACGTTTGGTAATTCCAGCTGAGTTTGGAGCTTGTTTAAGAATCTCAGGAAGATATTTTAAGTAAAGGAAATTGTAATGAGTGAACGCACAGAACTTTTCTGAAAATGAACCTGATTACCGCTGTGCCATCTAAACATGAAACATGGACACAGTAACATTTTACTCAGGCTTGGGTATCTGTAAACCTGTTGTTCGGGTCTGAAAGTGGTGAATCTTGCCTTTTGATATTTATGAACATAAGAGTTACAAGCAAAGGCCTTTCAAGCTTCATCAACATTTAATAAGATCAGTGCTAATTTTGTTTGTGTTCCAAACTACTCATTCCCATCCTTTCCTGATGACCATTATCCCCTTGTCTAACAAGAATCTATCTCCTGCCATCTTAAAGATATTCAATGACTTTGCCTCAACCGCCTTCTGAGGCAGTGAGTTCCAAAGGCTCACAATTCTCTGGAAGACTGAATCTCCCTCCATTCCCATCCACAAAGTGGCAATCTCTAAGCTTATAACAGTGTCCCCTAGTTCTGGACACATGCACAAGTATAAACACCCTTTCTGCATGCATCACATAAAATTATTCAGGATCCCCCTCATAAAAGTTGAATCAAATTACCTCTTACTTTTCGAAATTCCAGAGGAATGCCCAACCTTTCTGGAAGACAAAATGCTCTTTCACTCTGGGTATCAATATAGTAAACCTCCTCTGAATTACTTCCAATGTATTTACATTCTTCCTCAGCAATAAAGAGACCAAAACAGCACACAGTATTCAAGATGTGATCTCACCAATGGTGTATATAACAGAGTTAGATCTGCTTCTTATAGATAAAGGGATCAAAAGGTATAGGGAGAAATCAGGAACAGGTACTGAGTTGGATGATTGACCAATGATCATATTGAATGGTGGAGCAAGCTAGAAGGGCCAAACGGCCTACTCCTGCTCCTGTCTTTTTAAGTTTCTATGAAGCATAACATCTTCACTTTTATGTTAAGGTTCTTACATAATAAAGGACAATTTTTCAAAATGGTAGGTAAAGCTATAGTGATATTGTCACTGAACTAGTAATTCAGAGACCCAGGTAATGTATTTTCAATAAATCACATTGCTTCATGCAAATATTGCCTCCATTGGCTTGCTTCAGTGTTGCAACAAATTCTACTGAAAACTGGAGGAACGCTGTCTCATTCTTCACTGAGGCACTTTGCAAATTCTCACTCTCCACATTGGGTTCAACAATTTCAGAAGTTGGCCACTGTCCTCCATTTTGATTACAATCTACCAATCCCTGGCTGTGATTTGTTTGTATCTTGTTGGCTTTGCTATTAGCAGAGTAGATTCATTTTCTCATTTTCCCACCTATCATTCATACCTATTTTATATCTCAATATCTCATTTATTATCCTTTATTTCCTTTATCTGTAGTATTGGCCTTCCTCACTATCTGTTCCACTTGTAATAGATGCGAGAGGAGTAATTTGAACTGTGGTGTGTAAGACAATAGCAGCACTGTGACTGTAGTTACCAGTGATTTTCCTGCTTGTTGATACCACTGTGTGAATGGCTAGGTTTTGAATAGATTAAAATCAGAACCCAGCTTTATCAAATTGATGTATTGTGCCAGAAGCCTTCCTCTGACTATAGTTCATGTCTTAATATACTACAGACAACTGGGGAATAGATCTTGTGTTATAATGTCTCTGACATTTTATGGATAAATGGAAAATCCTCAGAAGTCACTAAAAGCCCCAACATATTCACACAGCTCCTAGTCTCAAGTAGAAAACAATAGATTTACAGTTTCACTAGAAGCGGTAGCTCTTATTACATAGCATTAATGCTGACACCCTGCAATTCTTTGACTCAACACTACAAGTGATTTATAATTGCCTGTCACCTTTACTTTAGCCACCTGCACGCACCCATACACATACACATACCCACGCATATACACACATACCCACGCATACACACACACACCGGTGCATACACACACACAACGCACACCCACGCATGCAGACACACACACCCACATGTATATACACACACACACCCGCGCATACACACACCCGCGCATATACACACAACACACACCCACGCATACACATACACACAGCCGCGCATACAGACATACACACCTGCGTATACACACGCGCGCATGCGCACATACATCTGCACATACTCACACACAGCCACGCATACACACACACACCCACGCATATACACACACCTGAGCATTCACACACACGCGCGCATGCACACACACCTGTGCATACTCACCTGCACATACAGACACACACACCTGCATATATACATGCACACACATACCCACGCATACACACACACCCGCGCATACACACACAACACCTGTGCACATACACACCCGCACATACACACGCACACATGCCCGCGCATACACACACCCCTGCGCATGCACACACACCTGCGCATACACACACACCTGTGCATACACACCACCCCACGCATACACACATATGCCCGCGCATACACACACACCCGAGCATGCACACACCTGCACGCACACACACTCCCATGCATACACACACAATACAACTGCGCATATGCATGCACGCGCATACACGCACACACGCCTGCGCATACTCACATACACACACACCCGCGCATACACACACACGTGCCCATACATACACACACCGAAGTTGGTAGGATTAGGGAAAACCCTAAGGCTTTCTATAGGTATGTCAGGAATAAAAGAATGACTAGGGTAGGAATAGGTCCAGTCAAGGATAGTAGTGGGAAGTTGCGTGTGGAGGCTGAAGAGATTGGGGAGACACTGAATGAATACTTTTCGTCAGTATTCACTCAGGAACAGGACATTGTTGCCGATGTGAATACTGAGTCACAATTAATTAGAATGGATGGCTTTGAAGTATGTAGGGAAGAGGTGTTGGAAATTCTGGAAAGGGTGAAAATAGATAAGTCCCCTGGGCCTGATGGCATTTATCCTAGGATTCTCTGGGAAGCAAGGGAGGAGATTGCAGAGCCATTGGCCTTGATTTTTATGTCCTCTTTGTCTACAGGAATAGTGCCAGAAGACTGGAGGATAGCAAATGTGGTTCCCTTGTTCAAGAAGGCAAGTAGAGATAACCATAGTAACTATAGGCCGGTGAGTCTCACTTCTGTTGTGGGCAAAGTCTTAGAGAGAATTGTAAGGGATAGGATTTATGAACATCTGGATAGGAATAATGTGATCAAGGATAGTCAGCATGGTTTTGTGAAGGGCAGGTCGTGCCTCACAAACATTATTGAATTCTTCGAGAAAGTGACTAAGGAGGTGGACGAGGGGAAAGTGGTAGATGTGGTGTATATGGATTTTAGTAAGGCATTTGATAAGGTTCCCCATGGTAGGCTACTGCAGAAAATACAGAGGTATGGCATTGAGGGTGAGTTGGAGATTGGATTAGGAATTGGCTGGCTGGAAGAAGACAGAGGGTAGTAGTTGATGGTAAAGGTTCATCTTGGAGTGCAGTTACTAGCGGTGTTCCGCAAGGATCTGTTTTGGGACCATTGCTGTTTGCCATTTTTATAAATGACCTGGAGGAGGGGCTAGAAGGTTGGGTGAGCAAGTTTGCAGATGATATGAAAGTTGGTGGAGTTGTTGACAGTGAGGAAGGATGTGTCAAGTTACAGCGGGATATAGATAAGCTGCAGAGCTGGGCGGAAAGGTGGCAAATGGAGTTCAATGTAGCTAAGTGTGAGGTGATTCACTTTGGTATGAGTAACAAAAAGATGGGGTACTGGGCTAATGGTCGGATACTTGGTGGTGTGGATGAGCAGAGAGATCTTGATGTCCATGTACACAGATCTCTGAAAGTTGCCACCCAGGTAAATAGTGTGGTGAAGAAGGCATATGGCATACTGGCTTTTATTGGTAGAGGAATTGAGTTCTGGAGTCCTGAGGTCATGTTGCAGTTGTATAAGACTCTGGTGCAGCCACATCTGGAGTATTGTGTGCAGTTTTGGTCGCCATACTATAGGAAGGATGTGGAGGCACTGGAACGGGTGCAGAAGAGGTTTACCAGGATGTTGCCTAGTATGGTCGGAAGATTGTATGAGGAAAGGCTGAGGCACTTGGGTCTGTTTTCATTGGAGAAAAGAAGGTTTAGGGGTGACTTGATAGAGGTGTACAAGATGATTAGGGGGTTAGATAGGGTTGACCATGAGAACCTTTTTCCACGTATGGAGTCAGCTATTACGAGGGGGCATAGTTTTAAATTAAGGGGTGGTAGGTATAGGACAGATGTGAGGGGTAGATTCTTTACTCAGCGAGTTGTGAGTTCATGGAATGCCCTGCCAGTAGCAGTGGTGGACTCTCCCTCTTTATGGGCACTTAAACGGGCATTGGATAGGCATATGGAGGATAGTGGGCTAGTGTAGGTTAGGTGGGCTTGGATTAGCGCAACATCGAGGGCCAAAGGACCTGTACTGCACTGTATTCTTCTATGTTCTATGTTCTATACACACAGACCTGCGCATGCACACACACCTGCGCATACACATACACCCATGCATACACACACCTGCACATACACACACACCTGCACATACACACACACACCTGCGCATATACACACACCTGCGCATACACACCTGCACACACACACACCCGCGCATACACACCCATCCACGTATACACACACACACACCCACGCATACACACACACACCTGCGCATACACACACACACCCGCGCATACACACACACCCGCGCATACGCACACGTGCCTGTACATGCACACACACCCGCGCATACACACATACACCGCACATACACACACACATGCGCATACACACACATCCGTGCATACACACACACACCTGCACATACACACACTCCTGTGTATACACAACTACATCTGCACATACACATACACGCCTGTGCATACACACACATCCGTGCATACACACACAAGCACACCCGTGCATATTTACACACACACACAGCCACACACACACAGTGCTCACTGTTAATATTATGTAAAGCTAATGGTGAACAAGAAATGTCTTGAGAATTACAAATTGCCATTATTTGCTGTACAAAATGTGCCTTTTGCATATTAATTGAGCAATAAACTCATTGTAGAGAGTGAGTCCTGGTTGTTATAGATGCAAAAAAAGTTTTCAGTGATGACATTTATTATGTCTTGTAATGTTGCTCAATCACTGAGTCCCAGAAGAGAACAATTGAAACTTAGTCTTACAGAGAGAAAGTCATTGGGAGAGACTTTGAAAAGTTAAATCAAAAAGTTTTTTTTAACTTTTCCCTTCTCTTTCTTTTCTGTCTTGAGTAAATTCCCCTTTCTACATATCTTTTCCTGCTCCTGGTTTGACTGTAATTCATTCCTGGGCTGAATCTCACTATCTTTTGGTAAACTATCATTTTCCACCAAGTTTCATGAGACATTGAAATTGCCTTGTGCTACCATCCCATACTCTCTCCTTTACCAACGTACCATGTCCTTATAGCATTCCTCTTATCTGATGCTAACCTGAATCTCACACTCAACATTGCAAGAAGCTCTCACTATTGATGGGATATCTTGGGATCTCTGATGCCATCTTTCAAAGGTCATTGGGTACCTGGTCAAGCCACACCAGTCTGGAACTGTGCTGCAAATAAGGGGAAGTTGGTGTCCTGTTTTGTGGATAGGGACAGAGAAGTCCTGCTCAGTGGGGTGGTGCTGAGGAGGGCTGTGCCCTTCCCCCAGGTCTGGCAGATGAGTCCATGTCCTCAGATAGTGCCGGCCTGGTCTGAGATTGCCAGTGTGGTCTCAGCCATCTGTACTTTTACTCATCAATATAGGAAGAAGGTCAATGACCATCTCCGCTCTCCCAGGATGTGTCACCATCTTTTCCCTGCTGCCTCACACCCTCTATCTCTGCTACTGCACACACCACCCAACAAGGCTCATTCTTATCACTCATTATTGCAAGCAACATCTTCCTTCCCTGACTTGCTCTTACCCGCTCCGACTCCCAACACCACTAACTTGAATGCCCTCTGTGCTGCCTACTTACTCACTTGAGACATCTCACCACGTTTGCCCCATCCTACAAGTGACCTCCATCACTCTCCATCCCTCCCTTTGTCTCATTCCAGGAAAAGGCAATGCTCAACAGGTCAAAAAAAATTTGCCCCTCACCCCCTACAAAGGGGAAGACCCCTGACTCTGGCCACCCTGAGCAGGATTCTGGATTAGTGGTGTTGGAAGAGCACAGCAGTTCAGGCAGTATCCAAGTAGCTTCGAAATTGACGTTTCGGGCAAAAGCCCTTCATCAGGAATAAAGGCAGTGAGCCTGAAGCGTGGAGAGATAAGCTAGAGGAGGGTGGGGGTGGGGAGAAAGTAGCGTAGAGTAGAGTACAATGGGTGAATGAGGGAGGGGATGAAGGTGATAGGTCCAGGAGGAGAGGGTGGAGTGGATAGGTAGAAAAGAAGATAGGCAGGTAGGACAAGTCCAGACAAGTTATGGGGACAGTGCTGAGCTGGAAGTTTAGAACTAGGGTGAGGTGGGGGAAGGGGAAATGAGGAAACTGTTGAAGTCCACATTGATGCCCTGGGGTTGAAGTGTTCTGAGGCGGAAGATGATGCGTTCTTCCTCCAGGCGTCTGGTGGTGAGGGAGCGGCGGTGAAGGAGGCCCAAGACCTCCATGTCCTTGGCAGAGTGGGAGGGGGAGTTGAAATGTTGGGCCACGGGGCGGTGTGGTCGATTGGTGCGTGTGTCTCGGAGATGTTCCCTAAAGCGCTCTGCTAGGAGGCGCCCAGTCTCCCCAATGTAGAGGAGACCGCATCGGGAGCAAGGGATACAATAAATGATATTAGTGGATGTGCAAGTAAAACTTTGATGGATGTGGAAGGTTCCTTTAGGGCCTTGGATAGAGGTGAGGGAGAAGGTGTGGGCGCAGGTTTTACAGTTCCTGCGGTGGCAGAGGAAAGTGCCAGGATTGGAGGGTGGGTTGTTTGGGGGCGCGGACCTGACCAGGTAGTCGCGGAGAAGGCGGAAAGGGGTGGGGAGGGAAATATATCCCTGGTGGTGGGGTCTGTTTGGAGGTGGCGGAAATGTCAGCGGATGATTTGGTTTATGCGAAGGTTGGTAGGGTGGAAGGTGAGCACCAGGGGCGTTCTGTCCTTGTTACTTTTGGAGGGGTGGGGTCTGAGGACGGAGGTGCGGGATGTAGACGAGATGTGTTGGAGGGCATCTTTAATCATGTGGGAAGGGAAATTGCGGTCTCTAAAGAAGGAGGCCATCTGGTGTATTCTGTGGTGGAACTGGTCCTCCTGGGAGCAGATACGGCGGAGGCAGAGGAATTGGGAATACGGGATGGCATTTTTGCAAGAGGCAGGGTGGGAAGAAGTGTAATCCAGGTAGCTGTGGGAGTCGGTGGGTTTGTAAAAAATGTCAATGTCAAGTCGGTCGTCCTTAATGGAGATGGAGAGGTCCAGGAAGGGGAGGTAGGTGTCAGAGATGGTCCAGGTAAATTTAAGGTCAGGGTGGAATGTGTTGGTGAAGTTGATGAATTGCTCAACCTCCTCGTGGGAGCACGAGGTGGCGCCAATACAGTCATCAATGTAGCAGAGGAAGAGGTGGGGAGTGGTGCCGGTGTAATTACGGAAGATCAACTGCTCTACGTAGCCAACAAAGAGACAGGCATAGCTGGGGCCCATACGTGTGCCCATGGCTACCCCTTTGGTCCACCCTGAGCAGCTGACTGACTGTGAGCAAGCCCCTGGACTGTTATTGCGGGGCTGCCCTTGACTTACTCATTTCGTGACTGAAGGGTATCTCCTTTGATTTGACTGAAAACTATGCTTCTTAGAGTTTGAGATATGGCCATTTGCTTGAAGTACATTGCAGTGTGTGTATGCTGCTGGCACATGCTGGGATTGAGTTAGAAGGGTGTCGTACATCAACATTGACTGCTGACAGGCTCCCTATCTTTGTGACGTCACTAAAAGGTAAGTCAATTTGGAAGGTCTGAGTGCCCTTTAGCTCCAGCTGAGGAGACAAAGTGCTAAAAGGCATGGCAAGGCAGTGGTGCTAAGAGATCAAGTGAACAGCCCTGAGATTCAGCCTGGCCCAGTCCATGAGCTGGGTGTCTGTCCCTGTGTGCAATGTGCTCTTACAATTATAATTGAATATCAATGTGTTCCAAAGTGTGGCATTAATATGCGGACATAGATCAGAACCAAGGAGGGTGTAGAAAGGCTAGCATATGTCAGATGGCGGTGTCTGTAGACCTGATGTGTGTGTATTGGCAGTCCAAGGAGTGTGCATTGATGCTGTACATCCTAAAAACGTAGAGATTTCACAACATGGAAAGAGGCCTTTCAGCCCATTGTGACCTTACCGGTCATTAAACATTCTAATCACATTTCACTGCAGTTCAAAGTCTTCAAAATCAGCTGTCCAGAGGAGCAAGCAGTGATCTGGAGCCACAGGGTACCTGGTCTTGTTGGGAATTATTGCTGTCTAACTTCTATCCAACTGGCAGTAGAACAGGCGAGTGTACATTAACGAGGTGAGATGAAGTCATGATGGGAGCGATAATGAATGATAATAGGCCACTCACCATTCACTTGAAAGAAACTTGCCTTGATGATTGGAAAATCTGACTTGTTGCTTCCAACATTGGGAAAGGCCTCACTTGATTTCTCATGTGACTCACCTGAATGTCTCGCCATATCCCATGTCATTCAGGGCCTAGCATGAAACTGCCCGCGAATTCTTTCTCCATTATCATTCTGTATCTTTTAGACAAAAGTGAGGACCGCAGATGCTGAAGATTAGGGGCCTCATTTCTGACGAAGGGCTTTTGCTGGAAACATCGATTTCCTTGCTCCTTGGATGCTGGCTGACCTGCTCTGCTTTTCCAGCACCACTCTAATCTTGACTCTTCTGTAGCTTTTGTCAATCATTAAACCTAATTTTCAGCAAATTAGGTTGCTGACCTGGTGACTGGGTAGTTCCCAGACGTGTTCACTGTGCTGCTAAAGGTTTGCACTCCCAGCAATTTCTGTGCTCAAGCAGGACCCCGACCTTCCCGTGGCTGGTCATTTTAGCCCAGCATCCTGCTCACATGCCCACATGTCTGTCCTTGGCATGGTGCAGTGTTCCAGTGAATCACAACACAAACTGGAGGAACTTCAGACTCGGCACTTTACAACATTCTGGACTTAATATTGAGTTCAACAACTTCAAATTGCGCACTTATTCCTTTAGCTTCGCTTGCTACATTTTCCGACACTCTGTTCCCCCCCCACCCCCCACCCCGCCCCCAAAGTGGGACTGTTTGTTCTTCCCAGTCTGACTGGAAAGAGGTAGACACTGTTGTTCTGCCATTCTCACATTCCTGTCACTTAATCCGAGCTAACTACATCCTTTCTCCCCTCCCAGCACTCAAACAACCCTCCCACAAACTATTGCATAAATGGCTGCTCCCTCCACACTTCATATCAGCTCTGACGAAGGGTCTACTGGATTAGTGGTGCTGGAAGAGCACAGCAGTTCAGGCAGCATCCAAGGAACAGCGAACTTCGCTGCTCGTTGGATGCTGCCTGAACTGCTGTGCTCTTCCAGCACCACTAATCCAGTATTTGGTTTCCAGCATCTGCAGTCATTGTTTTTACCTTGTTGATTTTAACCCTCTGATGAAGGGTCACCTAGACTAGAAGTGTTAGCTTGCTCTCTCTCCATGGACACTACCTGACCCGCTGTGATGTCCAACAGATTTTTGTGTTTTCAGCACCCTGACACTGACCAGCTGAAGGGTACGAAACGAACTTTAACTAACTGGGTGTGCTTCAAGGCACCCAGTTCTAACATAGTCTGGACCACAGCCAGTAACAGAAAGCGGAGATGGCAGTGTACCTGCCTTGTTATCTCAGGGACACCAAGACTCCGAGTGATGCACAGAGCTCAGAGCAGTGCCACGATATGATGAGAGAGCTTTGAATGCTGACAGACCATTCATTATGATACAAATGACTTGTCAGCTTAAGAAGAACGCTATCAGCCTTGAACATTCTTCTTCATGCTTGATTTCTCTTGTAATCAAATTGCCCTGAAGGTAACCACCTCATTTGATTCAGTGCTAATAAAGGCAAGAATAATAAGCAGGCTTAGGATGCTTTTTAATGCCAGAAATTATTTGCCTGGATCATTACCCATGCACTTATTTACTTTGGAGATGTGGCAGATTTAAGAGTGAAGATAAAGATGTGTAGACAGTTCCCTGATGGACTGATAATCCCTCAGCCGGGCAACACCTCCTCCCCTTCAGTTAATGGAAACAAAAGCAGGCAATAGGAACAGGAGTAAACCACTCAGCCCTTCAGTTCAAAATATGCTGATATCCTTCTCCCTTATATTTGTCGACACATTAAAAGAAATGTCACGTTTGAGAGGGTTTGAAGTTTTAAGCATGCATGCAGGTGAGGTCCAAAACAGAACACAGACCTAAACTGTCAATATCAACTGTAGAAGAAAATATGGATTGGTTCTCTAGGAAAAGGCAAATGGTAACTCGACACATCATAGAATTTAAACACAATCTATGTCAGTCAAATACAGCAAGTTGTCTCTAGCTTTGATTGAAGAGGAGATTCTCCAGCGATCTCTATTTAGGCTAAGAATAGCAGTACTCCTTAATACAGCCTTTACCATAGACATATCTTCACCCAGTTCCCTCTGTGCTATAACTGTGTACATGAGAGGGGCTGTGACACACTGGGGCTTTTTGGAATATCAGTGGATCTCTTTAATGGTGGAACAGAACTGAATGACCTTGCCATGTTCCTATGTGAGAGTGTAAGTATCACGAAATATTGCCAACATTGGTGCCTTTCTCTTTAGAAAAGGGAATGTTAAGGATGAAACACATAAAGATTATGAAGTTTGATAGGGTAACTATGAAGAAGTCATTTGCACTTGTAGGGAACTTCAAGCTTACAGCTAATAAATAGACAGTATTCATCACTTAATCCAAAAGGAAATTCAGGAGAACCTTCTTTATCTAAAGAATGGCAATTGCTTCCAGGAGGAATAGGGGAGGCATGGCCTGGTGTATTATCGCTGCATTGATAATCCAGAGATCCAGACAATGTTTGGGGACCTGGGTTCGAATTCTGCCACCCACAGATGGTGAAATAAAAACCTGGAATTAAGAGTCAAATGATGATCATTGTTGGAATGGTTCACTAATTTGCTGGCCTACATGTGGCTCCAGACTCACAGCAATGTGGTTGACTTGTAACTGCCCTCTGGGCAATTGGGGATGGGCAATAAATGCTATCTATCCAGTGGCACCCTCATACAGTTAATAAATAAATATTGAAATCAATAATGGAAATGATTGTATCATGCATTTGAATAAAACATGGGATTTAAATGTTGCTGGGAAAACTAGAGTTTGGTGCAGAAATTCAACAGTCCTCAGTCAAAAACTGTAAGGATAGTTAATGCCAATTAAAATGTGAGTTTGTAAATGAGAGTGCTACTCTCAACAATCAGACTGATTCCTGGGCTGGCAGGACTGACGTATGAGGAGAGGTTGAATCAGGTAGGATTAGATTTGCTAAAGTTCAGAAAACTGAGAGGGGATTTCATGGAAACCTATAAGATTCTAACAGGACTAGACAGGGTAGATGTAGGAAGGATGTTCCTAATGATAGTGGAGCCCAGACGCAGAGGTCACAGTCTAAGGAACTCAATCCCTCTATGAATGAAACCTAACACACCGTATGCCGTCTTAGCACTGTCAATCTGAGTGGCAACTTTCAGGGATCTATGTACATGGACTCAAGATCCCTCTGCACATCCACAGTACCACAAATCTTTCCATTGACCCAGTATTCTGCCTTCCTGTTATTCTTTCCAAAGTGAATCACCTCACATTTAGCTGCATTGAACTCCATTTGCCACCTCTCAGCCCAATTCTGTAACTTATCCAAGTCCCCCTGCAACCTGCAACATTCTTCCACACTGTCCACTACTTCACCGACTTTAGTATCATCTGCAAACTTACTAACCCATCCATCTATGCCTGCATCTAAGTCATTTATAAAAATGACAAACAGCAGTGGTCCCTAAAAAATCCTTGTGGCTCACCAGTAATAACCAGACTCCAGGCTGAATACTTTCCATCAACACTACTCGCTGCCTTCTTACAGAAAGCCAGTTTCTAATCCAAACTGCTAAAGCACCCTCTATCCCATGCAGCTGCATTTTCTCCAACAGCCTACCATGTGGAACCTTATTAAAGGCTTCACTGAAGTCCATGTACACCACATCAACTGTCCGCCCCTCACCCATATCCTTGGTCACATTCTCAAAAATCTCAATGAGGTTTGTGAGACATGACCTGCTCTTGATAAAACCATGATGCCAAATGAGTATTTTGCATCAGTATTTACTATGGAAAAGGACATGGAAGATATAGAATGTAGGGAAATAGATGGTGACATGATGAAAAATGTCCATATTACAGAGGAGGAAGTGTTGGATGTCTTGAAACGCATAAAAGCAGATAAATCCCCAGGGCCTGATCAGGTGTACCTTAGAACTCTGTGGGAAGCTAGGGAAGTGATTGTGGGGTCTCTTACTGAGATATTTGTATCATTGATAGTCACAGTTGAGGTGCCGGAAGACTGGAGGGTGGCTAACGTGGTGCCATTGTTTAAGAAGGGTGGTAAGGACAAGCCAGGGAACTATAGGCCAGTGAGCCTGACCTCGGTGATGGGCAAGTTGTTGGAGGGAATCCTGAGGGACAGGATGTGCACGTATTTGGAAAGGCAAGGACTGATTGGGGAAAGTCAACATGGCTTTGTGCATGGGAAATCATGTCTCACAAACTTGATTGAGTTTTTTGAAGAAGTAACAAAGACGATTGATGAGGGCAGAGCAGTAAATGTGATCTATATGGACATCAATAAGGCATTCAGCAAGGTTAGATCTCATAGAACACAGGGAGAACTCGCCATTTGATTACAGAACTAGCTCAAAGGTAGAAGACAGAGGGTGGTGTTGATAAGTTCGCCCCTCAGGCTTGGACGCTCCAGAGTCATTGTTTTTCAGACTGGAGGCCTGTGACCAGTGGAGTGCCACAAGGATCTGTGCTAGGTCTACTACTTTTCAACATTTATATAAATCATTTAGATGTGAGCATAAGAGGTATATTTCATAGGTTTGTTGATGACATCAAAATTGGAGTTGTATGCACAGTGAAGAAGGTTACCTCAAATTACAATGGGATCTTGATCAGATGGGCCAATGAACTGAGAAGTGGCAGTTGGAGTTTAATTCAGATAAATGTGAGGTGCTGCATTTTGAGAAAGCAAATCTTAGCAGGACTTATACACTTAATGGTAAAGTCCTAGGGAGTGTTGCTGAACAAAGAGACCTTGGAGTGGAGGTTCATAGCTCCTTGAAAGTGGAGTCACAGGTAGATAGGATGGTGAAGAAGGCATTTGGTACGCTTTCCTTTATTGGTCAGAGTATTGAATACAGGAGTTGGGAGGCCATGTTGAGGCTGTACAGGACATTGGTTAGACCACTTTCAGAATATTGCGTGTAATTCTGGTCTCTTTCCTATTGGAAAGATGTTGTGAAACTTGAAAGAGTTCAGAAAAGACTTACAAGGATGTTGTCAGGCTTGGAGGATTTGAGCTATAAGGAGAGGTTGAATAGGCTGGGGCTGTTTTCCCTGAAGCATCAGAGTAACCTTATCGAGGTTTATCAAATCGTGAGGGGCATGGATAGGATAAATAGATTAAGTCCTTTCCCTGGGGTATGGGAGCCTAGAACTAGAGGGCATAGGTTTAGGGTGAGAATGGAAAGTTATAAAAGAGACTTAAGGGCAACTTTTTCACTCAGAGGGTGGTAAGTGTATGGAATGAGCTGCCAGAGGAAGTGGTGGAGGCTAGTACAATTGCAATATATAAAAGGCAACTGGATGGGTATATGAATAGGAAGGGTTTGGAGGGATATGGACTGGGTGCTAGCAGGTGGGACTAGATTATGTTCGGATATCTGGTCGGAATGGATGAGTTGGACCGAAGGGTCTGTTTCCGTGCTGTACATCTGAACGACTCTATGACTCTATCTGAAATCAAGTTGTTGCTTGCATGATGATTATAGATCCTATCTGTTATAATCCTTTCCAAAAGTTTTCCTACAACAGACGTTTGGCTCACTGGTCTATAATTACCTGAGTCATCTCTACTACCCTTCTTGGACAAGGGCACAACATTTGCAATCCTCCAGTTCTCTTGTACTAAACTTGTTGACAATGATGATTCAAAGATCAAAGTCAAAGGCTCCCCCACCTCCTCCCTAGCTTCCCAGAGAACCCTCAGATAAATCCCATCTGGCCCGGGGAACTTGTCTACTTTCGCTCCTTCTAGAATTGATAACACCTCTTCCTTACTAAACTCGATCCTTTCTAGTCTAATATCTTGTCTCTCATTCTTCTCCTCTACAATGTTCTCCTTTTCCTGAGTGAAAACTGATGAGAAATATTCAGTTAGCACCCCTCCAATCTCCACAGAGTCACACACAACTTCCCACTTCTGCCTTTGACTGGCCCTATTACTACCCTAGTCATCCTTTGTTCCTCACATACCTATAGAAAGCTTTAGGGTTATTCTGTATTCTACCTGCTAAAGACTGCTCCTGTCCTCTCTTTGCTCTTCTTAACTCTCTTTTTAAATCCTTCCTAGCTAATCTGTCACTCTCCATCGCCTCATCTGAACCATTACGTCTCATCGTCACTTAAGACTCCTTCTTCTGTTTAACAAGAGATGCAATTTCTGCAGTAAACCATGGTTCCCTTACCTTATCACTTCCTCCCAGACAAGGACATACCTATCAAGGACACGCAATATCTGTCCTTAAACCAGCTCCACATTTCGATTGTCCCCATCCCCTGGATTTTGCCACCCCATTCTATGCAACCTGAGTCTTGCCTAATTGCATTATAATTGCCCTTGCCCAATCGATAACTCTTGCCCTGTGGCATGTACCTATCCCTTTCAATTGTTAAACTAAATGTAACTGAATTATGGCCACTTGCTTCAAAGTGCTCACCTACCACTAAATCAAACACCTGGCCTGGTTCATCCAATCTAAAACTATCCAATCACCAAATTACAGTAAACACTGCCCACTTCTGGTGATATGACAACAACAAAAATACAAAACAAGGGGGGGATTAAATCGAAATTGAGATAGTGTGGGAGAAAATGCACCAAAGTCCCTTTGATGTTTTTTAGCTCCACTTTATAATCAACCTGTTGGAATATGTTACAACTCACCTCTTGGACAGGAGGGACTTCTGATCCAGAGTAGGGACACTACCATTGCGACACATGAGCCCCCAAGAACTCTGTTATTAAACATAAGTTCCAATGATTATTACTTGCTTTCAAACAATTCTGGAGCTGCCCTGTTAGAGTCTTAAAGAAAACAATGGTGGAGGCTGGTACAATTGCAACATTTAAGAGGCATTTGGATGGGTATATGAATAGGAAGGGTTTGGAGGGATATGGGCCAGTGCTGGCAAGTGGGAATAGTTTGGGTTGGGATATCTGGTCGGCATGGACAGGTTGGACTGAAGGGTCTGTTTCCATGCTGCATATCTCTATGACTCTATGACTATGATAGAGGGCCAGAGGAGCCATAGTTGTCATGGATGTGTAAGGCTGTAATGGGAATTGAAGAGTGAGGACTGAAGGAAAGTTTTAAATTTTATGCTTCAATTTTAATTTATGAACACAGTGCTGGAGCCTCAGTGCATCCAGCCCATCTCAGGAATTGTCTCATCAGCTGTTATTGGGTCACCTACTCTGTCTTGATCATGAGTGAGGAGCACAATTGGCTATTCTGAATGGCCAGGTTCACAACTAGGATTTTGCCCACTCTGTGCACTCTACGCAGGAACAAACATTTAAGACCTCAATTCCTGAGAATTGGGTGGGGAGAGTATGTGGTTTGTGAAGGTGTTGGGAATATTAGGCTTTACAAATGGATATCCTTCAAACTGTCTGTATAATTCTAAAACAGAATGAGTTGAAGGTTGCAGGAAAACTAATTCCAATTTCTAGCTGAATACAAGGCTTATGAGAATCATATTGCCATGGATGTAAACCTTTGGGAAGGTAGAAGGAAAATCATTTTGATACAAAGTTACAGTATTTCTAAGAAATACCTGAAACTCACAGACATAAGTCTGTCTGCAGCCATCTGAAAGAAGAAAGCAAGGTAGGCTGTTTCACACCAGAAGAAGAAAAACTGCTGACTCTATTGTTTACCAAGCAGAAAATAGGTGGCTTCAAGCACTCAGGTGGAAAAGATTGCGTACAAGAGGGATGTCTAACTTGGGCTAGAGAGAAGGTATATCCATTATAAAGCTCACAGTGAGATTCAGGACTGAGATTAGGCACTATTAGCCAGAAAGGAGAAAGGAGACTGGCAGTTGGGAGCAGAAAAAACATTTGGACTCGTTCCAGGTGAATGAACTCATATACTCATAGAGTCATCGAGATGTACAGCACGGAAAACAGACCCTTCGGTCCAATCCGTCCATGTTGACCAAATATCCTAACCCAATCTAGTCCCACTTGCCAGCATCTGGCCCATATCTGTCCTAACCCTTCCTATTCATATACCCATCCAGATGCCTTTTAAATGTTGCAATTGTACCAGGCTCCACCACTTCCTCTGGCAGCTCATTCCATACCTGTACCACCCTCTGCATGAAAAAATTGCCCCTTAGGTCTCTTTTATATCTTTCCCCTCTCACCCTAAACCTATGGTCTCTAGTTCGGAACTCCACCACCCCACCCGACGGCACCTGTAACAATTGAGCATATAACTTTGATAAGATACTTTTGATTGCACTAAGAGTTAAATGGGGAGTTTCTTTTCTGGAGTTCACAATATAAGTTGCCTACAAAATAGGTTTTAGTCAATTGCTTTTAATTGGTTTGTTATGGTAAAAATCTTAAAACTTGAAGTGTGGTTCTTTCATACAGTCAATGGAAATTCAAATACCTTTTTCAAAGTCATTGCTTTCTACAGAGATTATGACACTCACAGTGACTGAAGTCTGACTTGCATCACAATGTAACTTGAGTTTTGCTGAAAAGAGAGATATAATACTAAATGTTTATGCCTTGCACTCATCAGGGGAACGACAAAAGTGTCAAATTTTAAACGGTTATAACAATTTGCACAACAGGACAAAAAAGGTCCCGAATGGTTTGCAGTTCAGCTCTGACTGACTGAAATGTTGAAGAGTGTGGTGCTGGAAAAGTACCAATGGTCAGGCAGCATCAGAGAAGCAGGTGATTCAAAGTTCCAGGCATTAGCACTTTGTCAGGAATCATTCCTGATGAAGGGCTTGTGCCTGAAACGTCAATTCTCTTGCTCCTTGGATGCTGTATGACCTGCTGTGCTTTTCCAGCACCATACAACTTGACTCTAATCCCCAGCGTCTGCAGTCCTCACTTTCTCCTCCTGATTGAAGTGTTGCCATGAAGACAGCAATGAGATACTATGGGCTCTCCAAGCATTTAAAAAAATGACCAAGGCTTGAAAATACTCCTTTTGATGCAGAGAACAAGTCCCGTGTGTGTGGAAGTATTCTACTTTTAGCAAGTGTAAATGAGCCATGCTATGAGCTGCACTAATATCATAAATTGGTTTTCAATGTAGCTATGAGCACACTCACGATTGTTTAACAAGTTCTGCTCAAGCACAGAACCACATCTAAATAAGCCATAAATCTCTTCAATTAGATAAAAACCAAAGAACTGTGGATGCTGTAAATCAGAAACAAAAAAATAAGTTGTTGGAAAAGCTTGGGAGGTCTGGTAGCATCTGTGGAGGGAAATCAGACCCTTTGGGGTTACTTGCATGGAAATGTTACTCTGATTTCTCTCCACAGATGCTGCCAGATCTCCCAAGCTTTTCCAGCAACTTCTTTTGTTTCCTTCAAATAGATGTTCTGCTTTAGCATGCTGGCTGTGTGCAATCTGTATTCTGTCTATTATCCTTTTTCTCTGTCACTTATATTGTTGCAATCATTTGAGACGTGGCATTCTTGCACTTGTCCTGATGAATGCGAGATAAAATGCTTCAGCAACGTATCCACCTTTTCAATAATTTTCAAGTTATGTCCTGCCAAGCATCAATTCAACTTGAAGAGCTGAAATGTGATCTCGTGCTCATTGTTCACCCCATTTCACAGAAGCATGATTCAACTCTCATTCCTTTAACTATGCTTTCCCTGGAAGGAAAGATTCCTGTCTATAACCATTTTGTCTTCTCCTGCCAGAGACTACTGATTATAGCTGGAATTTGAAATTCAACCCCTTATTAATCAATGTTAGTTTTGATCCGTGAATATGAATTGCTGTGTTTGACAAGCTAGGATGTGATACAGAAATAATAATTTGATTTAAAAGCTGCTGAGATTTACATCTTGCCAGCAAAGCAATGAATGAATTTGCATTAGAAGGTGCTATTGTGCCATACAGCAACTTACTAGCATTCATATCTTAGTATGCTTTTCCTGAGTGATGCTGACAAGCTGTATTTATTGTCCAGTCCTAGCTGCTGCTGGTTTTTGAACTACTGCAGTTCTTACGCTGCTTCTGCTCCCCAAAACACCAACGCAATGACTAAAGCCAACACTCCCAGTGCAGCCTTCAGGAAGTGCTGCACTGACAGAAGTACCGTCTATCAAATGAGACAGTAAAGCACAGCCTTCTCTGCTCTCTGTGAAGATCTCAACCCCCCGGGAGGGGTCTCTCAGTTCCAAGATCAGTCAAATAATCAACAGCAATGCGGTTTGCTTCAGCAAGATTTCACAGTTTATTATGACGCCGGACACAGGTTTGTCCAGCAACACAGAGGTTAACAGCTTCTGTGTTCCTTGGAGAAACTGCACAATTTCACTTAGAACAAAGGCATTTTTAAATATGTTTCTTAAGAAATAGTACAGCCTTAAAACAGAATAAATCCAATAAAATGTAATAAATGACATAATGGACAGCAGGTTAACCCAATGATATTTTCTGGAAAACAAAGTTGTTTACTACACATTTATCTCTTCCCACCGACATTTCAAGGTTAACTAAAATAGTAATGTACTATCTAGCTTAGTTAATTCCATGTTGTGAAGGGTCCATCATTCTGCTTTATCTTTGATTCAGTTAGCTCAGTGATGCAGGGATGCAACCTTTAGCAGGGTGACAAGCCATTTTAAACACAATGTTAATTTGTTGTCTGAAACCATTTTCTTATGTTACTTTGTATTAAGAAGCCATTTTGTGGTTGATAAAAGCATGTATAAAAATGATTACTCTTGACAATGGTTTAATTCCAAATTTTAGATCCTCATCTGTAGTGGACATTAAAGAACACCGAGCAAAACTGGATTCAAATTGGATCAGGAGCGAACTCTTCACTGGTTGGAGTCATACCTGGTACATAGGTTGTTGGAGTTATCTCAGCTCCAGGACATTTCTGTCGAAGTTCCTCAGGGTAGTGTCCTCAGTCCAACTGCCTTCAACTGCTTCATCGATGACCTTCCCTCCATCATAAGATCAGGTGTGGGGATGTTTGCTGATGATTGCACAATGTCCTGAACAGTCCATGTTCAACAAGATCTGGAAATATTCAGGCTTGGGCTGACAATTAGCAAGTAACATTCAAGCTGCACAAATGCCAGGCAATGACCATGTTCAATAAGAGACAATCTAACAACTGTCCCTTGACATTCAATGGTGTTACCACCACCGAATCCCCCACTGTCAACTCCCTTCGGATTACAATTGACCATAAACTCAACTGAATTTGCGACATATCACTAAAATTGGAAATGTTGCTTTGGGTTCCTTCACCCAGGCTATTTGTATGTTGTGAATAGCACCAATCCCTGTGGTAACCCAACAGACACTATCTGCCACTCAGAAATGACTCATTTAATCCCACCCACAGTTGCTTATCTGTCAACCACTTTTTTGATAAATACCAGGATATCAGCCTCTATCCCACTTGCTTTAACTTTTAACATTGCCCACTAACCTCTCATGTGACCCCTTATCAAAAGCCTTCTGAAAATCCAAATACACCATATCTACTGGTTCACCCATTTCTGTTCTACTAGTTGCATTCTCAAAAAGCTCCAGCAGATCTGTTAAGCACGGTATACCCTTCATAAACCCATGTTGGCTTATTCCAATCCTATTAATGCTTTCCAAATGTTCTGTTAACACCTCTTTTACAATAGACTGTCATATTTTTCCCACCACTGATGTTAGTCTAACCAGCATAATTTCAGTTTTCTTGACATTTGCCACCCTCCAATATGTAGGAGCTGCTCCAGAGTCGATAGAATTTTTGAAGATGACCACCAATGCATTCAATATTTTCAAGGTAACTTTCTTTAGTACTCTGGAAGGTAGGAAATGGTCATTTCCCAGTACTTATGTGCTACAAACATTACTTGCCACTTTTCAGCCCAGATCTTGTAGCATTTCGACAGTGACTGCTTCAGTATTTGAGGGGCTGTGACTAGTGTTGAACATTGTGCAGTCATCAGTGAACATACTCTCTTCTGACCTTATGATGGTTCTTAATGAAGTAGCTGAAGATGCTAGGACATGACTCTAAGGATTTCTTGCAGGATCATCATGTTTAATTGTCTGTTTTCTAAAATTTAATTTTGTCCATGAAATCATTTTCAAAAGAAATTTTAACTTTAGGTGTGTAGAGTTAAGATTATTTTTTGGCAATTCTTTCCCATGATAATAAAAGAAGTCTATTCATATGTTTAGAATTATTTATCATCTCAGCTATATTCCAATCCATAATGGTGTAACTATCAAATCTATTCCTCATACCAAAAGTCATTTTCCATAACCGTGCTGCAGCAATACCACTCAAACAGATTTATTTGGAGCACAGTAATGTTTTTCTTTATTATAATTATTTGAAAACATAAAGCATAGTGTAATGATGAAACTCTACTTCCATAACAAGAACACAACATTTACTTTTCTTGACTTAAATATTTTTGTCTTTTCTTATGATAATGCAATCCAAAAGGAAAGGTTTGTAGCTGAAAGTGAGAGTTTAAAGAGATTCTAAGAGGAGATGATGATGTAATGGACTTAATATTAGACTAGCATTCCAGAACTTCAGGCTACAGTTTTGGAACACCGCATCAAGTTGGCTGAGGAGGAGGCAATGGCCTAGTGGTATTATCACTGGACTGTTAACTCAGAGAGCCAGGTAATGTTCTGGTGATCTAGGTTCGAACCCTGTTGTGACAGATGGTGTAATTTGAATCCAATAAATGTCTGGAATTAAGAGACTAATGATGACTGTGAAGCCATTGTTGATTGTCACAAAAATCCATCTTGTTCCTTTAAGAAAGGAAACTGCTATCCTTACCCAGTGTGGCCTACATGTGCCTCCAGACCCATAGCAATGTGATTGATTCTTAAAAGCAATAGGATGGGCAATAAATGCTTGCATAGCCCTCATCCTGTAAATGAATAAACAAAATCCCTTTCCCTTTCAGGGCAAATGATAAAATTTGCATTCAATAAAAAATTCTGAACTTAAAAGCTAGTCTCATGATAACAATTGTTCTAAAAAAAACATCTATTTCACTAATATGCTTTCAGGAAGGAAATCTGCCTTCCTTACCTTGTCTTGGTGTGCGTGACCCAGACTCATGGTAGTATGAAACCAAAACAGAAATTGCTGGTGAAACTCAGCAGGTCTGGCTACATCGGTGGGGAGAAAGCAGTGTCAGGTGACTCCTCATGAGCACAGTTCTGAGAAAGGTATTTACCGGACATGAAATGTCAGCTCTGCTTTCTTTCCCCACAGTTGCTGCTAGGCCTGCTGAGTTTTGCCAACAATTTCTGTTCTGGTTTCAGATTACCAGCATCCATTGTTCTTTGTTTTATCCCATAGTAATGTGATTAGTTCTTAGCTCTCCTCTGGTCGCCTAGGGATTGGAAATAAATGCGGGTCAAGCTAACATTCTATGAATGAATACAGAAAATAATGAGACATTGGCACTGCTGGTTGCTGACCTCTCACCTTTCCTGCTAACAAAGATCCAGGGGAATGAAGCTCAATGTCATTGATAAATATTACTTCCTCACGAATGCAAACTATCTCAGGATAATGTCCTTCGATTGCAGATATGTTCATGACTAATGACCGGTCTAAATAAACCTTAAACCTTTCTGGAATGGTCAATTTGACAAGGTCAGACTCCATAGCTTCATGATTATAGGTTCCTTTCTGTGGATTGCCAAATTGCTATGCTGGACAGGCTTGAGGTTTCTGTTAATCTGAAACAGCGATACTGTCAGGAGTCCTCAACTCCTGCCAGGACCACCTATGATGGTAAAATCAGAGGTGGGGGGGGGAATCCAGAACAAGCTCTTAATGGTGATTCAGGTGGAAAATATTTGTGGGATATCAACAGCTGCACTGCTGGATGAAGGCTGCAGCTGCAGGGAGATCCCTAGTCATACAGTCATAGAGTTATACAGCATGGAAACACACTCTTCAGTGCAATGTTGTAATTCTTCCAGCCTCCACCACTTCCTCTGGCAGCTCATTCTATACACGCACCATCCTCTGCATGAAAAAGTTACCCCTTAGGTCCCTTTTAAATCTTTCCCCTCTCACCTTAAACCTGTGCCCTTTAGTTTTGGACTCCTCCACCCCTGGGGAAAAGACCTTGTTAATCCATCCAATCCATGCCCCTTAAGATTTCATAAACTTCTATGAGGTCACCCCTCAGCCTCTGACACTCCAGGGATAAAACTTAGAACAAATTCCTCGTGTTGAGTCTGGATGGTATGCTTGTGCACACAATCATAAAGCCTTCTTTTGACATTGTTTATTAAAGGCCTGATTTGGCTCACTCTCCTTGCTTTCAAATGTATTGCTTTCAATAATTGAATGGATACAAATAGCTTTCTTTGTCTGGTAACACTGACTGGTTAATACTCTCAATAGGGTCTTCAAATGTCCCAGTCTCTTTCTTCAGCAACACTTGCCAGGAATTTACCATTAAGTATATGTCCTGCCCTAATTTGCCCTACCAAAATGTAGCACCTCACATGACAAAAACAGTGCACCCAGCACTGATCCTTGTGGCACACTGCTGGTTACAGACCTCCAGTCCGAAAAGCAACCCTTCACCACCACCCTCTGTCTCTTACCTTTGAGCCAATTTTGTCTCCAAATAACTAGTTGTCCCTGTATTCCATTTGATCCAACCTAATTAATCTGGCTCCAATCTTGTCAAATGCCCGACTGAAGTCCATATAGACAGCGTCCACTGCTTTGCTCTCACCAATCCTCTTTGTTACTTTTTCAGAAAAAACTCAATCACGTTACAGTCATCAATCTTTCCTTGCCACTGGAACTGGATCACCTTTCTGCCAAGGACTGTTTGATGATGTGCAGCAACATTCCCACGTGAAAAATTGTTCTGCACAAGGCATTTATGTAGAGATTTTCAATGGAATTTCCAAGATGGATAATCATATTCATTAGTGGGTAAGTCTGACAATGATTATAAGCTGAATCTCCCAAACTTGTGCCTTATTCCCTCTGGTTACCCCCATTACTTTCTGTAAGCCCAACAGTCCCTAAGTTGTTTCGGAGCTTAATATCCTCTGGACGAATGCATTGCTTGCCATGTGTCTCTTTATATTTTAAATAAGAGCGACTACATTTAAACAGCAGCCAAAAGGATTTAATACAAACACTCTAATCCTTAGGCTGGAAGCAGAAATGAAGCGTTTTATCAATCCAGCCAGCGATAACCTTTAGCAGCAAAATTCAGAATGCCTTCAAATTAGGGAGAATCATAAAATGAAAACCGCTACATTATCATAGTGTGACTGATGGAGCTCATTTTAAATTCCTTTGTCTGCTTTTACAAAAATGTGGAAATCTATCTAATGAAAATGCATTAATGCTGCTATTAAAACAGATAGTAGAATTTGAAACAAAAGCTTATTATACTGAGACCACAAAACAATTCCATTTTATGAAGTTTGCTACATTAATGATACTTTGAAAGCAAAATCTTAGTACGTGGCGCAAGGCTATCTTACACTCACTCTCTCTCAGGTGCTGGACTGACCTCCTACCATATGTCATGCTCTCTCACTCTCACTATTGCCTGCAAAATCTTCCTTGCTTGCTTCACGCCCACCATATCCCCCACCCTCCAAACCAACTAACCCTCCAATGCTTCTGCGCAGTTTAGTCACTCAGCTGGGACCCATATCCACCAATGCTAACAAACATGCCACCCACTTTCACCTCACTCAATCCTTCTTGTTCTCTTGTTACAGGAGATGACTGTCCACAGCAGGGCAGAGATGTCAGATATTCAACTCCTCATCCACGACAAGAAAAGAATCCTGTCCTTTGCATGGAGATGACTGGGGCAACTCCAAAAGGGACCCTAAGGCATCCATGTCCCAGCAACAGAGTAGATGATGCTTTCCATTCCACTGTGATTTACACATTAACCCCGCTGTCAGTCCCATTCATTAAGCAACACCCCTAGCCATTGGCCACACTTTCTCTTGTCTTGCAGGTGATAGCAGGATTCCATGAGCTGGGTGGCGAATGGCCTGCTCCATCAGAAGCCACCTCCTCAACCTCTGAGGACAAGAGCACTAAAGCCCCTAGAGGACACATCAGCAAGGCTGCCTCCAGCTCCCCCAACACCTAACCCCATCAGCTCAGATATTGACAGCTCAGTGGGAATGTCACCCTCATAAAATACCAAACAACTCTCTGCCTCATGAAAGCTTATACCAATTTTAATTCTTTTACTAATTACTCTAAAACAGTCTCCTCTTGCTCTTGATCCTTTCACAATCTGGAACATTTTCTCCCTGTTTACTCTATCCAGATCCCACACGATTTTGAATATTTCAATCAGGATCTTCACTCAGCCTTCTCTTCCCCAAGGGAAACAGTGCTGGCTTCTCGAATCGATCATCATTCTTCATTCTTGGAGTCATTTTCATTTTCGTAAGAGTGGCATGGTGGCTCAGTGGTTAGCACTGCTGCCTCACAGTGCCAGGGTCCTAGGTTCAATTCCTGCCTCGGGCGACTGTCTGTGTGGAGTTTGCACATTCTCCCCGTGTCTGCGTGGGTTTCCTTTGGGTGCTCCACTTTCCTCCCACAGTCAAAAGATGTGCAGGTTAGGTAAATTGCCCACAATGCTAGGTACACTAGTCAGAGGGAAATGGGTCTGGATGGGTTACTATTCGGAGGGTCGGTGTGGACTGGTTGGGCCGAAAGGCCTGTTTCCACACTGTATGGAATCTATTTGTATCTGTCTGGGGGTGGCTCAGTGGTTAGCACTGCTGCCTCACAGCGCCAGAGACCTGGGTTCAATTCCCACTTCGGGCAACTGTCTGTGTGGAGTTTACACATTCCCTCCGTGTCTACGTGGGTTTCCTCCGGGTGCTCCGGTTTCCTGCCACAATCCAAAGATGTGCAGGTTAGGTGAATTGGCCAAGCTAAATTGCCCATAGTGTTAGGTGCATTAGTCAGGGGTGAATGTAGGGGAATGGGTCTGGGTGTGTTGCTCTTCGGAGGGTTGGTGTGGACTTGTTGGGCCGTAGGGCCTGTTTCCATGCTGTAGGGAATTGTAGCTAATCTAAACCTCTTCTAAGCTCTTTACAAATGCCTTCACATGGTTCCCAAAGTGCATGGCCTAGAACTGATTGCAATACTTCAGCTGAAGCTGAATGAGCTTCTTATAAAGGTTCAACATAATTTCCTTGTTCTTGTAGAGTCATTATGCTGGAGAGGATTCAGGAAAGATTGACAAAGCTGTTGCCAGGAATGGAGCATTTGAGTTATAAACCCGAAAACAGACCTTTTGGTCCAACCAGTCCATGCCAACCATGATCCCAAACAGTACTGGTCCTGCCTGCCTTTTACATCTTTTATTCATGTCCTTATCCAAATGCCTTTTAAACGTTATAACTGTTCCCGCATCTACCACTTCCTCTGGAAATTCATCCCACACACCAACCAGCCTCTGTGGAAAAATGTTGCCCCTCACGTCTTTTTAAAATCTTTCTCCTCTCACCTTAAGAAATGTCCCCGAGTTTTGTCTTTTCTCCCAACATAGGGAACATACATCTGCTATTCACCTTATATATGCCCCTCATGATTTTATAAACCTCTACAAGGTCACCTCTCAACCTGCTAGGCTCCAAAGATAAACCTCCCAGCCTATCCAACCTCTCCTTAGAACGCAAACCTTCCATTCCTGGGGCATCCTGGTATATGTCTTCTGAACCCTCTCCAGCTTAATAATATTCTTATTATAACATATATCTATGTCCCTATATACTCTAGCTCCCTGTTAATAAAACCTGGGCGACTGTTTACAAATATCAAAGTGTTTTAAAAATCTGGATGCATATCAAGGATATTTATTTCATTTGATAGTTATTAATCCACCATGTGATATTCAATTTTACACCTCCAATTAATAATCTAATGAGCTGCTCTTCAAGTTATTTATAATCTCTAATTAAACCTTGTCATTACTCTCACATCATTTCCCCCTTAGGTTTAACCTGCGGTGAGTCTGTTAATAACCTCAGATGTTGCCCAGTTAACTTGTCAGCACTGTTCTGCATGCTGATCCATTGACCTTTATGTGAAATTGTGCTTTACAGCACAGTATAGTAATTCTGCTCATTCTCAGCCAGGGTGATGGCTTGACGTCAATGATTCAATCATGCCCGAACTGTCCTGTTGAATAAATACTTGCGCTTTGATACTAAACAGGAAGAGGTAGGTTTTGTGGGACACATTCAGACTGTTTGTCTGTAACACTGTATACTTCTATCTCATTTAGTTTCAATAAATCCCAACCAGACTGGACAGGGTAAATACAGGAAGGATGCTCCTGACAACTGGGGAGTTCAGAACTAGGGGTCACAATGTAAGGTACAGGGTAGGTCATTTAGGACTGAAATGAGAAGAAATATCTTCACTCAGACGGTAGTGAGCCTGTGGAATACATTATCACAGAAAGCAGTTGGGGCCAAAACGTTGAACATCTTCAGGATGGAGACAGATCTGGTTCCAAGGGCTAAAGGATCAAGAGGTCTAGGGAGAAAGCAGGAACAGGGTATTGAGTTGGATAATCAGCCATGATCATATTGAATGAGGACAGGTTCAAAGAGCCAAGCAGCCTATTTCTCCTTCTATTTTCTATGTTTCCATAACATTGCAAACTCCATCTGCACCTCCACAGGCCTCCCTAGTACGGCCAAATATTGACCTTTTGCCATCTTTATCAAAAACTGGCTACCAGAAAATTCCTGACAGTCTTGATCCATCTAACAGCAGTTCACAACAGTGTCTAATGTAAAACAAAGTAGAAAATGGATGAAATAATCAGCAGGTCTTGAATCATGTTTGGGGAGAGAAATAGAGTGAATGTTTTAGATTGTGGCCTTTCATCAGACCTGGGAAATTCGAGGAGTATAATCACCTAGAATGGGAGAAATAATTATCAGAGCTGGGGAGCAGTGTTGGGGTGTTGATGATAACAAAGGGGAAAGGATAGGATAGAAGATGGGAGACATCAAATAACAAAAGATTAGATTAGATTCCCTACAGTGTGGGAACAGGCCCTTCAGCCTAACCAGTCCACACCGACCCTCCGAAGAGCAACCCACCCAGACCCGTTCCCCTCTGACTAATGCACCTACCACTATGGGAAATTTAGCATGGCCAATTCACCTGACCTGCTCATCTTTGGACGGTGGGAGGAAACCAGAGCACCTGGAGGAAACCCACACAGACACAGGGAGAATGTGCAAACTCCACACAGATAATCACCTGAGGCTGGAATCGAACCTGGGACTGTGAGGCAGCAGTGCTAACCACTGAGCTACCGTGCTGGTGAGGAAGAGCTGAAGGGAATGGCATCAAATGAGACCAGTAAGCAAACAAAAGGTGGATCAAGAGGACTTCTGAGTGGCAGAATGGGTTGTGGGTATCACTGCCTAGGCCAGCAGTTGTTGCCTATTTCTGATTGTCACTTAGGAAATGGTGGTCAGTCTCCTTTATGAACTGCTGCAGTCCTTGGCATGTAGGATCATTCACTGTGAAGGGAAGTGATTTACATTTAAAAGAATGGCGATTTAATTCCAATTCTTAATTGCCACTTGGTTTCAGCAGATGAGAGCTGGGATCATTAACCCCTCAATGATTGCAAATCTGTTGTTGCTCAATAGAAAAGCAATGTCTGCCTGTCCCCAAATGACAAATTAAGCTTCTGTTTGTTTGTTTTCTCTTCACTTTTGCTGTTGTTGAATGGAAATTAATGCTTTTCAACTGTTTTGAAATCATTCCAGAATATGATGTTACCATGTTGAGAAAGTAGACCTTGGAATCTTGAGGAAAGAGTTGCACTCCTTTAGCCAAATGTCTAAGATAAGATGTAGCTCAGGATGTGAAAGCTGTGTAGCTTGTTCCCTAAGTAACCGTCAATTTACAAATAGGCATTGCAATGACGTGTCAGCATGGCTGGACTTTAAAGATGGCACCGATGTCAGTGATCTGCGAGGTCCTGGCAGTGATGAGCACTTCTGTCTGTGGTAAGAGGGAAGATGTGTTGAACAGGGCACCATAGAGACGAGGCATGCATCTAATGAGGAAAAACAGATGTGAAACCTTGCTTGGAGCTCACAAAAGAGAAATTCTCTGTAAAATTTACCGCATTTGACATTTAGCCAATTTCCTGTAAAATTCAGCACATCATCTATCAACCTTGGATATCTGTTTAGCTTAAAACATATAGTTTCCAGTGTGTAATTTTGGAAAAAAGAAGTGGATCAAAATGAACATTTAAATGGGAACAGGTCTAGGTAAGCGCTCAGTACTTCCTATGAACCAATATTTGCACTCCAAAAGGTATGAGTTAATAAAGAAGGTTATGAATGAAAGTACATCTATAAATAGCACAATTCTATTCACTTTGGCTTAAGAAAACCTCAATTGTTTTTTAAAAAGTGGACTATGATTTCATTAGAGTTTTGTGCTAGAATTAATTTAAAACCTTTGTTGCAGCCTACAAAGGGGGTTAAAAAGACAGAAACCAACTTACCCCTCTTTATCTGGTTATAACAATAGGAAAACATCAATTTAGTGGGGCAAAGTACTGCAGTGGTCCTGTTCACTCGTCTCAGGCAGAAGGTAGAAGCAGATATTCAAAGCTGGGTTGTGTGAGGTTGAAGGCCATGGTGAGGAGAAGTTCAGAGACAGTGAAGTCAGTGGCAATCCTGGAAACAGAGTTTTGACCTCTGGTTGGTCAGGGCCATGGTCTGGGGGTAGTGTAGGCAGAAGAGTCAGAGAATTGACATTATGTGACTGTTGGGTAGAAGTCAATGTAACAACAGCTGCCTTCCCAGCTTCGGGTCAGGCGTATTAATATTGTTTGAGCTGGTCCCGAGGGAACAGAGTGTTGCAGCTTCAGAGGGAGATGGTTTAGAGGAAGTGAGGGGAAACAGAAAAATTGAGACCAATTCTGTCACACCAACAGTTTAGAATAATAGAATAGAAGAGCAGAATAGTAATTCATTGCCACTTGCATTTTTACAAGAAAATAGCATGAAAAATGTTTAAGCTGACATACTCTGACACCTATATTAATAACAGAAATCATATGATTAAAATAAAAATTAAGGCAAAGTCCATCTTTGTTCAATTCACAGCTCATGGGTTCTCAAAGTGGAGGAAAAGGCAGGAACCACCTTCTCCAGAAATTAGGGATAAGAGAGTGGAAGGAGGGGTCCCAGTGGTTGTGTCAGGTCAGTATTTCCTCTACCTGGACTCTTTGGAATAGGAAAAAGAATCCTTAAAAATCACTTGAGTAAAACACTGCAAATAAAAGCCCAGCCTTAATACACAAGACAGAGAGGCATGCTAGGGTTAATCTCAGATTCCAACACCACGACAGAGCTGATGCTATGAAAAGGACTAGAATCTGGAACAAGATCACAACAGAGTCACAACATAACTCCATCATACAGCCACGTTAGGTGGTTGAGGAGGCCAGTATAACAGACCAGTCAGTCTTGTCTCAGAAGGAGAGAGATAGAACATCGAACATACCAGCGCAGTACAGGCCCTTCGACCCTCGATGTTGCGCCGAGCTGTGGAACCAATCTGAAGCCCATCTAACCTACACTATTCCATTCTCCTCCATATGTCTATCCAATAACCATTTAAATTCCCTAAAAGGTGGTGAGTCTACTGCTGTTGCAAGCAGTGCGTTCCACACCCCTGCTACTTTCTGTGTAAATAAACTACCTTTGACATGAGTCCGATATCTATCACTCCTCAATTTAAAGCAATGTCCACTCAGGCTAAACATCGCCATCTGAGGAAAAAGGCCCTCACTGTCCAATCTATTGAATCCTCTGTTTATCTTATATGTCTCAATTAAGTCACCTCTCAACCTTCTTCCCTCCATACCAGGCTTTTCCTAGTAAATGTCCTCTGAACCCTTCCCAAAGCTTCCACGTCCTTCCTAGAATGCGATGACTAGAACTGTACACAATACTCCAAATGTCACCACACCAGAGTTTTGTACAGCTGCAGAGTGATTTCATGGTTCTGAAACTCAATCCCTCTACCAATAAAAGCTAACACACCACTTGGCTTGTTAACAACCCTATCTACCTGGGTGACAACTTTCAAGGATCTATGTATCTAGACACTGAGATCTCTCTGCTCATCTACACTAGCAAGAATCTTACCATTAGCCCAGTACTCTGTATTCCTGTTACTCCTTCCAAAGTGAATCCCCTCACACTTTTCCACATTAAACTCCATTTGCCACCTCTCAGTCCAGCTCTGCGGTTTATCTATGTCTCTCTGTAACCTACTACATCCTTTGTCATTATCTACAACTCTACTGACATTAATGTCATCTGCAAATTTACTAATACATCCTTCTATGCCCTCTTCCAGGTCATTTATAAAAATGACAAACAACAATAGCCCCAAAACAGATCCTTGGGGTACCTCACTAGTAAATGAACTTCAGGATGAATATTTCCCTTCGACCACCACTCTCTGTCTTCTTTCAGCTAGCTAATTTCTGATCCAAACTGCTAAATTACCCTCAATTGCATGCCTCTGTATGTTGTGCAATGGCCTACTGTGGGAAACCTTATCAAACACCTTACTGAAATCCATATACTCCACAGTAATCACTTTTCCCTCATCCACCTGTTTGGTCACCTTCTCAAATAACTCAATAAGGTTTGTGAGGCACAACCTACCCTTCACAAAACCGTGTTGACTATCCCTAATCAACTTATTCATCTCGAGATGCTTATAAATCCTATCTCTTATAACCTTTTCTAACATTTTACTTACAACAGAAGTAAGACTCCCAGGTTTATAATTATCAGGGTTGTCTCTACTCCCCTTCTTGAACAAGGGAACAACATTTGCTCTCCTCCAATCTTCTGGCACTATGTCTGTAGAAAATGATGACCCATAAAGATCAAAGCCAAAGGCTTGGCAATCTCCTCACTAGCTTCCCATAGGATCCTAGGATGAATCCCATCTGGTCCAGGGTACTTATCTATTTTTGCACTTTCTAGAATTGCTAACACCTCCTCCTTGTGAACCTCAATCCCATCTAGTCTAGAAGTCTGCATTTCAGCATTCTCCTCGACCACATTGTCCTTTTCTCAAGTGAATACTGTGAAAAGTATTCATTTAGAGCTTGCCCTATCTCCTCTGACTCCGCGCACAACCTCCCACTACTATGCTTCATTGGCCCTAATCTTATTCTAGTCATTCTTTTATTCCTGATATAGCTATAGAAAGCCTTAGGGTTTTCTTTGACTTTATCTGCCAATAATTCTCATGTTCTCTCCTGGCTCTTCTTAGCTCTCTTTAGATTTTTCCTGGTTAACTTGTAACTCTCAAGTGCCCTAACTGAGCCATCACATCTCATCCTAACATAAGCCTTCTTCTTCCTCTTGACAAGAGATTCAACTTCCTTCAGAAACCACAACTCGTGTGCTCGACAACTTCGTCCCTGCCTGACTGGTACATACTTATCAAGGACCTGCAGTAGTTGTTACTTGAATAAGCTCCACATTTCCATTGTGCCCATCCCCTGCAGTATCCTTCCCCATGCTAGGCATCCTAAATCTTGCCTAATCGCATCATAATTGCCGTTCCCCCAGCTATAACTCTTGCCCTGCTATAATACATTCCTGATGAAGGGCTCCTGCCTGAAACATTGATTTTCCTGCTCCTCGGATGCTGTCTGCCCTGCTGTGCTTTTCCAGCACCACTCTAATCTTGACTCTAATCTCCAGCATCTACAGTCCTCACTTTCACCCTGCAATATATACCTATTCCTTCCCATCACTAAAATAAGCATAACTGAATTATGGTCACTATTGCCAAAGTGCTCAAATTTAACACCTGGCCGGGTTCATTTCCCAGTACCAAATCTAATGTGGCCTCGCCCCTTGTTGGCCTGTCTACGTACTGTGTCAGGAAACCCTCCTGCATACATTAGACAAAAACTGACCCATCTAAAGTACTTGAACTGTAGTAGTATTCCCAGTCAATATTTGGAAAGTTAAAGTCCCCCATAGAAACCACCCTGTCACTCTCGCTCCTATTGAGGATCATCTTTGCTATCTTATCCTCAACATCTCTGGAACTATTCGGAGGCCTATAGAAAACATCAAACAGAGTAACCTCTCCTTTCCTGTTTCTAATCTCAGCCCATACTACCTCAGGAGACAAGTCCTCAAATGTTCTTTCTGCAACCGTACTACTGACCTTGACTAACAGTGCCACACCACCCCCTCTTTTACCATTTTCTCTGTTCTTACTGAAACATCTAAATCCTAGAACCTGCTCTACCCATGTCTCTGAAATGGCCACAACATCAAAACCCACATACCAACCCATGCTGCAAGTTCACCCATCTTATTCCGGATGCGTCTGGTGTTTAAACCAACACTTCAAACCAACTTCTTGCCTGCCGATTCCTTCTTGCGATCTTGAAATCTTAGTTCTGACTTCACTACTCTCAACCTCCAAAATGCTCAAACTACAATTTTGGTTTCCATTCCCTGCTTAATTAATTTAATCCCTCCTGAAGAGCATTAACAAATATCCCCCCTCAGGATATTGGTACCCCTCTGGTTCAGGTGTAGACCATCCTGTTTGTAGAGGTCCCAGCTACCCCAGAAAGAGCTCCAATTATCCAGGTATCTGAAATCCTCCCTCCTGCACCATCCCTGTAGCTACGTGTTCAACTCCTCTCTCTCCCTATTCCTAATCTCACTAGAATATAGCACGAGCAAGAAACCAGAGATAACAACTCTGTTTGTTCTAGCTCTAAGCTTCCTGAATATCTGCTTTAAATCCTCATCTCTCTATGTCATTGGTGCTGCTCCCCCTCCCCCTCAAGGATCCCAAAAACACACTCAAAGACATCACGATCCCTGGTGCCTGGGAGGCAACACATCAAATTTAAATCTCTCTCGTTCCCACAGAACATCCTATCTATCTCCCTAACTATGGAGTCCCTAATGCCTAATGCTCTGCTCCTCTTCTCCCTGGGAGAAAGTGAGGACTGCAGATGCTGGGGATCAGAGCTGAAAAATGTGTTGCTGGAAAAGCGCAGCAGGTCAGGCAGCATCCAAGGAGCAGGAGAATTGACGTTTCGGGCTTATGTCCGAAACGTTGATTCTCCTGCTCCTTGGATGCTGCCTGACCTCCTCTTCTCCCTTCCCTTCTAAGCAACAGGGACAGACTCTATGCCAGAGACCTGTGCCCCATTGCTTACCCTTGGTAAGTCGTTCCCCCCCCCAACAATATCCAAAATGATATATTTATTGTTGAGGGGAACGGCCACAGGGGATCTCTGCACTCCCTGTGGTTCCCTTTCTGTCCCCTGATGGTAACCCATCTTCTTTTCCACTTATCCACTCCACCCTCACCCCTAACCTATCATCTTCATCCCCACCCCCACTCACCTATTATACTCTATGCTACTTTCTCCCCACCCCACCATTCTCTCACTTATCTCTCCACCCTTCAGGCACTCTGCCTGTATTCCTGATGAAGGGTTTTTGCCCAAAACGTTGATTTCACTGCTTCTTAGATGCTGCCTGAACTGCTGTGCTTTTCCAGCCCCACTCTAATCTAAACTCCTCTCAATAACCCCCTCAGCCTCCCGAATGATTCAAAATTCATCCAGCTCCAGCTCCAGTTCTCTAACGCTGTTTTCAAGGAGTTGGAAGTGGGATCTCCCACAAAGGCAGTTAGCGGGGACACTACTGATGACCCTTACCTCCCACATTCTACAGGAGGAACATTCAACTACCCTAACCTCCACTCCCACTATTCTACATTCCCAACAACACTACTAAAAAAGTAAAAAAAAAGAGAGATCTTTATAATCCTATCAGATTTGAAGCTGGGGGACCTCACTCTGTTGAGGTGCACTGTTTTTTGATTCTGGAAAGAACATCAACACTGGGAAGGTCTCTGTCTGGAACAGAGCAAAAGGACTAGATGGATGCTAGGTACAGATTATCCAACAGGATGGTTTTGAAGAATATGCTATGGCATTGTTCCAGCAAAACAAAAGTGATCCTCACCTGCAGGGAGATAGCGGCTATCAGACCATCAGATATAGGAGCTGAATTGAATTAAATTGAATTGAATTGAAATTATTGCCACATGTACAGAGGCAGCACAGCAAAAAGCTTTGTCGTGCAAGCAATACAGGCAGATCACAGAGTTAAGTAGCATAGACGGTAAATAATAAGTAAACAGCGGCAAAAATAAAAACACAGGGACAGGCGAATGTTAAGAGTTTGTGAGTCCATTCAGTATTCCAATAACAGTAGAATAGAAACTGTTTTGAAACCAGCTGGTGTGTGTGTTCAGGCTTCGGTACCTTCTCCCTGATGGTTGAGGGTGTAGAAAAACATTGCCAGGGTGGGATGGATCTTTGAGAATGCTGGTGGCCTTTTCTTGACAGTGGGCCCGGTAGATGGATTCTATCGATGGGAGGTTGGCCTTTGTGATTGTCCAGGCTGAGTTCACCACTCTCTGTAACTGTCTCTGACCATGAATGGTTCAGTTGCCATGCCAGGTAGTGAATTAGGCCATTTGGCCCATCAATTCTGCTCTGCCATTCGATCATGGCTGATTGGTTTCTCGACCCCATTCTCCTGCCTTCTCCCTGTTGCCTTTGATCCTTTTACTAATCAAGAACCTAACCATCTCTTACTTAAATACATTCAATAGCTTGGCATCCACAGCCATTGGTGGCAGTGAGTTCCACACGTTCACCGACCCCTGGCTGAAGAAGATCCTCCCCATTTCAGTTCTAAAAGGTCGTCCCTTCACTCTGAAACTGTGTCCTCAGGTCCTGGACTCTCATACTAGTGGATATATCTTCTCCGTGTTCACTCTGTCCAGGCCTCTCAATATTGTGTAAGTTTCAATCAGATCCCCACCCCAGACCCTACTCCACCCCGCCCCTCCCCCATACTTCTAAACTCAATCGATTCCTCAACCCCTCCTTGTACGACAAGCACCTCATCCCTGGGATCATTCTTGTGAAGCTCGTCTGGACCTCCTCCAACACCAGCACATCCTTCCTGAGTGACAGGGCCTGGAACACAATAGTCAGCCTGGCTGACTAACTTCATTTAAGACAAATTTGGAATTGCAGGTATTTTAAAGGATTCCAGGATTCCAGATTTTCAGGATGACATTGTGTAACCACACAGGGATCAGTGCTCGGACCACGATTATTTACAAGGTATATCACTGGGGTCAGGTGCTTAGGATGCCTGAGTTGCAACTGCCAAAGCAAACTCCAACAGCTCCCCCCAACTTCTCCAGCACAAGGAAGGCACCCTTGTGAGAGGGGGATAAAGGATAGATGTCAAAGTGTCCCTGAAAGCTTCACTCAGGAAATGCAATGTATACATAAATGTGTGGGAGACTCTCATTCAGAAGAAGCCAACTTGGAGGAACCTCCTGTACGAAGGGACACAATTCTTTGATAACACGTTGGGAAGAGGACTTATGGGAAAAGGAGCCAGACTAAGATGTGCCAGCAATCTCAAGGCCAAAGATCAGTTCCAACACCCAGAAAGACCTGACAATGTGTGGTCAGAGATGTGGCTCTGGGAGTGGGCACATCAGGCACACTGGGACCCACAGAACCATTGACCAGTCATATGGAAATTCCGGCATCGACAGTCTTACTCATGAGTGAACAATTGTCAATAATGACAATATTAGTGACTTGGATGACAGAAGTAAATGTACTATCACCAAGTTTGTGAATTACACAAACCTAGGCAGGAAAGAAAATGGTGACGAGAAGAGTATACAGAGGAATATAAGCAAATTAAGCTGAGTGGGCAAACACTTGGGAGTGGAATATAATGTGGAAAAGTGTGAGGTCATGCACTTTGGCTGGAAGAGTAGAGGAGTTGAATATGAGCAGATAGTGGAGTTTCAATTGTATTGGTGACTTTTCACCCTGAGGACACTAATCCCTGCCAATGATGTGCAGTTTAGTTTTGATGAATGGCATCTGGCATTAACACAATCCAAACTCAATCCGGTTATTTCCTCTATAGTCAGCAGCTGGAGGGTTAATAGATCAAATCCAATAAAGCCACAGCCCAGCACTGTATTTAGATCAATGGTGCAGAGGGAATGAGAGCTAACTGACTGTGATACAAAACGTTTTATCCAAGAGTCTAAAAATTTCTTTCCGAATAATCATTAATGGATAACTGGCTCAATGCTCTGCATATCTTTCTAATCCACTTCCTTCGTGGTAATGAGAAGTAATTAGCTTAATAAACAAAAGTCATAAAAATATTTACACTGAGCATTCACATATTTATTTGGAGATAATCTGCTGCAGCCAACTTTGTTTATTTGATATATAGATACAAGTCCCGTTTCCTTCAGTTTATAATGTTCTATCCCATTAAGCTACAAAACTTCAGCAACTGTACCCTCGAATTTTAGAATGTGATATGTAGAACTGGAATGGGCCCTTTGGCCCACAATGTTGCGCTGGATGTGATGCCAAATACACTAATCCCTTCTGCCTGCCCTTGGCCCACTTCCCTCCATTCTTGCATATTCATGTGCTTATCTAAAAGTCTCTTAAACGGCTTTGGAAGCTTCTCGATTTTGGTGATTTTGAAGAAGTATAGTTTCCCCAGGCTGGGTTGACACTGAAAGGCAGACTGTGACTGAAACTCAAAGATCAGAGTAAAGGAGGTCGGAATGAAAACCTGCAATCAAGGAAAGAAGCAACACCAATGTGAAAAGCCAAAATATGCTGAAATGTGACGAGCAGCACAGTTTCTTGTGTCAGTCAAAAGCTGATTGCTTCAATCCAGTGTTGGCCATGTCCCAGAATCAACTGTCGTGTAACATCTACAAAGCTCAAAATTCTGAACCAGAATAAGAAAGACTGGAGAAAGGTTTGCATTTATCAAGTGTCATTCCTGACTTCAGAACATCCCAAAGTGTTTTCCATAAAGTGTGAAGTACATTTCAAATGGGTGTCACGGTTGTAATATAGGAAGACTGTAGACTCACAGCAAATTCTGACAAACAGTGAGTTAATCTATTTATTTAATAATTTCAGTTGAGGGATAAGTATTGTTCGGGACACTGGGGACATGTTCCTTGTACTTCATAAGAGTAGGCTTGGGATCTTTTACCCAGATGTGAAATGGAAGATGAATCTTTGATTTAATTTCTTATCTGAAAGATGGCACCTCGGACAGTACCTCAGTCTCAACACATAGTCCCATTTTTAAGAATGTTTTCAACAGAACTCTGCAACAGAATACTCATCTTTGAGAAAGTGCATTTGAGCTTTTTAACTAAACCTGCAATTTTCATTTTTGTTTCATTCTTTGCGGGGTTAGACTTTCAATAAAACAACCAATGTCTGGAAGATGGGTTCGGTGACTCTTTACTGTGACTACTCAAGTGTCTTTGCAATTGATCAGACTGACCTCCCACACTAACTTGATGGATTTTAAGGTGGGAAGAGAAAGCTTTAAAAAGGGTATGAAGGCCAATTTTTTAATGCAGACAGTGGTTTATATATGGAATGAACTACCAGAGAAAGTGGTGGATGCAAGTACAGTTAGAATGTTTAAAAGATATTTGCATATGTTCATGAATAGGAAAGGTTTGGAGGAATACGTAGTGCAGGTAGGTGGGAATAGATTACTTTGGGAATTGAGAGTTGCCTGTTTGACTTTCTTCTGCTTTTTAATGGATATCATTTAACTTAGATATTCAAGGAGGTAATGCTGGATAGCAACATGTTTTGTTACACTTCTGAAGCAAAATATTTGGTACCTGTGTAATTTATAGCTAACATCACCCCACATTCTTAGCTCAGTGTCACTGTGTGAACTTGTCCACTGGAAGGAAGAATAGAAAGGCTGTGCATTCTTTAAATGGAGAGATTGGAGAACTCTGAGGCACAGAGAGAGATCTGGGTTTCCCGGAACATGAATCACAAAAGATAAGTAGGCCCAGGACCGAAAGTCAGTACAAAGACAGTTAGAATGTTGTCATTTCAGGGAATGCATTTAAAAACAGGGATATTTTGTGAGAGTTGTACAGTGCATCAGTGAGACCAGATGTAGAGGAACACATTCATTTTCTCCTCTTCTTATTTATGGAAATAACAATTTAGTTTGGGTTTATAGATGGCCAAGGACTGGCTGGACCGAAGGGTCTGTTTCTGTGCTGTATGACTCTATGACTCTATGAAAAGACATAATTACATTAGAAGCTGTTCAGAGAAGGTTCATTCAACTTATTCCTGAGGTGAGGCATTTTATGAGGAAAGCTTGGACAGATTAATTTTAGAGTTTAGAAGAATGATATGATCTTATTGAAACATAAGATTCTGAGGGGACCGGACAGGTGGATACTGAAAGGATGTTTCCCCAGACGGGAACATAGAACATGTCGTGAGGACACGACCCTACAGCAATGGAATGGAAGTTGAGAAGGTGCAGAGCATCAAATTCTCGGCATGATGATAAACAACAAAGCTGTCCTGGACCTCCCACATAGATGGAATGGTCAAGAATACACAACAACGCCTCTATTTCCTTAGGTGGCTTAGGAAATTCAAGAATGTCCACAAGGACCCTTGCCAACTTTTACAGATGTGCCATAGAAAGCATTCTATCTAGGTGCATAACAGCCTGGTATGGCAACTGCTCTGCCCAGGACTGTAAGAAACTACAGAAGGTTATGTGCACAGCCCAGACCATCACGGAAACCAACCTTCCATCTATGGACTCCATGTCACGGAAAGGCTGTCAAAGACCTTTCCCATGCCAGTAATGATCTCGTACAACCTCTTCCAAGTAGATACAGAAACTTGAACACACGTGCGCGTGCGCGCACACACACACACACACACACGCACACACACACAGACACATTCAAGGACAGCTATTTTCCCTGCTGTTGTTAGACTAGCGAATGGACTCTCTAACTTCAAATAACCTTGATCTTGTTTTGTGAACCTCCTGTGCAGCTATACCCTTGTATGCCTCATTCTGTCTAAACACCCTATGATCTGTATGTCCTTGTTTGCCCTAATCTGCCCGTACTGCTCGCAAACCAAAGCATTTCACTGTACTAAGGTACACATGACTACAATAAATCTAATCAATTCAAACCAAATAAGTGATCTCCCTTTTAATCCAGAAATGAAATATTTTTACTCAGAGAACAGTTCTGCAGAAGGTTCACTGGACCTGAAAGTTAACTCTGCTTTGTCTTCACAGACCTGTTGAGCTTTCCCAGCAATTTCTGATTTCATTTCTAATTTCCAGCATTTGCAGAGTTTTGGGGTTTTTTTTAACCCCTGAATGAAATGTAATTTGGATACATGGTGTTTCATTTTTACTGAAAGGACGGATGACTCCAGATTTTGTTTTCAATAATAAAACTAAGTTTATTATGCAAAAGAAATTAAAAACAAAACAAACACAATCATCTAAATTTAGCACTGTTTGAAAGATTTCAAAACAGATGACAAAAGTCCGATCTATTTCCCAATACCATCACTTTATAGTTAATCACAATCCAAATAAATCTTCCTTCCATGTGCAAGAACCATTCCATAAGACCCTAAGAAATAGGAATAGGTTGCTTGGCCATTCAATAGGATCATGGCTAATCTGGCGCTCCTCATGTCCACTTTCCAAGCCTTTCCCTGTATTCATTGATTCCTCTACTGATCAAGAATCTATCAATCTCGGCCTTAAATATAGATAAAGCCACAACACTCCCAGCTCTCTGTGAAAAGGGGTTCCAGAGACTTACAATCTTCTGTGGGGAGCAATTCCTTCTCATCTCAGTCTTAAATTGTCGCCCCTTTATTCTGAGACTATGCACTCTGGTCCTAGACTCTCCCCTGAGGGAATGCATCATCTCAGCATTTGCCCTGTAACTGTTTGCTACACTGTCTCCAATACAAATCTAATACTAAACATAACAGACAGGTAGTCTGGAGAACCTAGAATGTACCTTGAGTTTAATCATGGCATCTCTTAGTCCACCTGAGCAGGCAGACGGAGCTTCAGTTTAATCTCATCCAAATAGGCAGTCATTCTAAAAATCCATTCCTCCCTCAGTACTGAAATGAACTGTCATCTTAGATTATGCGCTCAGGTCTTGAGTTGGGTTTGAATCCATAATCGAAAATACACTATGATTATACAATCAAAACTCTGCATCAAAGGAGGTAATTTGCCCACTATATCTGGCACTAGTTCCATATCTGAGCTGGCCATTCTAATCCCTTCTCACTGTTGTTTCTCCTGTCTTTGTATTACTTTTCTTCTTCAAATATTTGTTTGATATCTTTCTACGTTAACACGGTGCAGAGATTATTATCAGAGAACTTCAGAGAGCCCTTCACTTACTGATTGCTTCATTTATTCCACCCATTTTGCCTTTACAGAAATAAATGTGAATAGTTTTTGATTCAGACAGAAATCAACTGAAGGTAACAGACAGATGGCAGGCAATGACATACAAATATTATGCACAAGTTTTTAGCCAGAAACATTTGGAAGTTTAATTGCTCCTTTGGTTTGTCACTGCTGATGGGCTTTTGGAACTAATGAAGAAGTTAATGGAATGAGACAGCAGCATTCTGCAGGGAAGAATTGGTGTTTTAGGAAAAAAATAGGGGTAATTTGTAGCCTGTTGTAACCTATTATATGCTGGATGATGGAACACTCTACTCAAGTAGCATACTTCAGCCAATGGCTACTTTTTTCCTTTTGCTTTTGCTTGTTTTCCATGTTGTTTTATCTCCCACCCTTCTCTCTCTTAGATAAAGGTCATGGTTCTCAAAGGGTTAATGTCAAAGTTGTATTAGTCCTATCCAAGCTGATGATATAACAGTCTTTGAGTGGACAAACAGTTAGTCTAGTCTAGATGAAAACAGATGGGTCATCCTGTACTTCACAGCAATTTAGTAATCAGTCATTTTGCCTAATTGGGTAATCCTAATTGTACCTATTACTATCACACAATAAAGAATACATTGTCAAAAAAAGAAAAAATAGAAAATAAAAGGAGAAAAAAAACAGGAGTGTTGGACGTCCTATTCCAAATAAAAAAAAGAAGAAAATAAAGAAAAAAAGAATACGTTGTGATGGAAGACAAATGCTTCTTCTTGTTAAGATTCTCTATGGTCTACCCTCCCCGTGGATAATTGGACAGACCCTAAGACTCAGCATCCAAAGGTGAATTGAGGAAGCCTATGGCTCAATGGTAGCATCCCTGCCTCTAAGTAGGCAGGCTAAAATTCAAGTCCTGAGATGAAAAGTATGGTGCTGGGAAAAAAAAGCAGGCCAGGCAGCATCCGAGGAGCAAGAAAATTGACGTTTTGGGCATAAGCCCATGATTCCCGAAGAAGGGCTTATGCCCGAAACGTCAATTCTCCTGATCCTCGGATGCTGCCTGGCCTGCTGTGTTTTTCCAGCACCACACTTTTCAACTCTGGTCACCAGCATCTGCAGTCCTCACTTTCTCCTAAGATTCAAGTCCCACCTGATCTCGAGGTGCAAAATGACATCTCCGAACAGATTGGTTAGAAAAATACCCAGATCTATGTTAAGAGTTATTGTGGAGCACAGGTAGTGTCCCTATCTCTGTGACAGGAGTCCTAGCTTTAACTTGCACCTGCTCCAAAGGTATGTCATAATGTTCCTGAATAGGTTGACGAACAAAAGCTTGCCCCACTTCTAGGGAGACAATGGCCTAATGGTATTATCGCTAGACTATTAATGCAGGAAGCGAGGTTTGAATCTCACCACAGCAGATGATGGAGCTCGAATTCTGTAAAACACAACAGAATAAAGAGCCAAAACTGTGAAACCATTGTTGTGTTTTAGAAAAAGAATTTGGCACTTTAATGTCCTTTAAGGAAGGAAACTGCCATCCTTAACTGGTTTGGCCTCCAGACCCATGGTAATGTGGTTGGCTCTTACCTGTCCTCTGGGCAAATAGGAAGGGGCAATAAATGCTGGCCTGCCCAATGATTCCCACATAGAATGTGTTTTTAAAAAATGTCCAGAGAGTATTGTGGGCACATGTGACACAGTGGTAGTGTTCATTCCTCGAGGCCAGAAGGCCTGGAATCAAGTCCCACCTGCTTCAGAGAGGTGCAGTAACATGACTGAATAGATTGTTTTAGAAAATACCTCCAAAAGAGTATCAGGCTCTTATCGTGCAGTGGGAGTCCCTAACTCTGGGCTAGAAAACCTAGGTTCAAGTCTTGCTTGCCTCAGACATGTTTAATAACATGTTCAGAGCATTACAAATAACTAGACTGGTAGATTAGAAACAAAAAGTTACACCAACCACCAACTGCCAGTAACCCAAACCCTCTCCTGATTAAATTCTGCACCGTCAGAGATGAGGCATCCAACTGAGGTCAAGTCTGTCCTCAGGTCAATGCAAAAGATCCCATAAACTTATTCAAAGATTCAGCATTCGCCTGGAGAACTGACCAATAATTATCCTCTAATCAATATCACTCAAACAGATCATCCTGGTAATTTCTATTCCATTGTTGTCGGTGGAACCTTGCTGCATATAAATTGGTTGCCCCGTTTTCTATATTACGATGTGAATGCACGCCCAGCGCATTTTATTGATGGTGAAGCATCCCGAGAGATTTTGGGTTTGTGCTAAGCTTTGCAAGCAATATTGCTGGATCCGAATTGTCATCTGGTCTGTCGGATGGTGGTCACATATCCAACAGTTTTGGGACAGTGAACTGATCACTGGGTCACATTTCATTGGGCATTCTTACATCTGCTACCAGCATGGCTGCAATCCTGATAGGAAGGAAGGATTCTGGATTAGAGTGGTGCTGGAAAAGCACAGCAGTTCAGGCAGCATCCGAGGAGCAGGAAAATCAACTGTTCAGGCAAAAGCCCTTCATCAGGAATAGAGGTGAAGGGCTTTTGCCCGAAACGTCGATTTTCCTGCTCCTCGGATACTGCCTGAACTGCTGTGCTTTTCCAGCACCACTCTAATCCAGAATCTGGTTTCCAGCATCTGCAGTCATTGTTTTTACCATAGGAAGGAAGGACCCTCACTAACCTTTACAGAGTTAAAAAAACCACACAACAGGCTATAGTCCAACAGATTTATTCAGAAGCACTGCTTTTGGAGCGTTGCTCCTTCATCAGGTGGTGTGGAATATAAGAGTGTAGGACACAGAATTTATAGCAAAGGTTTACAATGTGATGCCATTGAAATGATGTATTGAAAAAACCTGGATTGTTTGTTAGGTCTCTCATCTTTTAGAATGACCATGTTGGTTTCAGCTCTTTCATATGTAAATTGCAGAACATTTTAAAAGTTACATTCTCAAGATAGCTTTAACAATATGTGCTATCTCAGCTCAGAATAAACCTGTTGGACTATAAACAGGCGTTATGTGAATTTTAACTTTGTCCACCCCAGTCCAACACTGGCACCTCCAAATCATAACTTTTATAGATGCACTATAGAAAGCATACTATCCTAGTATATAACGGCCTTGTGTGGCAACTGCTCAGCCCAGAACTCTAAGAAACTACAGAAGGTGGTGTGCACAGCCCAGACCATCACAGAAACCAACCTCCCATCCATGGACTCCATTTACATGGCATGTAGCCACAGAAAGTCTGCCAAAATCATCAAAGGTCCATTGCACCCCGGTAATGCTCTCCTCCAATCCCTTTCATCAGACAGAATGTACACAGGCAAGAACAGGTTTAAGAACAGCTTCTTCCCTGCTGTTATTAAACTATTTAATGGACTCTCTAACTTCAAATAATGTTGACCTGCTGCTCTCGACCTTCTAGATGGAAGTGATCACACCTCCTGGGTAGCTGTAACCTATATGTCTCACTCTGTCTAAGCATCTGTATGCTCTTGTTTGCTATGGTCTGCCTGTACTGCTCACTAAACAAAGCCTTTCACTGTACTCAGGTACACGTGACTACAATAAATCAAATCAAATCAAGGAAGTAATGTTGACACAAACAATTGGAAGACTGTCACCAAACGGTAATGATTCCTGGATAGTTGGAGGGGCATTTTTTAGATTAGATTAAATTAGATTACTTACAGTGTGAAAACAGGCCCTTCGGCCCAACAAGTCCACACCGCCCTGCCGAAGCGTAACCCACCCATACCCCTACATCTACATTTACATTTACATTTACCCCTTACCTAACACTATGGGTAATTTAGCATGGCCAATTCACCTGACCTGCACATCTTTGGAGTGTGGGAGGAAACCGGAGCACCCGGAGGAAACCCACGCAGACACGGGGAGAACGTGCAAACTCCACACAGTCAGTCGCCTGAGGCGGGAATTGAACCCGGGTCTCAGGAGCTGTGAGGCAGCAGTGCTAACCACTGTGCCACCGTGCCGCCCACTGGCATTGGCAGAGGTGGGCTGAATGGAACTGCTTGGCTAGCTGAGAAGAAATCCCAGAGATAGCTGAGAGCAGCAAATCCTGCCCTTTCTGAGCTCTAAGTCTTCATCTGCAATCTGCACACTAGAGACTGCCAGAGCAATGGGATTCCTGAGCCACACCAGGTAATGTTTAGTACAGAGATGACCACCATGGCACAAACTATTGTCCCACAGGACAGAAGGCTGCCACAGAGAAAGGAGCTGTATAAACATAAACGGTTTAACGTTGCCTTACATTACACAAACTGCACTTTAAAAGCAATCCACTGATTGCAAAGTATTTAGATACTGTGAAAATATTGGGGGATCATTGGGCTCAGAAGTTAATACTGCTGCCTCACAGCGCTTGGGACCTGGGTTTGGTTCAAACCTCGGGTAACTGTCTGTGTACACATTCTTCCCATGTCTGCGTCGATTTCCTCCTCAACTCTGTAAAGGTTAGTGAGGGTCCTTCCTCCGGGTGCTCTGGTTTCCTCCCACAGTCCAAAGATGTACAGGTTAGGTGGATTGACCATGCTAAATTGCCCATAGTGTCCAGGGATGTGCAGGTTAGGTGGATGAGCCATGGGAAAAGCAGGGTTATGGGGATAGTGTTGGGGGGGGGATGGGATGGGTCTAGGTAGGAAAATATTTGGAGGGTTAGTGAGTGAGCATTTGCTGGGCCGAATGGCCGACTTCCACACTGTAGGAATTTTATGATTGTATGAAAAGTGCCACATGTGCAAGCTACTTTCTATTCACAATGACAACCAATGCAGCCACACAGAAAGTTATTGATAGTTGCAATGTCTTTCTCTTTTCATATATATTAGTGCACAAACACTATATACCTGTATAACATCAACAATGCTGTTCATTCCATCAAAAATACCTGATTCTGAGGAAATGTTTCGACTTACCTGCAGCCTGTAAGGTCACAATGGAAATCAGATGGTTTCTATAATGGTCAGCTGATCCATAACAGCAATTTCATGGCCTTGGATACAAGTTAAAAATCTGCCCCTTCACACAATCTTCCAGGAACTCAATACATGCTTTCCAATTTGCACATGAAGGGCACCTTGCTCACTCCAACCCAGCAAGATAGTCTGAATGGGGCAGGTGTTAAGAGGAACCCTACCTTATGGCACCACAAAGCACAATGGTTAAATGCCAGCAAGGATACAACATGAACAAGGGAATGACATTGAAAGTTTTCAACAAGGAAAGCCCCAAGGATCTTCTCAATCTAGCTTTGTTTTCATTCACTGGATGTTGGCTTCGAAGGCTAGGCCAGCATTTATTCCCCATTCAAAATTGTCCAGAAGACAGTTCAGGGTCAACCAAATACCACTGATGCTCAGTAGCAGCAATGTGTGCTATCTACAAGATGCACCACAAAAAAGTTCACCAAAGATCCTTAAACAGCAGCTTCCAAAACCAACAATCACTTCCATCTAGAAGGACAAGAGCAGCAGATACATGGGAACACCAACACCTGCAAAGTCTCTCCAAACCACTCGTCATCATGACTTGGAAATATATTGCTGTTCCTTCATTGCCACTGGGACACAATCCTGGAACTCCCACCTTAGTAACATTTTGGGTCTACACGGGCTACAGCGTATCGGGAAGGCACCAATACTTTCACAAGGCAACTAGAGATGGGCATTAAATGATATTCAGCCCGCAATGCCCACAACCCACAAGTGAATTAAACAATTGCTGTGCCTCTCAATTCGCATGCAGGCCAGACCAGGTAAGGATGGCAATTTGCTTCCCTAAAGGATGTTTGTGAACCAGATGCGTTTTTTTCCCCAACAATTAAGATAGTCATCATTAGACTCTTAATTCTAAATCATATTTTAAAAATAGATTCAAATTTCACTACCTGCCATGATGGGATTCCAACCCAAAACCAGAACATTACCTGTGTCTCTGAGATAATACCAGAGATAATACCACTAGACCATTACCTTTCCTGGGGACAAGGTTTGTATATGCTCCCTGAGATTCCATTGGTGCTCCTGTCTAACTGCAGCATCACAAAATGTGCAATCTCCTTCACTTTTAAATGAAAAAGTCAAAAGGTGTTTGGAGGACAAGAGGATACAACTGTTTGGAAATGCAGGCGATGAAATTGGTTTTGAATTGCTCTCAAAAGGAGCCACCATAGATCAAAAGGTCGTGTTTCGTGCTATAAAGTTCTTGTTTGTTCTTACATTCCACATAAGTTAATGTTTTGAGAAGAAAGCATCTGTTCAGGGGCAATTATGGAAAAACAATAAACGTGGCATTGTAAGTATAACCCATATTCTGAGAGGAAATAAAAACAGGGCCATTGAAGTCACTGCAGTGCGGTATGAAAATAAACACCATAATTAGGTGAAATCAGAAAGGTTCCTTGAACATTTTAGGAGTTCCAGTACGCATCAGACTGAAGATCTCTTTCATCTCTCGGCAACTCTACTGAAGAACATGTTCGGAAACTAAGCACAGATTGGTCCACATGAAAAAAAAGTAATATGACAAACATTGGTATCGGTGGATGCTATTAGTATTTAACTATAGCTCAGGTGGTAGCACATTTGTCTCTGAATCTGAAAGCTGCAAGTTCAATTTTATTTTGGATAATTGCAAGGTATTGTCTAAAACAAATAAGGTCAAGACTTATACAATTAAAAAGTAGGATCTTGGGGAGTGTGGTAAAACAGAGAGACGTAAAGGTTCAGGTACATAATTCTTTGACATTTGCTTCACATGTGGATCGAGTGGCTAAGGAAGCATTTAGTATGCTTGCTTCACTGCTCAGGCCCTTGAATACAGGAGTTGGGATGTTATGCTGAGGTTGTACAGGGCATTGGTGAGGCCTCCGCTGGATTACTGTGTCCAGTTCTGGTCATCCTATTATAAGAAGAAGAGGGTTCAGAAAAGATTTACCATGATGTTGTTGGGAATGGAGGTTTTGAATTATAAAAATAGGCTGGATAGGCTGAGACTTTTCTCTTTGGAATGTAGGAACTTGAGGGAGCGACCTTATAGAGGTTTATAAAATCTTAACAGGCATAGATGAGGCAAGTGTCTTTTCTCTAGATAAGTACATGAATAAAAAAGTGTTTGGTGAATAGACACCACATGTGGGAGTAGTTTAGTTTGGGATTATGGTTGGCATGGACCTTATAGAGGTTTATAAAATCATGAGGGGAATGGATAGGATAAATAGACAAAGTCTTTTCCTTGGGGTGGGTAAGTCCAGAACCATAGGACATAGGTTTAGGATGAGAGGGGAAAGATATAAAAGAGACCTAAGGGGCGATGTTTTCACTCAGAGGATGGTACGTGTATGGAATGAGCTGCCAGAGGAAGTGGTGGAGGCTAGTACAATTGCAACATTTAAAAGGTATCTGGATGGGTATATGAATAGGAGGGGTTTGGAGGGATATAGGCCAGGTGTTGGCAGGTGGAACTAAATTGGGTTGGGATATCTGGTCGGCATGGGTGAGTTGGACTGGAGGGTCTGCTTCCATGCTGTACATCCCTATGACTCTATGAATCTATGACGGTTGGACTCCAGGGTCTGTTTCCATGTTGCATGACTCCAAGACCCACTCCAGGACTTTTGTGTAGAAATTTAAGCTGGCATTTCTGATGAAGTGCTGCACTGTCCTTTGGGATAAGATGTTAAAACTGAGACCCCATCTGCCCTCTTAGGGACGCGAAAACCCCTCTAAAGAGTTACCCTGGGATTCTGATACCTATCGACACCACCAAAACAGATTGTCTTACATTAATGTATTGCAGTTTATGGCAAATCATTGTGCACTCTGTCATAGTGACAGCACTTCATATGTATGCAATTGGCTGTAAATGCTTTGGGATAGCATTTGATCATGAAACATACTATATACATATAGAATCATAGAGCACAAAAAAGCCTTTGGCCCATTGAATCGGTGCCGGTCAAGCAGGCTAAGATAAAAGGTAGGGAGGAGGGACTTGGGGGAGGGGCATTGGGAATGTGATAGGTGAAAGGAGGTTAAGGTGAGGGTGATATGAATACAGATTTCTCCAGCTTCCTCATTTCCCCTCCCCCCACCTTTTCTCAGTCCCAACCCTCAGACTCAGCACCGCCTTCTTGACCTGCAATCTTCTTCCCGACCTCTCTGCCCCCACCCCCTCGCTGGCCTATCACCCTCACCTTAACCTCCTTCCACCTATCGCATTCCCAACGCCCCTCCCCCAAGTCCCTCCTCCCTACCTATTATCTTAGCTTGCCTGGCACACCCTCCTCATTCCTGAAGAAGGGCCTATGCCTGAAACGTCGATTCTCCTTCTCCTTTGATGCTGCCTGACCTGCTGCGCTTTTCCAGCAACACATTTTTAACCATCCAGGACAAAGCAGCCTGCTTGACTGGCACCAGATCCATGAACATTCACTCTCCACCAGTGACTCTCAGGAGCAGCAGTGTATACTAACTACAAAATGCAATGCAGAAATTCTTCAAGGCTTACTCAGTCTGTACCTTCCAAACTCACAATCAGTTCCAACTGGAAGGACAAGGGCGACAGATGAGGGAATCTAGAGTTATGGGAAAAGGCAGCAAATTGGAATTAAGGATAATCAGATCAGCAATGATCTTGTTAAGTGGCTGAGCAGGCCTGGTGGGCTGAATGCTCTGTTTCAGCTCCTATGTCCTTATCAGATTAGATTAGATTACTTACAGTGTGGAAACAGGCCCTTCGGCCTAACAGGTCCATACCGATCCACTGAAGCGCAACCCACCCAGATCCATTCCCCTGCATTTACCCCTTCACCTAAGGCTACGGGCAACTTAGCCCGGCCAATTCACCTAACCTGCACATTTTTTGGACTGTGGGAGGAAACTGGAGCATCTGGAGGAAACCCACGCATACACGGGGAGAATGTGCAAACTCCACACAGACAGTCGCCTGAGGCAGGAATTGAACCCAGGTCTCTGGTGCTGTGAGGCAGCAGTGCTAACCACTGTGCCACCGTGCCGCTGTGCCATCTTGCGGTCTTATGGTTTTGTACCAGATGCTTACAAGCATGCAAGTTCCTTCCCGCTTCCCAGAAAGACGCTCTTCCACCATTACTCTCTGCAAGCAGTAGTGATAGGAAACTCTATAGCAAGGTGTTATGGACCAGGCCAGACCCCCTCAAAATATTTAAAGAAGGTAGCTAAGATCCTAACTCTTCTTATTTTAAAGGCAGATGTGAGTTAATATTCCAGGTGAGATGCAGCTAGTCAAACCACTCTGCTTTAAGCTAAACAGAGTTTATTTAAACACTACAGTGTAAGAAAATGGAAATTAGAATAACTTAACAATTGGAAAACATAACTGACCCAACACAGCAACTTAAATGATGAGCTGTTCTAATTCCCGTAACATCCCACAAACATATCCCTTGGAAAAAAAATAAATTCAAATACAGGTTCTTGCAGGCTGGAGAGATTTTAGTAAAAAAAGCCAGTCAAGAATCATCTGCTGAAGCTTGGACCCTGTCTCTGGACTGCAAGCAGCTTCTCACTGTTACAACTAAACTGAACTAGAAAGAAACCTGAACTGGGAGAACTGGCCACTCCCTTGCCATTGTTTAAGTGGACATTTCGGCACTTCTGCCTTTATGACCTCTCTTAAAATAAAGGACAAAATAATGTGACAGCATCATCACACAGGGGTACAGCAAGTGAGATTCCTGGATGGTGTGTTGCTTCCTTGGTGCTGGGGCTAAGGATGTCTCTAAGCGGGCACAGTATTTTGAAAAGGGAGGGTGAGCAGCCAGAAGTTGTGGTCCAAATTGACACTAACAGTATAGAGAGGAAACGTATTAAGGTCCTGCAAAGGGAATCCAGGGAGTTAGTTAAGAAGTTGAAAAGCACGACCTCAAGGGTTGTCATCTTTGGATTACTCCCTGTGCCACATGTCAATCAGGCAGGTAATAGGAAGTTAAAGATGCGGTGAAAGAGCTGGTGTAGGAGTGAGGGCTTCAAGTATGTAGATCATTGGGACATCTTCGAGGGCAGGTGAGACCTATTTGAGAAGGGCGAGTTGCATCTAAACTGAAGAAGCACCAATATCTTGGCAGGGAGATTAGATAGAGCCACTAGGGAATATTTAAGCTAATGTGGCAGGGAGGCAGGAACCAGAGCAGTCGGTCAACAGGTAAAATGACCAAGGAGGAGTCACAGACTAATACCAGTAAAGCTAAGAGCAAGAACATGAAGGGAGTGGTTACTGAACATGGCAGAACTGGTGGTCTGATATGTATTTGTTTTAATGTGAGCAGAATGACAAGCAAGGCAGATGGATTTTGAGCTTGGATTATTACATATAACTATGATGTAGCTATTTCAGAAACTGTTTGAGAGAGGAACAAGACTGACAGCTTAATGTTCTGGGAGTTAGGTGATTCAGGTGAGTAAGAGGGATATAAAAGAAGTGGGGAGTTGTGTGATTGATTAGGAAGAATATCACAGTGGTACTGAGGGAGGACACCATTAATGGCTCATCGAGCAAGACCTTATTGGTAGTGCTCAGGAATAAGAAGGTTGCAATCACTTTGATGAGATTGTACAACAGGCCTCCCAACAGCCAACAGGTGATTACAGACAGAGGATGGAAAAGTGTAAGAACAATGAGGTTGTTGTGATAGGTGACTTTAACTTCCCCGATGTTGACTGGAACATGTTTCGTGTCAGGAGCTTGGATGGGGGTGAATTTGTTAGGTGTGTTTTTTTGAAGTAATATGTAAACAGTCAAACTAGGGAAGAGACTGTACTAGATCTAGTATCAGCCAGATGATCAAAGTTTCATTGGGGCGCATTTCAGGAACAGTGATCATAATTCTGCAAGTTTTAAATGTCTTATTGATAAGGATAAAGGTAGTCCTTGGGTGAAGCTACTAAATTGGAGTAAAGTTAACCATGATAATATTAAGCAGGAACTGGGGAATGTAGATTGGGGGTGGCTGTTTGGGGGTAAATCCACATCTGGCATGCTTGAATATTTTAAAGTTGATTAGAATTCAGGACCAGCAGATTCCTGTGAAAATGAAGGATAAGGATGAATAAGGACAAGAATAAAGATTCAGGCAACTTGGATGACAAGATAAATTGTGAGCTTAGTCAGAAAGAAGAAGGAGATACACATCAGATTTAAGAAACTGAAGACAGACAGAGCTCTCAAAGAATATAAAGAGAACAGGGAAGAAATGAAATGAGCAAATAGTAGGCTGAAAAGGGCCATGAAGTGTTTTTGGCAAACAGGGTGAAGGAAAATCACAAGGTGTTTTACACATATATTAGGAGCAAAAGGGTAGCTAAGGAAAGGGTAAGCCCACTCAAGGAAAAAGGAGGAATTTATTCAAAAGGTGAAGAAGGTGGGTGAGGTCCTTAACTTTGCATCGGCATTCACAAATGGGTAGGACATAGTGGATGATGAGTCTCGGGAGGGGAATATTGGGGAATATCAACATAAAAAAGGAGGAGATGTTGTATGTTTTGAAAAGCATTAAGGTGGATGAGTCCCCAGGACCTGATGGGATCTTCCCCAGAATACTCAGGAAGATGAGGGAGAAAATTGCTGGGGCCTTATATTAAATCTTTGTATCCACTTCAGTGATAAGAAAGGTTCCAGAGGATTGGGGAATAGTCAACATTGTTCCTTTGTTTAAGAAAGGCAACAGGGCTATTCTGGGAAATTATAAACAGGCTAGTAAGACTTGCATCAGTGGTCAGGAAATTATTGGTGAAGATTCTTAGGGATAGCATTTACACAATTTTGAAAATAAAGATTTATTAGCAATAGACAGCAAGGTTTTGTGTCGAGAACACCGCATCTCACAAACTTGAGTGAGAGTTTTGAAGAAGTGACAAAGATGATTGATGAGGGCAGGAGGGTAGATGTTACCATATGTCCTTCAGCAATGTTTTAACAAGGCCCCTCATGGCAGGCTGATATGAAAGGTGAAATCACATGTGATCCATGGTGACCTGGTAAGAAGGATGCAGAGCTAGTTTGGTCATACACAATAGAGAGTAACAGCGGAAAGTTATGTTTCTGCCCGGAGATCTGTGACTAGTGGTGTTCCATAGGGATCCGTGCTGGGACCCCTGTTGTTTGTAATAAATAAGAGTGTAGGTGGTAATAAATAAGAATGGAGGAGAATGTAGGTGGTCTGATTAGTAAATGTGTGAACGGCACAAAGATTGGGGAAGCTGCAGATAGTGAGGAGTACTGCCAGATGATACAGCAGTACATTTATATAGGCTGGAGACTTGGGTGGAGAAATGGCAGATAGAGTTTAATCTGGACAAATGTGAGGTGATGCATTTTGGAAGATCTAGTGCAGGAGGGAAGTATACCGTAAATGACAGAACCCTTCGTAGCATCAAGATACAGAGGGATACCGAGGGATACAGAGGGATCCACAGTTCCCTGAAAAAGGCAACAAAGAAATAAGTTGGTCAAGAAGACATAGGCCATATTTGCCTTCAGGAAACAGGTCATTTGACCCAACAACCCTCTGAAGAGTAACCCACCCAGACCCATTTCCTTCTGACTAATGCAACTAACACTGTGGGCAATTTAGCATAGCCAATGCACCTAACCTGCACATTTTTTGATTGTGGGAAGAAACCTGAATACTTAGAGGAAACCCACACAGACACGGGGAGAATGTGCAAACTCCACACAGATAGTCACCCGATGTGGGATTCAAACCTAGGTCCCCAGCACTGTGCGGCAACAGTTCTAACCACTGAGCCACTGTGCTGCCCTGTAAGGCGGCATCATTTTGTTGACACAGTCTTGATGGACCAAAGGGCCTTTTCCTGTGTTGTACTGTTCATTGACATGAAATTTTCTTGGTGCCACACTCGGTCCACTGTAGCCTTAACATCAGTGGGCAGTCACCCTCACCCTACCTGTGGCATTCAGCTCTTCTGTCCATGTTTAAACCAAGGCTTTAATGAGATGAGGAGCAAATGGCCCTGGCAAAACCCAAACATCACTGAGCAGGTTATTGCTGAGCAAGAGTGACTTGATAGCACTTTGATGACACCTTTCAGTATGTTCACACTAATACTTATGCTCTATATGACCCTCCTCACTATAATCAGATCTGATAATTCTGCAGAACTGTTTATTTTGTATAACCCTTCTCTGATGGAAATAAGCACACAAGTAATTTCAACCCAATGATATATTTATGTTACGTCTTGTAGTACTTCAATTACTCTGGCAAAACATTCTCAAGGAGCTAGAAGTAAAAGGGGCTAGTTATTAACAGACCAATTTCATTGCTTATTCGGACATAACACCGATAAGTGCCATCATAAATCAAAACTGACCTCACAGAATGACATCCTTCAAGCATTTCAAACAGTGGGAATCTGTTAAACACACATAATTAGAGCAAATGGAAGGATTGCTAATTATAAAAACACCTCATTGATCACAGATGTTACCAGCTGTCTGTTTATAGCTTGCTCACAACTTCAGTGAGGGAAAATGAAATCTATTCAATATGTAGAGAGCTATGCTCGCACTTATTTTCATATTGTGTTTAAGAACCATCGCAGCTGGTTAAAATTTAATTACTGGAGTCCTGTGTGTGGAATGATAGAAACAAATTACATTCTGTGTTAAGCCACAAATGGATGCACCAGTGATTCATTATGTGATCATTCATTTACCTGCCCTCCAGTTTAGAAGCGACCACGTCAACAGCATTCCCATGTCGTGGAAGATGACTCCTCAAAGTTGGTTTACTGCCTGCAAGGCACAGGTCATGATTACAATGGAACATTCCCCACTTGTCTGAATGAGTGCAGCTCCAATGACACTCAAGAAGCTTGACACCATTGAGATCAAAGCGGTTCATTTGATTGATATCCCATGCACCACCTTCAACATTCACTCCCTTCACCACTTCTCCACGGAGGCAGCTGTATGTGCCATCCACGAAATGGCCTGCAAAAAATCACAAAGTCTCCATTGACACATGCAGTCAGAGTTGTACAGGATGGAAACAGGCCCTTCGGTCCAACTCATCCATGCCGACCAGATATCCTGAATTAATCTAGTTCCAGTTGCCAACATTTGGCCATTATCATTCTAAACCCTTCCTATTTATAGACCCATCCAAATGCCTTTTAGATGTCGTAATAGTACAAGCCTCCACCTCTGGCAGCTTCCTCTGGCAGCTCATTCCATACACGTACCACCCTCTGTGTGAAAATGTTCTCCTTTAGATCCCTTTTATATCTTTACTCTCTCACCTTAAACCTATGATAGCTAGTTTTGGACTCCCCTCCCTTGGGAAAATGACCATGGTTATTCATCCTATCCATGCCTCTCATGATTTTATAAACCACTGTAAGGTCACCCTTCAACCTTCAACACTCCAGGGAAAATAGCCTTAGCCTATTCAGCCTCTTGTATAGCTCAAACACTCCAGCCCCAGCTGGAGACCACTGTAGGAAGCCAAGATGGATCATTTACTTGGCTCTTATGGCTAAAGGTTGCCATGAATGCTCCACCATTATCTTTTGTACTGATGTGCTGGGATCTTCCATCATTGAGTGTGGAGTTATTGTGGAGCCTCCTCCTCCAGTCAGTTGTTAATTGACCACTACCATTCATGAGTTGGAGGATTGCTTAGCTCTGTCTCTCAGTTGCTGTTCATGCACATGATCCTGTATGGTGGCTTCACTAGGTGGACACCCCATTTTTAGGTATGCCTGGTGCTGCTCTTGGCACTCTCCTGCACTCTCCATTGAACCAATGTTCAATGGCTTGATGGTAGTGGTTGAGTGAGAGATATACCAACCCATGAGGTTGGTGATTGTGTTGGAGTACAATTCTGCTGCTGTGCCATTTAGTACAGTGATAGTGCCACACAACATTCTTGGTGTGAAGATGGAACTTTGCAGTGATTACGCTTGCCGATATTGTCATGGATAGATGCATCTGCTGCTGGCAGATTGGTAACTATGAGGTCAAGTATGTTTTTCCCTCTTGTTGGTTCCCTCACCACCTGCAGCAGACCCAGTCTTGCAGCTATGTCCTTTAGTACCTGACCAGCTCGATCAGTAGTACTGCTGCTGCGCCACTCTTGGTGGTGGACATCGAAATCTCTCACCCAGAGTATATTTTGTGCGTTGCCTCTGTGCTTCTTCCAAGTGCTGTTCAACATGTAGGAATACCGATTCATCAACTGAGAGAGGATGGAATGTGAATATTATCAAGAGGTTTCCTTGCTAATATCTAACATCAAGCCATGAGACCTCATGGAATTTGAAGTCAATGTTGAGGACTGCCAGGGCAGCTCCCTTCCCACTCTACACCACGGCACCGCCAACTCTGCTGAGTCTTTCCTACCAGTGGGATGGGACATAACCCAGATAGTAACGCTGGTATCTGCTACTATGTCTGGAAGGTATGATTCTCTAAGTATGATTCTGTAAGTATCACTATATCAGGCTGCTGCTTGACTAATCTGTGAGACAGCTCTCCCAGTTTTGGCACTAGTCCCCAGATGTTAGTAAGAAGGACTTTGCAGGGTCAGCAGGGCTGTTTCTACCATCAATTTTTCTGGTGCTTAGGTTGCTGCCAGCTCGTCCGTCTGGTTTCATTTCTTTGTTGAAACTTTGTAGACATTGATTCAACTGAATGACCTGCTAGGAGAAAGTGAGGACTGCAGATGCTGGAGATCAGAGCCAAGAGTGTGTTGCTGGGAAAGCACAGCAGATCAGGCAACATCCGAGGAGCAGGAAAGTCGACATCATCATAATGAAGGGCTTATGCCTGAAACGTTGATTCTCCTGCTCCTCAGATGCTGCCTAACCTGCTGTGTTTTCCCAGCAACACTGTTTTGACTCTGAATGGCCTACTAGGCCATATCAGAGGGCAGTTAAGGTAAACTCCTATATGTTTGGAGCATATAGGCCTTACCAAGTAAGGATGGTAGTTTCCTTCCCTAAAGGACATCTGTGAACCAGATGGGTTTTTCTGACAATCAACAAAGGTTTCACTAGCATCAGTAGATCCCTAATTTCAATTTTTTACCAAGTATGAATTGCACCATCTGCCATGGTGGAATTCAAACCCAGGTCTCTAAAGCATTTGCTGAGTTTCTGGATTCTGGCTAGCGATAATACTACTTGGTCATTGCTTCTCCTCCGCCTCCTGTGTACAAGGTACAAGTAAGGAGTGTGATGGAATACGCCCCATTTGCCTGGATGGGGCAGCTCCAACAACACTCAAGAAGCTTGACATACTAGACTAAGCAGCCGCATACACAAACATTCCCTTGACCACCTGGACTCAGGAGCAGCAGTGTGTAATATCTAGAAGATATCCTGCAGAACATCTTAAAAGTCTTTGTTCAACCAACAACAACTACCATTTAGAAGGACAAGGGCAGCAGATACTTGAGAACACCAGCAACTGAAAATTCCCCTCCAAGTCACTCATCATCCTGACTTGGAAATGTATTGCAGCTCCTTCACTGTCACTGGGTCGAAATCCTAGAATTCCTTCCCTAAGGGCATTGTGAGCTAACCTACAGGAAATGGATGCAGTGACTCAGGAATATGAGGTTATAGTCCAACAGGTTTAGATTAGATTAGATTAGATTCCCTACAGTGTGAAAACAGGCCCTTCGGCCAACCAGTCCACCGACCCTTCGAAGAGTAATCCACTCAGACCCATTCCCCTAACTAATGACCTAGCACTATGGGCAATTAAACATGGCCAATTCACCTCACCTGCACATGTTTGGACTGTGGGAGGAAACCAGAGCACCCGGAGGAAACCCAGGCTGACATAGGGAGAATGTGCAAACTCCACACAGTCGCTCGAGTTGGTTATGAAGGACCAGTGCTCCGAAAGCTAGTGCTTCCAAATCAACCTGTTGGACTATAACCTGGTGTTGTGTGATTTTTAACTTTGTCACCCCAGTCCAACAACGGTATCTCCAAATAATCTCTATGGGGAATTTAGCACCCTAACGTGCACATCTTTGGGAGGAAACCAGAGCACCCGGAGGAAATCCACGTAGACATGGGGAGAAAATGTGTGAAACTTGAAAGAGTTCAGAAAAGATTTACAAGGACATTGCCAGGCTTGGAGGATTTGAGCTATAGGGAGAGGCTGAACAGGCTGGGGCTGTTTTCCCTGGAGCGTCAGAGGCTGAGGGGTGACATCATAGAGGTTTACAAAATTATGAGGGCCATTGATAGGGTAAATAGGCAAAGTCTTTTCCCTGGGGCTGGGGAATCCAGAACTAGAGGGCATACGTTTAAGGTGAGACGGGAAAGATATAAAAGAGACCTATGGGGCAACATTTTCACACAGAGGGTGGTATGTGTATGGAATAAGCTGCCAGAGGATGTGGTGGAAGCTGGTATAATTGCAACACTTAAGAGACATTTGGATGGGTATATGAATAGGAAGGGTTTGGAGGGATATGGGCCGGGTGCTGGCAGGTGGGACTAGATTGGGTTGGGATATCTGGTTGGCATGGACGGGTTGGACCGAAGGGTCTGTTTGCATGCTGTACATCTCTATGACTGTATGATTGTCACCCAAGGCTGGAATTGAACATAAGTCCCTGGTACTGTGAGGCAGCAGAGCTAAACACTGAGACACTATGCCCCCATGACAGATTTAATAAAGATGGAGGCACAGTGTTATACAGTTATGTGAGAATTCCTCTGGATATCCTCAATATTGACCCTCGACACTCGTGGATTCTTATGGCATATGGTCAAACACAAGTCACGAAGTGAGTTACTCACTGTAGAATTTCTAACTTCTGATTTGCTGTAGTAGCCACAGTATATAATTGGTTTAGTTTCTGGTCAACGATAACTCCCAGGATACGGCTAGTCAGAATTCCAGTCATCGTAATGCCAATGAATGTCAATGAATAATGGCTTGGCTCTGTCTTGATGGAAACGATTACTGCCTGGTACTTGCGGGGCATAATTGTTACTTGCTGCTTGACAGCCCAATGCTGGATATTGTCCAGGTCGTGTTACATTCGGACATGGGCTGGTTCAGGTTCGGAGTTGCAAAGGGTGCTGAACATTGTGCAATCATCAGTGAATATCCCCATTTCCGACCTTATGTTAGAGGGAAGGTTTTTGATGATGTAGTTGAAGTTGGTAACCTCCTCCCTCCCCACCACTGGTCATAATCTCGCAGAGATTAGAATCAGCCAGACACCAGTCACTGTGCAAGAGGCCTGTGTGAGGAAAGTAAAGGGAATGGTACAGAATTATTACTTGTAGGTGTTGCTACTTGACACACTTTGCCCATCAATAATTCACACGTGTACAGATGTTGTTTGCTGTCTCCATGCTGCAGCTCATCTCTTGGGAGTCAATGGTTCACTCCGCACAAAGATGAACTGAAAGCAGCTGGAGAGACTGCATTGCCTTTCACAAACTGCTGTGAAATTAATTACCAATGCAACAGCCTCGAAAGCAGAATTGTCAATCTTTCCATTTTTGTTTTCCCCTTTCAAAAGCAGACAGCATCAGGAAAAAGCAAAATAAGGCATTTTGGTTTCTTCTCCGAACAGGCTATTGCTGCTGCTGTGGCATGACTCCTGCCAAACGTGTCACAAGGTTAGTCTTCCATCCACTCGATGGTTCTTAAAACAATAATGACTTGCATTTATATAGCTCATTTCTCAAGCACTGCATGAGAACCTAATCAGGTAAAATTTGACACCAAGCCACAAAAGCAAATATTAGCGCAGGTGTTTGGTCAATGAGGTAGGTTTTAAGGATTGCTTGAGACAGGAGAAAGGAGAGATAGCAGATGATTATAAAGGGTCATCCAAGAGTCTCGACAGCTGAATGCATGGCCCAGTAATGTGGGGCTGATTAAAACAGAGATGATTAACTGAAAGTACCTTCCCTTATATTTGCAATAGGTTGAAAGAGATTGTGTTTCTGTTATTATAGTCATAAAGTAATAAAGTCATACAAAATAGAAACAGATCCTTCCGTTCAAACATCTAGACTCTTAGAACATAGAACATTACAGCGCAGTACAGGCCCTCGATGTTGCGCCGACCTGTGAAACCGATCTGAAGCCCATCTATCCTACACTATTTCATTGTCATCCATATGTTTATCCAATGCCCTTAAGGTTGGTGAGTCTACTACTGTTGCAGGCAGGTTGTTCCATGCCCCTACAACTCTCTGAGTAAAGAAACTACCTCTAACATCTGTCCTATGTCTATCACCCTTCAGTTTAAAACTATATCCCTGTGTGCTAGCCATCACCATCCAAGGAAAAAGGCTCTCCCTGTCCATCCTATCTAACCCTCTGATTATCTTATATGTCTCAATTAAGTCACCTCTCAACCTTCTTGCCTCCAACGAAAACAGCCTTAAGGCCCTTAGCTTTCCCCTTTGTGCGATCTGATTTCTTAGCTTCACCAACATTCATGTTATCAGGGTATCTAACTCCTAAACACTGGAATTCTGGCCCAAAATCACTCTGCTTTCTTGTTTATGACTGTCCTTAAAATCTCCCTGAGCAAATATTGGGTCATAGAACATAGAACATAGAAAAATACAGCGCAGTACAGGCCCTTCGGCCCTTAATGTTGTGCCGACCGAAGCCTACCTAACCTATACTAGCCCAATATCCTCCATATGCTTATCCAATGCCCACTTGAATAACTATAAAGAGGGAGAGTCCACCACTGATACTGGCAGGGCATTCCATGAACTCACAACCCGCTGAGTAAAGAATCATTTGCCTTCTTAAGTCCTTATTCTCCTCTTGTCAAATAAACGTCCCCTCTCATGAAGTGTGTTGTATTGTACAATTTGGTGTTGAAAGTTGGATTGTCTTGTGTTCAGGGTATCCTACAAGCAAGGACTTTGACAGCCTGAAGACCCACAATCCATCCTAGAATGCAGATCTGTGGAGATTAAAAGGAATTTATTTCAATGATTGTTTAATTGCCTTGCTCCAGAAGACTGTCATGGGTTCACTTTAAGAAAGTTGAGATCTATCAGCTTCCTTTGATCTTGCATCCCAGATGATGGCTTTGTGTGGAATTTGTGGGGGCAGTTTCTGTTAGGCATACTGTCTCAAAAACACCAAGGTACCATCAAGCAGATTGTGATTAACTCATAACAATCCAAGTCAGAGGGAGAGAGATTTAGTAGAGTGCTGGAAAATTCAGCAAACTTGTCAGCAGCTAAAAAGAAAGATTATGTCAATGTCTTGGGTTCCATTACTCTCAAGAACTGTATATTTCTAGGTCTTGTTGAGAATTTCGTGGACGATTGTCTTTTGTGACATTTGACTAAATTTGCACTTTAGCTACGTTTGCAGTCTGGAAGTAGAGAGTGTCACTTTATCTTTTAATTTCTGTTTTCCAAAATTCTAATATAAAAAATGCTTTGGCATATTGCAAGTTGTCAAATATAAGTAGCTCACCTCAGGAATTACTCTCACCATAGAAAATGTACAAGTCAGAAGTCTGATGGAATACTCCCCACTTGAATGAGCGAATGAGGCTTGACATCTGCCATGACAAAGCAACCCACTCGATTGGCACCCCATCCGCAAATATTCACTCCCTCCGCCACGATGCTCAGTAGCAGTTAAACCTAAAAGATGCTCTGCAGAAATTCACCAAAGATCCTAAGACAGCTTCCAAGCGTGCAACAACTACCGCGTGCAAGACAAAGGCAGCAAATACATGTTAACCACACTCTGCAAGTTGCTTTCCAAAAATCTTCCTGACTTAGAATTATATAGCTGCTCTTTCTGCGTTGCTGAGCCCTGGAACTCCCTCTTAATGGCACCATGGGTGCACCTATATCCCCATTGACTGCAGCATGCAAAGATCTCGCCAATACCCTCCCAAAGGCAAAAGAAATGGGGAATAAATGCTGGCCTGGCCAGACTCACCCACATCTATAGATAATAATTTATAATTTGTTGGATTGGCTGAAATTAATTGAACAAGCAGTGACACTGTGGTTAGCACTGTTGCTTCGCAGCGCCAGAGACCGGGGTTCAATTCCTGCCTCGGGCAGCTGTCTGTGTGGAGTTTGCACATTCTGTGTCTGCTTGGGTTTGCTCTGGTTTCCTCATACAGTCCAAAGATGTGCAGGTTAGGTGAATCGGCCATGCTAAATTGCCCGTAGTGTTAGGTGAAGGGGTAAATGTAGGTGTATGGGGGGGTTGCTCTTCGGAGGGTCGGTGTGGACTTGTGGGGCTGAAGGGCCTGTTTCCACACTGTAAGTAATCTAATCTAAAAAAAAACAAAATGAAGATGGTGATTTAATGATTAGAAAGGAAACTAGTTTTAATGAATGTAGAAGGAACTTTTAACAAGTTTGCAAAAATTGGTGGCATTGTAGACAGTGAAGAGGGTTTTCTAAGATTATAAAGGGATCTTGGTCAAATGGGTCAATGGGCTGAAAAATAGCAGATGGAGTTTAATCTGGATAAATGTGAGGTATTGCATTTTGGTACAACAAACAAGGGTAGAGATTATACAATTAATGGTAGGGCCTTGAGTAGTGTTGTAGAACAAAGAGACCCAGGGGATCCAGTGCATAATTCTTTGAAGTTTATGTCACAGGTAGACAGGGTGGGAAAAAGGTGTTTGACAGACTTGCCTTCATTGCTCAGTCCTTTGAGTATCGGAGTTGGAAAGTCATGTTGAGGTTGTACAGGACATTGGTGAGGCCTCTTCTGGAATACTGTGTCCAGCTCTGGTCGCCCTGTTATAGAAAGGATATTGTTAAGCTGGAGAGCATTCAGAACTGATTTACCAGGATGTTGTCGGGTATGGAAGGTTTGAATTATTAAGAAAGGCTGGACAGGCTGAGATGTATTTCACTGGAGCGCAGGAGATTGGCAGGTGACTTTACAGAAATTTATAAAAAATAATGGGTATACATAGAGTTAATGGTAGTTTTCTTTTTCCTAAGATGGGGGATTCAAGATTAAGGGCACATTTTTAAAGTGAGAGGAGAGAGATTTAAAAAAGACATGAGAGGCAAATCTTTTACGCAGAGGGTGGTTCACATGTGGAATGAACTCCCTGAGGAAGGAGTGGATGGGAGTTTTAATTACAAGTAAACAATTGCAATGTTTAACAAACATTTGGATAAGTACGTGAACAGAAAAGGATTGGTGGGATTTGGGGCAAGAGCAAGCAGGTGGGGCTAGTTTAGTTTGGGATTATGTTCGGCATGGACTAGATGGATCGAAGGGTCTGTTTCCATGTTGTATAATACAATGACTCTGTGACTCTATGACTATTTGTGTAACTGAAGGAATATATGTGCATTCAATTTAAGTGTTGTAACTCAATAGTAATGACTAAACTGTCACTAACTGAACTGCAAGGTTGGACTCCTGTTTTAAAACCGACACAAGAATCAGAAGTGATATTGTGGGCTACTTATCGACTAAACTATATCAGAAACATTATGCTCATACACATATCACATTTGTAATATCTCTCCCTTCCTTTATTAGTGACAAATTTTATTGCTGATCCAAGGCCAGTCTCCATTTCCACAATTATTATCTTACCTCTACTATTGTAAAGTTGCCATAGTACCAGAGGACTGGCCTGTCATTAGAAAAAGAGAGAGAGAGGATGTGTGGTGGTTTAACTCGAGGGTAACCATGCCTCAGGCCAGGGGAGAGGTTGAGAGGATGGGTCCTTTATGGTGGTTGACCTGTGCAGTTGGCATCTCTCTGCATTAGAGACCAGTCACCCCGTCAACTGAGCGAACAAACCCCCTTATTTTCTATAACTCTTTGTGAATCTACAAATTTATAGTACATAGTCTCTCCGGTATATCTACTATGTATTATTGTTGACTGACAACATCTGATTGCTAAGTCCACAAAACGCAAACTGAGAATGTGTCTTTTTTTTCTTGGCTCATTCCGTAAAGTCCATGGCCATAGCTTCTTAACAAGGCAAGCCAACTAAAGCCTGCGCTGATATCCTTCAGTAATTCTTCCGAATCTCACAGTCATCGCATCATTTCTCCAAGCTCATCGTACTCCCTAACTCTTATTACTTCATCGTTTACTAAAATTTTAATCATGTAGAAGATAGCGGAATAAATTTTAACACAATTGACTTGTTGTCGACTAAATTTCTACCCTCTGATCTCAATCGCCTTCTTTTGAGGAGATGTTGTTTCTCTGAAGGAATATAATAGTGCCCCAATTATGTGAACTGCAAAATCATAGATATTCCAAAAACAATAGCTTTGTCATTTTACATATCCAGTTTCATTGTGTGTTTGTTTCATTGATAGTTAACTTACTGACAATGGTATTTCACCAGACACTATGTCTATGCTAATAAAATATCAATTCCAGTTGTGTTGAATGGAATAGCCACTCTTTTCAAAGAGTTTAGTGTTTCCATCCCCAAGTTTGAAACTGTTAGAACACTTACATTTCTTTACTTTGTCCCACTCCCTTTTACTCAGAGTTTCACACACAGTAGACATGCAACTGTTATCCAATCCTGGACAACTGAAAGCCTCTGCCACCAAGGGGTCTGTGGCTCTGAGATTCAGAAGGGAAAGGGGGAGAAGAGGAGAGCGCTAGTTATAGGGGACTCTCTAGTTAGAGGGACGGACAGGCGGTTCTGTGGACATGGGCGAGACTCTTGGATGGTTTGTTGCCTCCCGGGTGCTAGGGTCCGAGACATCTCGGACCGTGTCTTCAGAATCCTTAAGGGGGAGGGTGTGCAGCCAGAAGTCGTGGGACACATTGGCACCAACGACATAGGTAGGAAGAGGGGTGGGGAGGTCATTCAAGAGCTCAAGGAGTTAGGCTGGAAGCTAAAAGCTAGGACAGACAGAGTCGTCATCTCTGGGTTGTTGCCGGTGCCACGTGACAGAGAGGCAAAGAATAGGGAGAGAGTGCAGTTGAACACGTGGCTGCAAGGATGGTGTAGGAGGGAGGGTTTCAGATATTTGGACAATTGGACTGCATTCTGGGGAAGGTGGGACCTGTATAAACAGGACGGGTTGCACCTGAACCAGAAGGGCACCAATATCCTGGGGGGTAGGTTTGCTAGCACTCTTCGGGGGGGTTTAAACTAATTTGGCAAGGGGATGGGATCCGGACTTGTAGTCCAGCAAGTAAGCTAGCTGTGTGTCAGGATGTCCAAGACTGTAGGGAGGCTGTGGAGAAGGTAGCACTGACAGGGACTACTTGCGGACACAGAGATGGGCTCAAGTGCGTATACTTCAATGCAAGGAGTATCAGAAATAAGGTGGGTGAACTTAAGGCGTGGATCGGTACCTGGGACTACGATGTTGTGGCCATCACGGAAACATGGATCGATGAGGGACAGGAATGGCTGTTGGAGGTTCCTGGTTACAGATGTTTCAGTAAGATTAGGGAGGGTGGTAAAAAAGGAGGGGGGGTGGCATTGCTAATTAGAAATGGTATAACGGCTGCAGAAAGGAAGTTTGAGGGGGATCTGCCTCTGGAGGTAGTATGGGCTGAAGTCAGAAATAGGAAAGGTGCAGTCACCTTGTTGGGTGTTTATTATAGGCCCCCCAATAGCAGCAGAGATGTGGAGAAACAGATTGGGAAACAGATTTTGGAAAGGTGCAGAAGCCACAGGGTCGTAGTCATGGGCGACTTCAACTTCCCAAATATTAATTGGAAGCTCTTTAGATCAAATAGATTGGATGGGGCGGTGTTTGTGCAGTGTGTCCTAGAAGCTTTTCTAACGCAGTATGTAGATTGTCCAACCAGAGGGGAGGCCATATTGGATTTGGTACTCGGAAATGAACCGGGACAAGTGGTGGGCTTGTTAGTGGGTGAACATTTTGGTGATGGTGACCACAATTCTGTGACTTTCACCTTGGTTATGGAGAGAGATAGGTGCGCACAACAAGGAAGTTTTTACAATTGGGGGAAGGGAAATTACGATGCTGTAAGACAGGATTTGAGGAGCATACGTTGGGAGCATAGGCTGTCAGGGAAGGATGTGGTGGAAATGTGGAACTTTTTCAAGGAGCAGATACGACGTGTCCTTGATATGTATGTACCGATCAGGCAGGAAAGAAATGGTCGTGTGAGGGAGCCTTGGTTGACGAGGGAGGTTGAATGTCTAGTAAAGAGGAAGAAGGAGGCTTACATAAGGTTGAGGAAACAGGGTTCAGACAGAGCAGTGGAGGGATACAGGATAGCCAGAAGGGACCTGAAGAAAGGGATTAGGAGAGCTAAGAGAAAAATCCTTGGCGGATAGGATCAAGGATAACCCCAAGGCATTCTATGCGTATGTGAGAAACCTGAGAATGACAAGAACGAGGGTAGGTCCGATCAAGGACAGTGGTGGGAGACTGTGTATTGAGTCGGAAGAGATAGGAGAGGTCTTGAACAAGTACTTCTCTTCAGTATTTATGAACGAGAGGGACCGTATTGTTGAAGAGGAGAGTGTGAAACGGACTGATAAGCTAGAAGAGATACCTGTTAGGAAGGAAGATGTGTTGGACATTTTGAACAACTTGAGAATAGACAAGTCCCCCGGGCCTGACGGGATATATCCTAGGATTATGTGGGAAGCAAGAGAGGAAATTGCAGTACCGTTGGCAATGATCTTCTCGTCTTCACTGGCAACGGGGGTGGTACCAGGGGATTGGAGAGTAGCGAATGTTGTGCCCCTGTTCAAAAAAGGGAATAGGGATAACCCCGGGAATTACAGGCCAGTTTGTCTTACTTCTGTGGTAGGTAAAGTAATGGAAAGGGTACTGAGGGATAGGATTTACGAGTATCTGGAAAGACACTGCTTGATTAGGGACAGCCAGCATGGATTTGTGAAGGGTAGGTCTTGCCTTACAAGTCTTATTGAATTCTTCGAGGAGGTGACCAAGCATGTGGATGAGGGTAGAGCAGTGGATGTAGTGTACATGGATTTTAGTAAGGCATTTGATAAGGTTCCCCATGGTAGGCTTATGCGGAAAGTCAGGAGGCATGGGATAGAGGGAAATTTGGCCAATTGGATAGAAAACTGGCTAACCGGTCGAAGTCAGAGAGTGGTGGTAGATGGTAAATATTCAGCATGGAGCCCAGTTACAAGTGGAGTTCCGCAGGGATCAGTTCTGGGTCCTCTGCTGTTTGTAATTTTTATTAATGACTTAGATGAGGGAGTCGAAGGGTGGGTCAGTAAATTTGCAGATGATACGAAGATAGGTGGAGTTGTGGACAGTGAGGAGGGCTGTTGTCGGCTGCAGAGGGACTTAGATATGATGCAGAGCTGGGCTGAGGAGTGGCAGATGGAGTTCAACCCTGCCAAGTGTGAGGTTGTCCATTTCGGAAGAACAAATAAGAATGCGGAATACAGGGTTAATGGTAGGGTTCTTGGTCAGGTGGAGGAACAGAGGGATCTTGGGGTCTATGTACATAGATCTTTGAAGGTTGCCACTCAGGTGGATAGAGTTTGTAAGAAGGCCTATGGAGTATTATCGTTCATTAGCAGAGGGATTGAATTCAAGAGTCGTGAAGTGATGTTGCAGCTGTACAGGACTTTGGTTAGGCCACAGTTGGAGTACTGTGTGCAGATCTGGTCACCTCACTTTAGGAAAGATGTGGAAGCTTTGGAGAGGGTGCAGAGAAGATTTACCAGGATGTTGCCTGGAATGGAGAGTAGGTCATACGAGGATAGGTTGAGAGTTCTCGGCCTTTTCTCGTTGGAACGGCGAAGGATGAGGGGTGACTTGATAGAGGTTTATAAGATGATCAGAGGAATAGATAGAGTAGACAGTCAGAAACTTTTTCCCCGGGTACAACAGAGTGTTACAAGGGGACATAAATTTAAGGTGAAGGGTGGAAGGTATAGGGGAGATGTCAGGGGTGGGTTCTTTACCCAGAGAGTGGTGGGGGCATGGAATGTGCTGCCCGTGGGAGTGGTAGAGTCAGAATCATTGGCGACCTTTAAGCGGCATTTGGATAGGTACATGGATGGGTGCTTAATCTAGGATAGAAGTTCGGCACAACATCGTGGGCCGAAGGGCCTGTTCTGTGCTGTATTGTTCTATGTTCTATGTTCTATGTTCTAAAATCTTCAATGCTTGGCTGAAACTTTCTTTTGACCAACAAAGTGCCCTCTCTTTGAACTGCATCTCCGATTTTTGCTCCAAATCTTATGTTTCATGTTAATTTTTAATTTTAATTTAATGTAATCTATTTAGCTATTTGGTGCAGTTCATGGTTTTGTAGTATTTTGAAATGCACCTGAAAAGATCAATAACTATACTCTGAGCATTTCTGAGGTTAATTCTATTACTGTAAACCCCATATTCATTTGCTTCTCAAAATTTTCAATAACGTTTTAACCGTCAGTTCTCTTAGCAACATATTGTCGTCTGTAGCATGTATCGAAATGGTCTCACCAATTTACCACCGTATCCTCCATTTTCTGTCATGTCACCTGTTGTACAATGAACATTACTGGAAAGGAATGCTTTCCTCAGAATGCTTTTCGTCCCTTTGCTCTAGTGATGTTTGTTTATCTTCAAATTTAACTTGTGTTAAAACTGTTAAAGTCTGTCCACACTTGTTACTTTGGTACGTTTCAATAACTTTAATGCTAGCACAGATTGAGGAACATCCAAATGAAATTTCTGCAGTCTTGCATGTAATCTACTGAATTCCATTATGTACTCCTCCCACTGGACAGTCCTCAATTTTTCTAAATTTGTCAAACTCTGACCATGTATCATATGCAGCCAACCAACTATTCTTTTAATACATTTTATCCATGAAAGTTAACTATCTGGCCAAACCTTCATCTATGATCACTTCATAAAGGTGCCAATTCTGAAATAAACTTTTATTCTTATCTTGCTTTTGCATAGTAACAAAAATGCTAATGCCATGGCCCCTCTTTAGTCTTTTTTAAAAAAAGATTAGATCAGATCCCCTACAGTGCAGAAACAGGCCTTTCAGCCCACACAGACCCCCCCCCCCGAACAGTAACCCACCCAGACCCATTTCCCTCTGATCCAGCACTATGGACAATTTAGCATGGTCAATTCACCTGACTTGTGGGAGGAAACCAGAGGAAACCCACACAGACATGGGGAGAATGTGCAATCTCCACACAGACAGTTGACTGAGACTGGAGTCAAACCTGGAACCCTGGTGCTGTGAGGCAGCAGTGCTAACCACTGAGCCACCATGCTGCCCCTTCATAAAGGTCATTCTGAGAAAACAGAGGAGGATAACTCTGAAATGTTACACCTTGTCTCAACATTCTTGTGCTACCAGTATTTTACATTAGAAAGTTTGAACCAAGTCCACATGTTCAGTGAGAGCTTTATTTTCATAAATAATAAGTTCATTATTTTGCTCTATAAAACCCACAGCCTACTGATTACTCGCTCCTCTTATTTGTAAAACAATTCACGGCCAATTAGTTCTTAATTAACATATCCATTACCTGTTCCCTCCTTCCATTAGGTCTTAGGTTATGTCTTCCAACAATATTAGATAATTAAAAATTATAACCTCCAAGTAGATGATGATTGCTGTGAATAGTGCTGGCGAAGTTTTCTTCCTAATTTTGAAAATGTGTTCAGTTGTGAAGATGTGGAGGTGCTGGTGGGTGTAGGACAGGGGTGGTAAAAGTCAGAAGTTACACGGCACCAGGTTATAGTCCGACAGGTTTATTAAAAATCATAAGCATTCGAAGTGTTGCACCTTCAACAGGTGAAGTGCGAGCTAATGAAAGAGCAGCGCTCTGAAAACTTGTGATTTCACATAAACCTGTTGGACTATAATCTAGTGTCATGTGACTTCTGACTTCAGTTGTGAAGTTTATGAATGTGTTATTTGGGAGCATTGAATTTGACCACAACAACAGCATTGTTAGATTTGCAATGTGACCTGCCATCTCTGCATATTTCTAACTTACTTTTGTTGCTCACATTTCAAGTCCTTGAGCGATCCAGTCACCAGTGAAATTTGACTCATAACCCTCTGTGGATGTCATTTTGGAGTTCTAAGCATGTTGTTAGTACCAAATACGTGATACCAATATCTCACCGAATCTCTCGACAAAATCTCTCTCTTGGGAAGAGATTCACAACTGATATAAATGTTGGCAAGAGCAATAATTGGGACCTCTCAGTCCAAAAACAGCACAATCTTTTCAACAGCTGTCCACGAGTTCTGAAATCTGCTGTCAGGAATTCAATTACGACTGAGGTTTTGGCTGTCGGCTCTGTTAACAGGGAAAGATCATGCTTTGCTTGCCTCTGTTATAGTGACAGGCTTTGAGACTCTGTAAAGGCCTGAACAATAAATGCAGACTGACATCTCAGTGAGCACCAGGGATTATTTCTGGATGCCCTGGCAACGTTTTGGGCCAGATTTTCACAACTGAGGCAAATAGTTCAAGTCAAGTAATATCTCCATTCTGCAGACCCACCTGAATTGCCAATCTGAGGTATTGGGGTAAAACTGATTGGTGTGTTTTCTACGGAAAGTTTTCACCAGCTGGGTTTGTTTTCACTCAAATTCATAAGAGGGGGTGGTGATTTGGTTGAAACTTGTAAGATGTTCTTGACAAATCTGTGACAAGGATGGGAGGCAATGGTCTAGAGGAGAATGAGCTAGTCATCCAGAGACCCAAGTAATATTCTGGGGCACAAAAACAGAAATTGTTGGAGGAACTCAGCAGCTCTGGCAGCATCTGTGGAGAGAAAACAGAGATAACATTTCGAGTCCATTGACTCTCGTCAGACCTTCTTCTGGACTGTGCTGCTTCACTGAGCAATTGAAATAGATTTAAGTGAAGCTTTCAAGTGAGAATTGGATAATTGGAAACATTTACAGGAGTATGGTACTTCAAAGGTACTGGCACAGATTTTCTTGGCCAAACAGCCTCCTTCCTGCTGCACTATTTGATAATTCTACAAACTGTTAGGGATATTTTCCAACTTTGGTATCCAGGTGAACATGTCATCCACCGTTGATCAGGAACTTGGACAGGTCAGATCACAGTTTGCCATATGTTTGTGGAGTCATAGAGTCATACAGCATGGAAACAGACCCTTTGGCCCAACATGCCGAACATTGTCCCAAGCTAAACTAGACCCACCTGCCTGCTTCTGGCCCACATCCCTCCAAACCTTTCCAACTCATGTAATTAGTCAAAAGGTGTGTTGCTGGAAAAGCACAGCAGGTCAGAAACGACGAAGGGCTTATGCCCGAAACGTCAACTCTCCTGCTCCTCGGATGCTGACTGATCTGCCGTGCTTTTCTAACGTCACACATTTCGACTCTGACTCTCCAGCACCTGCACTCCTACTTTCTCCTATTCATGTACTTATCCAAACATCTTTTAAACATTGTAATTGTATCCCCATCCACCACTTCCTCAGGAAGTTCATTCCACACACCAACCACCCTCTGTGTAAAAAAGTTGCCATCTCATGTCATTTCTAAATCATCCTCTCATCCTAAAAATGTGCCCCCTAGTCTTGACATTCCCCATTCTAGGGAGGAGACGACTACCATTAACTCTATCTATACCTTTTATTATTTTATAAACTTCTATAAGGTCGCCTCATAATTTCCTATGCTCCAGTGTAAAAAGGTCCCAATCTATCGGGCCTTTCCCTACAACTCAAAGGCCGGAAAATTGTGCCTGGAATGGCTCCAAGTGGGACAATTTTTTAAAAATGCTCCCTGTTTTAATCTTTCAAAGTTAAGCTTTTTCAATTGGTTGCTAATCCAAATTAGCCTGTGAAAATGCCTTACAATTAAAAGAATCGACAAGGAAGCAGAGAGTATTTTCAGATGAGAAAATTCAATGATTTCCAACTTTAAATAAGAGAAGGAAAAACAGTTTGATATTTATTACGACTCAATGCACTGATAATGAACCCCCACTATTCCACAACCTGAAACAATCTAATGCCTGAATCTTTACGAACCTAATTAAACCACAAAAATCAATGGACCTGACTGGCTGCAATTCTGAACCCAGAGAAATCCACACCAGATTTTGTCATGAACAATAAAAGTAGCTGTTTGTTATAAACACTAATTCAGTTTAAACAATGGGAAGATATGGATTATTAACTAATAATACCACTATTAAACATAAGCTTTGCCACTTTCAACCCAAATGCATATTCATGAATAACACAAAGGTGAATGATGTAACACAAATGTTATGAATGAGAAAAATAACTAGTTAGATTAAAAACTCTGTTCTGCATCATAAACAGAATGGGTTGTTCTCATAATCCTCTTGATTCCTATCAATGAAGACACGGTGTTATCTACAAACTGATGGATGGTCTTCATTTCACTAGAGTAGGTGTCTGTCCTTTTCCTTTATGTATTAGAGTTCTTGTCTTCAGTGTCTCTGAATGTTATATTTCCTGGTCCATTGACAGACGGTGGAAGGAGGAACTTTGTAAAGACAGAGAGTGAGAGAAATTGTTGCAGCTGGGACCTCCTGGGATACTGTAACCAACAATTAAAGCAAATCATTTGGCCTTGTATGTGACTCACTTAAGAATGCTACAAGCTGCATATATTCATGCACAGCACCTTGTCCTTTGTCAACAGAAAAAATTGCACCTTTTAAATGGAGAGAATATTTCCTGGTGTATTCTGCATGGCAATACTTCTACAAGACAAAGTCCAGTTGCCAATTGATCAGTGCCCTCTCCTTGTGCAGTATAAATTATTGCTGCCTTTGAGATTTGGTATCCTCGTGCTTTGTCATGATGAGTGCAAGTGAGAAAGTTTCAACAGCATGTCTCTTATTCAGCAAGACTCAAGTTCTGCACTTTTGAGTGTCTGTAAAATAATTTCTGATGTTTGAATAATTTTATTGCTGTCATATTTGAATCAATTTGTCCCTCAGCTGAAAATAAACAAATTATGTTCAGTACATGACTTTGCAGAAAAGGAAAGCATTTGGTCCATTGAGTCTACGCTGAATTGCTGAATTAATCCCACCCACTAACATTTTCCCATAAGAATTTCCTTTTTGAAGTATATATCAATTCCTTTTTGAAGGTATTGTTGAGTCTACTTGTACTAACCTTTCCAGCTGTGAATACCAGATTATAAAAACACGTTTCATTAAACATTTCCTTCCATCTCCTGGCTCTTACCCGCACCCACCATTTCTTTCAATAATTGTAAATCTCTGCAATTTAGATACCAAGGTTCAGAGTTTCAGAGGCATGCCTATTATATTCAGATTATCACTCACTCTTATTATTGTACATTAAGAAAGAGTTCCATATCTCTGGTAAGAGATTCTGATTATGGATCCTGCAAAAATACAGGGTGTACCTTTAAAGAAACTATGCCCTTATAGAGCAGTATAGTCAAGGAAAGGACAACAGATCCCCTTTTCACAGCAGTTGTTGGCATGTTCCATCTTTTAAATGTCCAGCAGACGCTCAGGTGTTTTTTATGGCTCCTGTGGAAAAATAAGAGCAGTGAGAGGAGAGGCTGCCAAGTGGGTAGGGTTCCAACAAGCTAACTAAGATTTCAGATGGGTGTGTGGCCAAGCAGGCAAAGAGCTAGCTAGCTTTGGTGCCAGTATGTCTCGTAGAGAGGGTGCCAGGTAAACAGGGAGCCAAATAAATAAATGTGGAGAGAGCCGAGATCCTGTGATTTTCTTTTCCTGGTGTGTTGGGTATCAGGGTGCCAGGTCAGTAAAGTGCCAGGTTTCAAGGAGTGCCAGTTAAGTGATTGATCATTTGAGGTACGTTGGCATTTGGTAGGGGGGGGGGAAGATGGATGTCAGGTCCTGGGGGAAAGTGGGGAGGGTGTTGAGTCCTGGGGTGTTGGTGGAAAGGGGGATGGGGGGACATTGTCCAAGGAATGTGTGGTTTCTGGGATAAGGGTACATGTGTGTGGTAAGGTGCCAGGTCGTTTTAATAGTTACTCAGGATTAGACTAGATTTTAATTTAAGAAAAACATTCATGGGATGAGGAGATCGCTGGCTAGGCCAGCATTTAAGGCCCATCTCTAATTGCCCAGAGGGCAGTTAAGAGTCAACCACCTTGCTGGGGGTCTGGAGTCAGATGTAGGCCAGACCAGGTAAGGATGGCATTTTCCATCCTGAAAGGACATGAGTGAACCGGATGGGTTTTCCAAATAATTAACTTTTGGATCATCTTTTGACTCTTAGTCCCAGATTCCATTATTGAATTCAAATTCAATCCTCTGCCACAGTGGGATTCAAACTCAGGTCCCCAGAACATTACTCAAGTAAAAAGCACAAGAACTACTGATGCTGTAAATCAGAAGCAAAAACAGAAATCGCTGGAAAAGCACAGCAGGTCTGACAGCATTCGTGGGTAGGGGAGAGGATAAGAAGCAAGGACATTACCTCGGTCTTTGGATTAACAGTCTAGCAATAATACCACTAGACCCCCAGCTCCCCTGCCTGATGCCAGGGCAAAACTGCGATGGTGGGAAGGTTGAAGTGGCTCTTTAGGCACACACCATCTTCACTTGGAACTATATCACGATTTATTCACCAGTGTTGGATCAAACATGTGGAACTCCTTTCCTAACAGCACCGTGAGTGTGTTACCACTCAAGGACACAACTTCTTATGAGGCTGGCTCACCACCACTTTCTCCAGAGTAACTAGGGATGTGTCATAAATGCCAGCCCACCCAGCGATGCCCAAATTCCATGAATGAATAAAAATAAAAATGAAAAGATTAATTCAAGAAGAGATGATAATGCTGCAAATTAAAAGAAGTCAACAAAGAAACAAAAATATGTCCAAATAAGATATAAACAGAACTGATTGTTGAACTCATTAAGTCCTTTTGCCTTTTCAAAGAACCCCTACAGTGTGGAAGCAGGCCATTTAGCCCATCAAGTGTTAACCGACTCTTTGAAGAGCTTCCCACCCAGACCCAGTCCCCTATCCCTGTAACCCTGCATTTCCCATGGCTAATCCACCCAGCCTGTTCATCTCTGGACACGAAAGGGCAACTTAGCATGGGCGATCCATCTAACCTGCACATCTGTAGGCTGTGGGAGGAAACCCACACAGGGAAAATGTGCAAACTCCACACAGACAGTCACCCAGGGTTGGAATCGAACCCCAGTTCCTGGTGCAATGAGGCAGCAGTGCTAACCATCGAGCCATTTTTTGCCATCAAACCTTTAGTTACATCATCACTCCTGCATTGTCAGTTCTTGGTTATCCTCCCCCTCATCACCTTCCCCTCTCCTTGGTCGTGTACTTACTTTACAAGTGTTTAATCTCTAACTTTCTCCAGTTCTGATGTAGGGTTATGACCTGGAGCATTAACTCGGTTCATCTATTCAAGGTTGCTGCCAGACCTGCTGAGTAGTTTCATCGTCCAGGCTTCCACTTTAAATTGGACTGTGATCACAGAACCACGGGGCGTTTCTGTGTAAAATTATCAAGTGTCAGACAGGACCAAACGTTCAAAGGTTTTCTATTTCTGCATACCTCTGTGGAGCTGTGAATTTATAGAGGAGAAGTCTGGTCAAAGCATTTCATGATGTGTCAATTAACCTTGGAAGAGGTCGCATCTTGAATAACGCAGTGACCAGCTTATCAGTGATTTCCAAATAATTATGAGCGAAGGCTTGATCCACATTTGCATTTGTTTATATGCTACAGTGATGTTTGAAGTACATCACCTTTCATGGATTGCTACAGTGGAATTGCTGCTATGTAGAAAATTCTGGCAATAGTTTGCAGCACAGAAGAATCCCACAAACCACCATGAAAACCAACATCATTGTTGCTGAACCATAAATGTCACTGGGACGACACTTGGTCAGCACACCAGAAGAACTCACCGGATTATCTCTGAATACTGCTGTGACATCTTTAATATGCACCTGAACCATAATTCATTGCAGAACATTATTCACAACAAGACAGAATCAAGCCTGATTTTACGAGTGTTTCTGAATGACCGTGTAAATGTATCACATTCTCCAAGATGTAAAACAAATCTCCTGCAGGACAACAGGTTGTATCAAACTCTGAAAGAACATTAAAGGAAAATATATAGTTGCAATATGCATTTCTGTGTAGATTCACTGCAAAGTAGCCATTGAGACAGACAAGTCCTTACAAAATAAGGATACCTGTCACAGATAGGTAATATTAGGCTGCTGTAAGGACAATTATGTCAACATGCACGTGAGTGTTAATATGCAGAGGTTGATATTTCTTTTATTTAGTCACGGGATGTAGGCATTGCTGATTAGGTCATTTATTGTGTACCCCTGTTGTCCTTAAGAACATTGTGGAGGTGTCAGTGTTGGACTGGGGTGGACAAAGTCAGAGGTCACATAACACCATGTTATAATCAAACAGGTTTATTTGAAATCACAAGCTTTTGGAGTGCTGCTCCTTCACCTGATGAAGGGGCAGTGCTTCAAAAGCTTGTGATTTCAAATAAACGTGTTGGACTGTAACCTGGTGCCATGTGACTTTTGACTTTGTCCTTAAGAAGATGGTGGTGAGCTGTCTTCTAGAACCGCTGTAGTCGATGTGCACTACTGTTTACCAGGACGTTGCCTGGATTGGACTGCTTTCGTTATGAAGAAGAGATGGACAAACTTGGATTGTTTTCAGTAGAGTGTCAGAGGCTGAGGGGTGACCTGATAGAAGTGTATAAAATTATGAGAAGCATGGATTAGTTGGATAGTCAGAGTCTTTTCCCAGGGTGGAAATGTCAAATATTAGGAGGTATAGCTTTAGGTAAATCCACAATCCCATTAGGAAGGGAGTTTCAGGATTTTGTCTCACTGACATTGAAGGAAAAGCCACATATTTTCAAGTCAGGATGCTGATTGGCTTGGATGGGATCTTGCAGATGGTGGTGTTCCGATATATCTACTGCCATTGTTGTTCTATCAGTTTGTGGTCATGGGTTTGGAAAGTATTATCTCAGGAACCTCATATTCTGTCCTATCACCTTCACTGTCTGGGTGAGAAGAACCCACTCAACAGGGTGCAGAGATCGGGTGGTTAGGGTTACATTCTCCTCACAATACCCAGTGGATGCTGCTTCCCATTTATTTCATTGGAAGTTTGCTACAGCGTAATATTTCCTCTCAGATCTTTCTGTCCTGGCTCAATGCAGCTATTGCTTATGCAGAAAGAATTCTTCAAGTTATTAAAGGATACAGTGGGAGATTGATCAGTTGGAAAGTTGGGCAGAGAAATGGCAGATGGAATTTAATGTGGCCAACTATGACGTGATGCATTTTGGGGGGTCAAATGCAAGAGGAAAGTGTACAGTAAATGGCAGGAGCCTTAGGAGTATAGATATACAGAGGAATCTTGTAGTACAAGTCCATAGCTCTCTGAAAGTGGCAGTACAAGTGGATATGGTGGTAAAGGTGTCTGGCATGCTTCAGCTTCATTAGGCGGGGCATTGAGTGTAAACATTGGCAAGTTGTGTGGAGTTCTGGTTACCATATTATTGGAAGGACTCGGAGGCTTTGGAAATAGTGCAAAAGAGGTTTACCAGTATGTTGCCTGGATTGGACTGCTTGAGTTATAAAGAGAGGTTGGACAAACTTGGATTGTTTTCAGGAGAGTGTCAGAGGCTGAGGGGTGACCTGATAGAAGTGTATAAAATTACGAGAAGCATCGATTAGTTGGATAGTCAAGAGTCTTTTTCCCAGGGTGGAAACATCAAATATTAGGAGGTATAGCTGTAAGGTGAGAGGGGGAACATTTAAAGGACGTGTGAGACGTTTTTTATACAGAGGGTGGTGGGTTCCTGGAACACACTGCCAGGGGAACTGGTAGAAGCAGATATGTTAACAAAGTTTAAGAGGCATTGGGGCAGCCACATGAACAAGCAGGGACTAGAGGGAAACGGCTATGTGCAGGCAGAAAGGATAAGTTTAGAATGACATGATGTTCAGCGTAGACGTCTTGGGTCAAAGAGTCTGTTTCTGTGCTATACAGTTCTATGTCCCATGTTCAGACTGTTTAATCTTCCATACTTGAGGAAATTCAGGAAAGGCTTCAATTCCCTTCACTATGGAAGATCAAATAGTAATCTACTGAGCTGCTGAAGATGACTGAAGGAGTTGATAAGGGCATGTGGAATAGCTGCACAGAGACTGGTATCCCATGACCAAGTCACCCTTTATTTACTTGTGCACAGTACACTGGCAGTGGCCAGGCAGCTTGGAGTCAGTTGCTGAGAAGATTCTAAATCCCCTGGTTTTTTTTATATATTCCAACAGCAGGAAGAAAGGAAATACCTGAGTGGCCAGTGACAAGCAGTGGGCTTCTCAAAGGGCAATGCTGCGTGATCAAACAGTGAAGGGGAGGGCAGGGATTAAATCAAAATAGAGTTGGAGGGGGAAATACTACACTCCACTCTGTGCAGTGCCCACCTCCCCCTGAACAGCTCAAGGGTGTTGGTAGAAACTCATGTTTGCATTTTTTCCTTACCCCCACACTACCGACTAACTGTGGTAGTGCTTATTTTTGCCTCAGCACCCATGCCGTGTGTGTACAGATGTAGGACACAATGAAGAACAACAGATATTTAGATCTTTATTTGTAATCCACCATCAGGAAGAAAGGAAACACCCGAGTGGCCAGTGACAAGCAGTGCCCTTCACATCAAAGGGCAATACTGCGTGATCAGAAAAGTGAAAGGGAAGGCAGGAATTAAATCAAAATAAAGTTGGTGCAGGAAATAAAACACTCTAACCCTGCGGTGCCCACCTCTCCCTGAACAGATTGAAGGAGTTGGTAGACACCGCGTGCTCCTTCTCCAGAGACACCCAAGCTTGGACGTAGCTGTGGAATAGGGGCAGGCAAATGGCCATAGTAAACCCCTCCATGGCCCACTGCCTGGACCTGTTTATGGTCAGTTTGGCTAGGCCCAGGAGCAGACCTACAAAGAGGTCCTCTGACCTACCCGGCCCCCCTCTGCACCGGGTGCCCTAAAATCAGCAATGTGGGACTGAAGTGCAGCCAAAAACAGAGGAGGAGTTTCTCTAAAAAACTAAAAAGGGAGTGCAAATGCTCACATCCCATATATATATATATATATATATATATGATCCATGGACACCACAGCATCACAGAACAAGCACTTGGGCTGGGAGTCTGTGAACCACCGCGATCTGTGGTTGCAGGGGACCACTGCGTGCAGCACCCTCCACCCCAGATTCCCGAGAGAAAGGGGGAGGTCTCCCGCATAGAGAGCCCTCCACTGGGGAATTCCCAGTATAAATTGATCAGCAAGGCTTTTCTAATTGGTCAAGGTCAGCAACTCCAATCAAGGACTCGCAGTCAACAAGGTCCATCTGGTTCCAATCACTACAACATGTTACTGCCTTTCACTGGAAAACAGCATGGATTTACAAAAAGGGGAATAAAACCTAACATGTCTAATGGATTTTGTTTGATGATGCAACTGTTAGAGTTGATAAAGGGAAGCTGGTGGATGTGGTTTACTTTGACGTTTAGAAGGCTTTCAATAAGGGTCCATAGAAGAGGTGAACTTGTAAAATTAAAGCGCATGGGAATGAGGTAATGCATTGACATGGATCTAGAACTGGTTGGCAGTGTTGGGGCAGCCCCTGGTCAGAGGTGGCAGAATATGGTCACCCGTTGGCATAAATATGCCCACAGTGACAGAATTAGCTTGCCTGATCCAGCATTAAAGTGAGGTCATATGTTAGCACAATCTACTTTGAACAAAGAATATTCCAAATTAATATACAGGGAGTTCTCTAAAAACAAGAGCTGCAGATGTCTGTCGGAGACAGTTCGATAAGAGATGTGCTAGAACAGATAGCCTGAAGTTTTTCAGCAAGCATTAAAAAGAAAAGTTGGATTCCACAATCACAGAGACAAATAATAAGGTTGGGATTATGACTTGTAAAAATCTAGATGATCAGGCATGTTCATTGAGCTGTAAAAGTGATAGAGTTTTAGTCTTATCAAAAGTGTTGTCTTATTAGGCAAAAAGAGTTTGTTCGAGTAGGGGCAGTAAATTACATTCCAGAAGACAGTATGTGACTAGAATGAGTTGTCGTGGAACTGTGAGGTAGAGGGGCAGTATCCAACAGTCTCCGTGGTCAAGTGGGAACAAAACTTCTCACAATTCATTAGCTAAAGAATGGCAATAATAAGTATAAACATAAAATTTTACATACAACTAACTTTTGAATAGAACTAATATGATGAATCCTATAGTAATTAGTCAGAACAAACTTCCTTTTGCATCTCTTATGTTTAGGACAGTGGGGAATATAAGATGAGTAACCAAATTTGATAGGGATTGCAATGAATACAATAAACAACAGAATTCAAGCAATCCTTAGAGATCAGCAAGTCTAGGAAATGTGTCAAAAAAGTGTATAACCATTCACTTTGGAATGTGAATTAATGGGATGCATTGTAAAGTCCCAAGGCCTGATGGTTACAATGTCTGGTAAACATCATGAGATCATGGGCAACTTAGGGCTGTCCGTAGGGGTGTCTGTCATTGATCAGGTGTTTCACAGGATTGGATGCATAGATTAAGAAGGGAGAAACAATGACAATGTTGCATGTAATTATTGTACCACAAAATGTATAAAAAGGCTGTATCCTACTGGGGAAATCAGAACATCACTGACCTATCTCCTGATCTGACTGAGATATTAAGAGGGTCACTGGACCCCACGTCAAGACAAGGTTCAGAATGGTCTCTGGCCTCTCCCACACATGTGGCAAAGAGCTCGAATAAAGATCAGTTGTACTTCTGAGCACAGAGTGGAAGATTGCTCTTTGACAACAGGCAGAAAGGAAATAAAGGATAGTGATGAATGGATATTTTTCCTAATGACGGGCAGTGAACAGTGGGGTATGGCTGGGATCAATGCTTGGACCCGAGCTATCCACAATATATCTTAATGATTTAAATGAGGGAAATAAATGTATTATCTCCAAGTTTACAGGTAACATAAATCTGGCTGGAAGGATGACCAATGAGGAGGTTGCAGAAATGCTTCAGTTGAGCCTGCAGAAGTCTCTGCCACAGAAAGTGGGTGAGGCTAAAGCATTATTTAGGGACAGGATGTACTTTATTTGGAAACGCAAGGACTGATTAGGGATAGTCAACATGGCTTTGTGTGTGGGAAATCATGTCTCACAAACTTGATTGTGTTTTTTGAAGAAGAAACAAAGAAGATTGATGAGGGCAGTGCAGTAGATGTGATCTATATGGACTTCAGTAAAGTGTTCGACAAGGTTCCCCATGGGAGACTGATTAGCAAGGTTAGACCACATAGAATACAGGGAGAACTAGCCATTTGGATACAGAACTGGCTCAAAGGTAGAAGACAGAAAGTGGTGGTGGAGGGTTGTTTTTCAGACTGGAGGCCTGTGACCAGTGGAGTGCCACAAGGATCGGTGCTAGGCCCTCTACTTTTTGTCATTTACATAAATGATTTGGATGCGAGCATAAGAGGTACAGTTAGTAAGTTTGCAGATGACACCAAAATTGGAGGTGTAGTGGACAGCGAAGCGGGTTACCTCAGATGACAACAGGATCTTGACCAGATGGGCCAATGGGCTGAGAAATGGCAGATGGAGTTTAATTCAGATAAATGCGAGGTGTTGTATTTTGGGAAAGCAAATCTTAGCAGGACTTATATACTTAATGGTAAGGTCCTAGAGAGTATTGCTGAACAAAGACATCTTGGAGTGCAGGTTCATAGCTCCTTGAAAGTGGAGTCGCAAGTAGATAGGATAGTGAAGAAGGCGTTTGGTATGTTTTCCTTTATTGGTCAGAGTATTGAGTACAGGAAAAAGGGCTCATGCCCGAAACGTTGATTCTCCTGTTCCTTGGATGCTGCCTGACCTGCTGCGCTTTTCCAGCAACACAGTTTCAACTCTGATCTCCAGCATCTGCAGTCCTCACTTTCTCCTACAGGAGTTGGGAGGTCATGTTGTGGCTGTACAGGACATTGGTTAGGCCACTGTTAGAATATTGCATGCAATTCTGGTCTCCTTCCTATCGGAAAGATGCTGTGAAACTTGAAAGGGTTCAGAAAAGATTTATAAGGACGTTGCCAGGGTTGGAGGTTTTGAGCTATAGGGAGAGGCTCAACAGGCTGGTGCTGTTTTTCCTGGACCATCGGAGGCTGAGGGGTGACCTCATAGAGGTTTACAAAATTATGAGAGGCATGGATAGGATAAATAGACAAAGTCTTTTTCCTGGGGTTGGGGAGTCCAGAACTAGAGGGCATAGGCTTAGGATGAGAGGGGAAAGATATAAAAGAGACCTAAGGGGCAACTGTTTCACACAGAGGGTGGTACGTGTATGGAACGAGCTGCCAGAGGAAGTGGTGGAGGCTAGTACAATTGTAACATTTAAGAGGTATTTGGATGGGTATATGAATAGGAAGGGTTTGGAGGGATATGGGCCGGGTGCTGGCAGGTGGGACTAGATTGTGTTTGGATATCTGGTCGGCATGGACGGGTTGGACTGAAGGGTCTGTTTCCATGCTGTACATCTCTATGACTCTATGACTTTAGAGGGATCAAAGGGCATGGGGGAAACGTGGGAACAGGTACTGAGTTTGACGATCAGCCATAATCATACTGAATAATGGAGTGGGCTCTAAGTGCTGAATGGCCTACTCCTGTTTCTATGTGTACTGATTCCATTGTCTATTCTTCCTTAATAATAACCTCAATATTAAACCAAGGTCACTCAGGAGGCATATCTTTTCACAAAAGCTAGTACAAGTGTATAATTTTCTCTATCACCTCCGGAAGTATTCTGGGTTATGTTATTTAAGAACTTTTAAAATGAGATTCATCGTGAATATAAGAGTTGTCAGGGATAAAGCAGATAGATGGAGATAAGGTGTTGAACAGCTATGGTCAAATTGACTGACAAACCAGGTTTCTGGGCTTAACTCTGCTCTTACATTCCTGACAAAACAACACCTCATTTTCCACAGTTCAGCTGGGAATTATTATAATGTCAGTAACTAGCATTGCCAGCACGTTATGACAGACAAAATCCTCACCAAGATTACCATTAATAATATGGTGTGTGCAAACCAGGTAGGATGGCTTGGATTAATTCATTGTCACTGATTGTTCCTGTTGGATTAGCCTAAACTATTGATGCCAATTGGAGAAGGATGCACTTGGGAGAAGAACAGTTGAAGTCTCTCCAACAGCAAGATCACACTGGGAGCCTGTACAACTCTGGCCAGGAAAAGAGCTTGAGATCCTGATGGAGGAACCTGTTTCATGATGTGTTAGCTCTTTCAGGTGCATTGTATAACAGTAGGTTCACGTCCTGCTTTAATTGCTTGAAAAAATGATTGAAATCGATGTTCCAGTGTGCGACTGAAAAAGTGCTATCCTTACTGAGGTGCAGACTTTCAGATGAAATGTGAGACTGAGCCTCTGCCTGCTCTTTCAAGTGGATGTAAGGAATTCCATGAAGCTAATTGAAGAGGAACTGTGTAGTTCCTCCGGTGTTCAGGCTCATGTTTATCTCTCAATGACCCTCTAGAAAGCAAATTCTCATGTTTTCGTTTATGGGAACCTGTTGTGTACAAGTTGGCAGCGGTGCATCTTAAGCAGTCCTGAAGAAGAGCTCCATCCAAAATGTTGACTTCTCCACCTCCTGATGCTGCCTGGCTTGTTGTGTTCTTCCAGCCTTCTGCCTGTCCACTTGGGATTCCAGCAACTGCAGCTTTTTCGTCTCTAACCAAGTTTGTTCCACTGCAAAGTCTCTTCAAAGGATACCCACATTTCTGCCTCCCTCAGACGTGCACTCAGTGACTCCCTTTCCCGCTGGCACAATGCTGTGACCTCCTCAGCCCTCCAGCAGTCCTGAAGAAGGGTTACACCTGAAACGTCAATTTCTCCGCATCCTGATACTGCCTGTCTTGATGTGCTCTCCCAGTCTCCTGATACTGCCTGCCTTGCTGTGTTCCCCCAGCCTCCTGATACTGCCTGTCTTGCTGTGTTCCCCCAGCCTCCTGATACTGCCTGCCTTGCTGTGTTCCCCCAGCCTCCTGATACTGCCTGTCTTGCTGTGTTCTCCCAGCCTCCTGATACTGCCTGCCTTGCTGTGTTCCCCTCCCTCCTGATGCTGCCTGCCTTGCTGTGTTCCCCCAGCCTCCTGATACTGCCTGTCTTGCTGTGTTCCCCCAGCCTCCTGATACTGCCTGCCTTGCTGTGTTCTCCCAGCCTCCTGATGCTGCCTGGCTTGCTGTGTTCTCCCAGCCTCCTGATGCTGCCTGCCTTGCTGTGTTCCCCCAGCCTCCTGACACTGCCTGTCTTGCTGTGTTCCCCCAGCCTCCTGATACTGCCTGTCTTGCTGTGTTCCCCCAGCCTCCTGATACTGCCTGCCTTGCTGTGTCACTCTCCCTCCTGATACTGCCTGCCTTGCTGTGTCACTCTCCCTCCTGATACTGCCTGCCTTGCTGTGTCACTCTCCCTCCTGATGCTGCCTGTCTTGCTGTGTTCCCCCAGCCTCCTGATACTGCCTGCCTTGCTATGTCACTCTCCCTCCTGATACTGCCTGCCTTGCTGTGTTCTCCCAGCCTCCTGATGCTGCCTGCTGTGCTTCTTTAAACCTCACAAGAATTTATTTGGGTGCAAACTCTCTTAGGTTGTGAAAGTTGCTAAATAAATGCTAGTCTTTCTCTTCCATTAAAAATGACAGACAGGGAGAGACCTCCTACAGTGTCATCCTGCCTCACAATGTTGTGCTCCCACATGCAGTCATGTATGCATATGCACCAACCCACCCAAAAACAAGGCACTGATGCCCTTTAGGGAAGGAGATCTGCTGGCCTTACCTGGTCTGGCCGACGTGTAACACCAGACTTACAGCAATGTCTCTAAACTGCCTCTCAGGTTCGACAAAAAATGTTGGCCTAGCCAGTGATGTCCACATCTTTGCGAATGAACATAAATAGAAAGAATACGGATCAGGGACAAAGGGAGGACAGTTGGACCTAGTATTAACACTGAGATGGACTGAGTCATGCAGATCGACTGCACAGAAAATGGCCCTTTGGCCCACTACATCCATGCCACTCAGAATCAACTACCTAACCATCTAATTCCATTTTCCAGAATTTGATCCATAGCCTTATATGCCTTGGCATTGCAAGTGTGCATCCAGATGATTCTTGAAACACTCTTACAGTTCTAGATTCCCACCACTCTCTTTCAAGTCCTCTCGAAACCTTCCGCCCCAGGCCTTAAATCCATGTCCCCCTGGTCATCGATCCCTCCATCAAGAGGTGGGGCTCTTGCTGTGTCTTATGCCCAAACAATTTCGATTCGACAGCAGTCTCAAAATGAAGATGCAGCCATTTCCAAACAGATATCGGAAATACAATGCCTTTCCTTCTCCGTTGAACTGTACATGAGGTTGTCTATGTTTATTTTCATGACCTAATGCCCTGTGCTTTTCTGGAAATAGCTGACTGCCAAGCTAGCTGTCTGATATTGCTGCTTTATTCAATTGATTCCAGGCCTACATCGCTGACACAGTCTTTCTCACTCTTTTTGGAAACCAGTTAAAAATAAAAATAACCCAACTGTGCTCACCTTTCAGATAAAATACCATACATACAAGAAAAGAGCAACTTTTCAGTAAAGGCTCATAAAATAGACATCGATCGGTTTATCAGTATAATAGTCTTCCGTGAAATCTTCTTGGCAGGACATTGAAAAGAATTTTGCTGAAATATTTATTGCTTGCAGCTAGTTTCAGCAAGAAATCCATCTATAAATCTTTCATTGTGATTATTCAGGAAATGCAGAGCAAATAAAATAATTCAATCTTACTGTGCCTTCTTGTCATGTGAAATGCATTACCAAAATACACTCAGTTCACTGCCTTGCCCTATAATAGGATGTTGTCCACTACAAATGGAACCAGCCTGTAAACTATGATGCAGTGTAAAGCTTTTGAGAAGAGAAGACTTTTTTTTGTAAGAGGTCTCTTAAATCCCACTAAAGTATTCCCAGTTCACAGATGATTCTTCTTGAATCATGTTGTGCCAACTGTGGCTTCGATATGTGGCCACCTTTTGTGTAGAGGGTGGCACGGTGGCTCAGTGGTTCGCACTGCTGCCTCACAGCACCAGGTCCCAGGTTCGATTCTCAGCCTCACGTGACTGTCTATGTGGAGTTTGCACATTCTCACCGTGCCTGCGTGGGTTTCCTTCGGGGGGTGCCACAGTTTCTTCCCACAGTCCAAAGATGTGCAGGTCAGGTGAATTGGCCATAGTGTTAAGTGCATCAGTCCCCCACTTTAACCCATTCAGTCTGTCTCTTCCTTACTTTCAGTAGGTGCAGAATGATTGGTCGTTTTACATTTGTGTTAAAGCAGTGATTCTAAATAAACACAGCAATTGCTGGAGAAACTCAGCAGGTCTGGCAGCATCTTTGGAGAGAAATACAAAGTTATGTTTTGAGTCTGGATAGTGAAGAAGGCATTTGGTATGCTTTCTTTTATTGGTCAGAGTATTGAGTACAGGAGTTGGGAGGTCATTGATTAGGACATTGGTCAGTCCACTTTTGGAATATTGTAAACAATTCTGGTTTTCTTCTTATCGGAAGGATGTTGTGAGACTTGAAAGTGTTCAGAAAAGATTTACAAGGATGTTGCCAGGGTTGGAGGATTTGAACTATAGGGAGAGGTTGAATAGGCTAGGGCTGTTTTCCCTGGAGCGTCGGAGGCTGAGAGGTGACCTTATAGAGGTTTATAAAATCATAAGGGGCATGAATCGGATATAGAGACAAAGTCTTTTCCCTGGGGTAGGGAAGTCCAGAACTAGAGGGCATAAGTTTAGGGTGAGAGGAGAAAAATATAAAAGAGACCTAAGATGCAACTTTTTCACGCAGAGGGTGGTGCGTGTGTGGAAAGGGCTGCCAGAGGAAGTGGTGGAGGTTGGTACAATTACAACATTTAAGAGGCACTTGGATGGGTATATGAATAGGAAGGAGTTAGAGGGATATGGGCTGGGTGCTGGCAGGTGGGACTAGATTGGGTTGGGATATCTAGTCGGCATGGACGGGTTGGACTGAAGGGTCTGTTTCCATGCTGTACATCTCTATGACTCTATCTCTATGACTCTTCTTCAGAGGACTTCAACTCCATTTTCTTAATGCTTGTTTTCTCTGAAGAAGAATCATAAAGTCATATAACACAGCAACAGACCCTTTGGTCAAACCAGTCCATACTGAACGTAATCCCAAAGTAAACCTGTCCCATCTGCCTGCCCCTGACACATATCCCTCTAAACCTTTCTCATTCATGCATTTCTCCAAATGTATTTTAAACATTGTAATTGTACCCACATCCATCACTTCCTCAGGACGTTCATTCCACACATGAACCATCCTTTGTGTAAAACATTTTCCCCTCGTGCCTTTTTAAAATCTTTCTCCTGTCACCTTAAAAATGTGCCCCTTGGTCTTGGAATCTCCCAAACTAGAGAAAAGCCAACTACCCTTGATCCTAAGTAGACCCCTCATTATTTTATAAACTTATATATGGTCACCTCTCAACCGCCTACACTCCAGTGAAAAAAAGGTCTCAGCCTATCCTGCCTTTCTTTATAACTCAAACTCTCCATATGCGGCAACACACAGGTAAATCTCTTCTGAACCTCTCCAGTTTAATAATATCCTTCGTATAACTGAGTGACCAGAACTGGACCCATACCAGACGTGAAACATTAATTCTATTTCTCTCTCCACAAACTTGCTGAGTTTTACCAGCATTCTCCATGTTTGTTTCAGATTTTCAGCATCCAAAGTATTTTGACTTTATTCTGGTGGATCCTAAAATTGAACAAGACTTTAAACAATTTTAGTTCAAAATTGGGATCATAAACTTACAATGAAAGAGAAATTCCAGTAAGCTTCAACATAGACAGTCTTAGACTGAGGAGGAAAATGGCTATATCTACACTTCTCAGCTCCCTCTGCATCACACTGCATTCTGTGATGAAACTGCTCCTATAACAATTTCTTTAGAAAGGTCACAAATGACACACACTCTGAAAAGTCTGCGGTGTAGTGTTTTGGGGCCAGTTTGATTATAGCTAACAGATATTACCTCAGACAGATGCTTTCAAGTTAAAACAAAACCCTTGTACAATGAAAGGGGAGTGGCCAGTTCTCCCAGCTCAGCTTTTCCCCACTTTGGTATGTTTTAACAACAGTGTGAAAATGTGCTGTTGGACCCACAGAAGCTGTTCCAGGTTGGTACTCTCTCTCCGACTTCTATCCTGTCAGACCATGTATTTGATTTTACCTTTGGTGCCAAAGGGTGTTTATCGGGATTGCTGCAAATATTTGGAACAGCATCATTAAGCTGGGTTTTTGGAGAGGTTAAGTTATTTGGTATTCTGTTTTCTGTTGTTTGTGTTTCATTCAGTAATCTTGGAAATAAATTTTGTTTTGTTTAAAACTAAGTGGTTTGAGCAGCTGATTCCCACCTGGAATACCGGCTTTACACCTACTTAAAACAACAAGCTAAGTTAGGGCTGGGCTACCTTCTTGAAATGTTTTGAGGGGTTTGGCCTGGTCCATAACAATACCAACTCATACACACACACACACACACACATATACATACGCACATGCACCTACACATCAACATACATACACACGCAAACACGCATGCACACACACACGTGTGCACATACACATCAATACACACACGCGCACATATACACGCGTGCACACACCCACACATATACATAGATTGATTGATTGATTGACTCATTGTCACATGTACTGAAATACAGTATAAAGCTTTGTGAATCAGCAGTATAGCAGATCAGAGTAAGCAAGCATGTACACCTCAAAAGACGCAGGCAGAGACAGACAGGTTACAACATTAGCAAGATCAGCATAAATTGAGGCTAGAGGGTCCATTCATCAGTCTAAAACCAGCCAGGAAGAAGCTGTTCCTGAACCTGCTGTTGCATTTGGTCAGGTTTCTGTGTCTTCTACCTGAGGAAGAGGTTGTAGGAGATCATGACTGGGGTGGGAGGGGTGTTTGATGATATTGACAGCCGTTCCGTGGTAGTGAGCCATATAAATGGAGTCCATGGATGGAAGGTTGTGCTCCTGTGATTGTCTGGGCTGTGCACGCCACCTTCTGTAGTATCTTACTGACCTAAATAGAACAGGTGCTGTACCAGGCCATTTTTCACCTGGACAGTATGTCTCCAATGGTGCATCTGCCTGAGGGTCCTTATGGACAGGACAAATTGTCTAAGCTGCCTGAGGAAGAAGGGGCATTGTTGTGCTTTCTTGACCGTCACATCTATATGGGAAATACAGGACAGGTTGTTGGTTATCGTTACTCCAAGGAACTCGAAGCTCTCCACCCTCTCAACCTTAGCTCCTCATAAACAATACAGTCATAGAGATATACAGCATGGAAACAAACCCTTCGGTCCAACCCGTCCATGCCGACCAGATATCCCCAACCCAATCTAGTCCCAACTGCCAGCACCTGGCCCATATCCCTCCAAACCCTTCCTATTCATATACCCATCCAAATGCCTCTTAAATGTTGTAATTGTACCAGCCTCCACCACATCCTTTGGCAGCTCATTCCATACACATACCACCCTCTGTGTGAAACAGTTGCCCCTTAGGTCTCTTTTATATCTTTGCCCTCTCATCCTAAATCTATGCCCTCTAGTTCTGGACTCCCCTACCCCAGGGAAAAGACTTTGTCTATTTATCCTATCCATGACCTTCATTGAATTTGTAAACCTCTATAAGGTCACCCCTCAGCCTCCGACACTCCACGGAAAACAGCCCCAGCCTGTTCAGACTCTCCCTACAGCTCAAATCCTCCAATCCTGGCAACATCCTTGTAAATCTTTTCTGAAACCTTTCATGTTTCACAACATCATTCCGATAGGAAGGAGACCAGAATTGAACACAATATTCCAACAGTGGCCTAACCAATGTCCTGTACAGCCCCAACATGACCTCCCAAATCCGGCACTCAATACTCTGGCCAATAAAGGAAAACATATCAAACACCTTCTTCACTATCCTATCTACCTGCAACTCCACTTTCAAGGAGCTATGAACCTGCACTCCAAGGTCTCTTTGTTCAGCAACACTCCCTCGAACCTTACCATTAAGTGTATAAGTCCTGCTAAGATTTGCTTTCCCAAAATGCAGCACCTCGCATTTAGCTGAATTAAACTCTATCTGCCACTTCTCAGGTAACCTTCTTCGCTATCCACCATACCTCCATTTTGGTGTCATCTGCAAACTTACTGACTGTACCTCTTATGCTCACATCCAAATCATTTATATAAATGACAAGAAGTAGAGGGCCCAGCATCGATCTTTGTGTCACTCCACTGGTCACAGGCTTCCAGTCTGAAAAGCAACCCTCCACCATCACCACCACCAAAGGTCTTCTCCCTTTGAGCCAGTTCTGTATCCCAATGGCTAGTTCTCCCTGTATTCTGTGAGATCTAACCTTGCTAACCAGTCTCCTATCGGGAACCTTGTCGAACGTCTTACCGAAGTCCAAATCGATCACATCTACTGCTGTGCCCTCATCAATCTTCATTGTTACTTCTTCAAAAAACTCAATCAATTTTGTGAGACATGATTTCCTATGCATAAAGGCATGTTGACAATCCCTAATCAGTCCTTGTCTTTTCAAATACATGTACATCCTGTCCCTCAGGATTCCCTCCAACAACTTGCCCACCACCGACATCAGGCTCACTGGTCTATAGTTCCCTGGCTTGTCCTTACCACCCTTCTTAAACAATGGCACCATGTTAGCCAACCTCCAGTCTTCTGGCACCTCACCTGTGACTATTGATGATACATGATGCATTACTTTATTTATGCTTGGTCACAATCCAGGAAGTTTCTATCCAACACCATTGTGTGAACACATTCCTGGTCTGATTGGCATTGGTTAAGAAGAACACACACTTCACCTTCTCAATGGCAGCTATAGGGCGGGTGATTAATACCAGTCTTGCTAATGAGACCCACGTGTTAATAATTATGCTTTGAGAGATCTATGACATACATTGATTTTAACTCTAGCCAGTGAGCCATCCCTATATGGTGTTGTACAGGTGTACAATCCTTTATCTGAAATGCTCAGGACCAGTTGGTTTTCGGAATTCAGAACTTTTAAAATTTCAGAATAAGTGTCAGCTTTAAAAAAATCTTTCTGAAGAATGGACAGACTGCGAGTAAAATGGGCCTTGAGAGAGAATTGAGGCCTGCCATGGCTGGGCCATGCCCCCACACGCATCGAGTGGGTATTGACTTGGGTTAACTGTTTGCACGCCAAACAATCTTATTAATGAGAAACAAAATTTCACAAAAAAATCCTTCGGAGTTTGGAGCTTTTTGGATTTTGGGATTTCGGATAAAGGGTTGTCTATCTGTATAATGGTTTTGGCCGGGTTAGCATCAAAGAATGCTTTAAACTCCACCCAATCTGGAGATAACATACCGGCTTGGGTGAGGATTGGCAAAATGCCTAAGAGTGTCATGGAGCACAAATGTCTATCCAACGAACTAACATATTTATTCTCAACAAGCCTGACCATGCACTTAATGGCACACTCTGGGGCAGATGAGCCTTGAACCTGAACTTTCTGGCCTAAAAGGTAGGAACATTAGAACTACATTACAAGAGTCCTGCAATAACCTAAAGTAACATATGTATTTGCTATCAAGTAATAAACTATACATTGTTAAGACAAGAGCACCTTCTTGTTCAGTCTTCATCAGTGGTTGTCCCTCTAACACTGTAAACCTGTTAGGCCCTTAGAACCAGTCAAACAGGATTATTGCAACATAAATCCACAGCAGTATGCTAAAGAAGGCAGTAGGTGCTGCTTTTTTGTGTGAAACATATTTTATTGCTTTGATTTGACGTGATTTATTTATCATCACTAAGCTCAGTGAAAAGCTTTGTTTACGAGCTGAACAGACAACTCATAGTAAGCAAGGACATACAGATCATAGGGAAAAAAAAACTTAGACAGAGCCGTACAGGTTACATTACCAGGCGAGATCGCCGTTAGCGAGGTCAGCATTGTTTGAAGTTAGAGAGTCCATTCATCAGTCTAAATAACGACCATGTTCAAGCTTCTGTATCCTTTGCCTGATGGAAGAGTCTGTTGGAGAGCATTACTGGGGTGGGAGAGGATGATGATGATGTTGGGAGCCTTCCCGCAGTAACGAGCCACGTAACTGGAGCCCGTGGATGGGAGGTTGGCTTGCGTGATGGTCTGGACTGTACACACAATGTTCCGCAGTTTCTTACACTCCTGGGCAGAGCAGTTGCTGTACTAGGCTGTTGTGCACCCGGACAGTATGCTCTCAATGGTGCATGTGTAAAGGTTTGGTGGGGGTCCTTATGGACAGGACAAATCTCCTGAGCCGCCTGATGAAGAAGAGGCATTGTGCCTTCTGACCATCACATCGACACAGGAGGACCAGGTCAGGTTGTCGGTTATCATATCTCCGAGGACCTTCACGCTCTCCACCCTCTCAACCTCAGCTCCATTGATGCAGATGGGCTCCTTTCTTTCTGAAGTCAATGGTCAGTTCTTTAGTTTCAAACCTGATATGTCAATTTATGTCTTCCTTTCCTGATTATTTCCTTATGCCCTTATTTCATAATAAAGCAGCTAAAACAGACTGAATTAATTAGGCACAAAACTGCACGTTCTTCCAGTAGTGATTTAACTAAAAATGGGAACTGCTTTATGGTGAGGTCCCCATACAGATTGAGAAAAGAGAAATGATTCGATCAAGACACAGAGGTGATGAAACACTCACAGGATCCTTACTCATCTCCCTTTTATAGATTCTACACACACAGTTGTGTCTGATCCTGCAGAAAAATCAGGAGTTCAGCCTACAATTGTGCTTTAAATTTCTGAGGAGTGCCTCAGCTTGATTGGAGACGTGTGGTGATTTAAAACCCAGACAAAACAAAAAGACTCATATTTTTTGAAATGCTGTCACAATAGTCAGATCTCCCAAAAGATACCTGAAAGAGAGAATCCGACCATTACCTCTTGACATTCAATGACCTTACCATTGCTGAATCCTCCCATCCTACTAACTCCCTTAGATGCAACCAATCAGTCTGATGTCATTGTTGGTACCACCAATCACTTCATTTTGAAGGGAAATAAACAAAAGAATATTCTTAGAATAAGAATAGCCTTTATTGTCACCTGCATGCAAATGAGTGCACTGAGAGCTTTGTCATGTTGTCTCTCCAATTTGCCCTCCAATGTTCCCCTGGTACCGCCCCCTATAAGCAAAAAAGATGCAACACCTGCCCATGCACCACCCCCTTCACCTCCATCCAGGACCCCAAACAGTCCCTCTAGGTGAGACAGAGGTTCACTTGTGTCGTTTCCAACTTAGTCTGCTGCATCTGGTGTTTCTGATGTGGTCTTCTTCTCTATATTGGTGAGACCCAGCGTAGACTAGGTGACCGTTTCGCTGACCATCCTTGCCTGGCTCGAAATGCCCAGCCTGACCTCCTAGTCACCGCCCATTTCAATTCCACCTCTCTGTCCCTTTCCAACATCCTCAGCCTTCTCCATTTTTGCAGCAGGTCAGACCGCATATTGAAGGAACAGCACTTAGCCTCCGCCTGGGCAGCCTACAGCCCGGATGACTCAATACTGAGTTCTTGAACTTCAAATAACCTTCCCACTCATCTCCCAGCTCCCTTTCCAGCCTCTTTTCCTCCTTCCATTCCATTTACCTACTCTTCCTTCCAGCTACCAACTGGATTCATCCCTCCCATCAACCAACCAGGCCATACCCACTACTTGTGTTCACATGTCATGATCTCACCATTCTGCTACTCTTCTCCTCTCCCTTATATGTAACTCCCCGTATCCCTACATCTAGTCCTGAGGAAGGGTTATACATGAAACATTGACTTCTCCACCTCCTTGTCTGTGTGGCTTGCTGTGTTTTCCAGCCTCTTGCTTGTCTACTTTGGATTCCAGCACCTGCAGTTTCTTTTGTCTCAATGAGATCACCCTTCCATCTTCAAAATCCCAGAGGATACAGACTCAGTTCCTTAATCTCTCCTCACAAAACAATCCCGCCACTCCAGGGGTTAGTTTGGTGAACACCCATGGCAGTCCCTCGATGGCAAGTGTCTCCATTCTTTGATAAAAAAGACAAAAACTGGACATTAAACTTCAGTTGCAATTTCACTCTCTACATCTTTGATGAAGCATCTTTACTTCTGTACTCAAATCCTTTTCAGGTGTAGGTCAACCCAACATTTACCTTGATGAAGAGTCATCTAGACTCAAAATGTTAGGCTTGCTTTCTCTCCATGGATACCACCTGACCTACTGTGATCTCCAGCATTTTTTGTTTCATAACATTTGTCTTCCTAACTGATTGTTGCACTTTCAGTTGTCAAAGGCAAATTTTCAGTGATCCATGAACAAAGATATCCAGGTCACTCTGCACATCAAGACTTCCCAAACTGTCACCATGTATTGTTTAACTTCTGTCTTTTCTGTCCGTTTCTTACCACAGTGGATACATTCACACTTACTCACGTTGTATTCTATTATGTAGTTTTGCTTGTATTAATCCAGAAAGAAATAACAACATATGAACCACCAGTTGTCTCTGGAAAGAATACGGTACAAATATAATGCTTTGAAAGAAACATTAAACTGATGCCCTGTTTCCCTGTTTCACTGATTTAAATGGTAAAATATTTCATGTTATTCTTTGATGAAAATTGCATTGCACTGGCCAATTTTCTTTTGTTAACCAGCACCAATATGATCATATGACCTGATTACTAGTTGCAGGTTCTCGCTATATGGCTGCATGACAATGACTATCCTCTGTGCATGTTTTGGGCTTTAATATACAGACATAATATTATAACAGTGTTTGATCACTGATTTTTATTTTATATATATGTCAGGCTGGTCATGACTATTTCAATGGTTATGACCATCCAAACTAACTCATTCATAAAACTTATATTCTGCCTTGAAATGTGGAATCAATTGAGAAACCCAAGAGGACATTGGATGGTCCTTTGGATAATATAGTCTGGGGAAAAGGAAAAAAAAGATAATAGAGCCAGACTAAATAACAGAACCATTGCAGGGGCAGACAGATGAATGGTTACATTTTGTACTGTAATAATTCTGCAATTGTCATTCATGGGATGTGAGCACTGCTGGATGTCCAGAATTTGCTGCCTATTCACAGAAGGTGTCATGGGAAGTAAGGGAGGATAATGCGGGGCCCCTTGCAGAAATAAATGTATCATCTATAACTACGGGTGAGGTGCCAGATGACTGGAGAGTGGCTAATGTTGTGCCTTTGTTTAAGAAGGGATATAAGGAGAAGCCTGGGAACTAGAGACTGGTGATTCTGAATTCGGTGGTGGGGTAAGAGTAGTTGGAAGTGATTCTAAAAGATAGGATTGATATACATTTGGAGGAGCAAGGAATGATGATAGTCTGCATGGTTCTAAGTGAGGGAGATTATGTCTCAACGACTTGATTGAGTTTTTTTAAGGAAGTAACTGAGAAGATTGATGAGGGCAAAGCGGTAGATGTTATTTCCTTGGATTTTAGTAAAGCTTTTTGCAAGGTTCCACACGGTAGACTAATTAGTAAGTAGAGATTACATAGGCTTCAGGGTGAGCTTGTCAATTGGATACAAAATTGGCTTCACAGCAAGAGACAGAGAGTGGTTGTGGAGGGTTGTTTTTTAGACTGGAGGCCTGTGACCAATGACGTTCCATAAGGAATGGTATTGGGTCCACTTTTGTTTGTCATTTATAGAAATGATTTGGATGAGAATATAGAAAGATTGGATAGTAAGTTTGCGATGACACCAAAATTGGTGACATAGTAGACAGTGAAGAAGATCAAAGATTACAAGATCTTGATCAGTTGGGCCAATGGGCTGAGGAATGGCAGGTGGAGTTGAATTTGGATAAATGCAAGGTAATTGCATTTTAGTAAAACATACAAGGGCAGGACTTACACAAGTAAAAGTAGGGCCATGGGTAGTGCTGCAGAACAGATAGACCAAGGGATTCAGTAACATAATTCTTTGAAGCTTGTGTCATATGCGGACATTGTAGTTAAGAAGATGTTTAGCACTTGCCTTCATTACTCAGACTTTTGAATATAGGAGTTGGAACGTTCTATTGAGGTTGTACAGGACTTTGGTGATATCTCTTCTGGACTACTGTACTGATTACCATGTTAGAGGAGACATATTATTAAAGCTGAAGAGGGTTCAGAAAAGATTTACCAGTTGCTGGAAATAAAGGGTTTGAGTTATTAGGAGAGGCTGCATAGGGAGTTTTTTTCTCTGGAGGATAGGAGGTTGAGGGTTGACCTTATAGACGTTTATAAAATCATGAGGGGTTTAAATAAGGCGAATAGCCGAGGTCTTTCCCCATGGATGGAGGATTTCAAGAAATATTTTTATGGCCAGAGGAGAAAGGTTTAAAAAAGGCTTCGGGGTAATTGTTTTACACAGAATGTTTCACAGAATGAACCTCTAGAAGAAGTGGTGGATGCGAGTATAGTTACACTGTTTAAAAGACATCAGGATAAGTGCGTCAGTAAGAAACATTTGGTGGGATATGGGCCAAGTGCAGGGAGGTAGGACTCGTTTAGTTTGGGATTATGGTCGGCATGGGCTGGTTGGACAGAAAGGCCTGTTTCTGCACTGTATGACAAACCTGTGCCCACACCTCCTCCCTCACCTCTATCCAAGGCCCTAAAGGAGCCTTCCACATCCATCAAAGTTTCACCTGCACATCCACCAATATCATTTATTGTATCCGTTGCTCCCGATGCGGTCTCCTCTACATTGGGGAGACTGGGCGCCTCCTAGCAGAGCGCTTTAGGGAACATCTCCGAGACACCCGCACCAATCAACCAAACCGCCCCGTGGCCCAACATTTCAACTCCCCCTCCCACTCTGCCGAGGACATGGAGGTCCTGGGCCTCCTTCACCGCCGCTCCCTCACCACCAGACGCCTGGAGGAAGAACGCCTCATCTTCCGCCTCGGAACACTTCAACCCCAGGGCATCAATGTGGACTTCAACAGCTTCCTCATTTCCCCTTCCCCCACCTCATCCTAGTTTCAAACTTCCAGCTCAGCACTGTCTCCTTGACTTGTCCGGACTTGTCCGACCTGCCTATCTTCTTTTCCACCTATCCACTCCACCCTCTCCTCCTTGACCTATCACCTTCATCTCCTCCCCCACTCACCCATTGTACTCTATGCTACTCTCTCCCCACCCCCACCCTCCTCTAGCTTATCTCTCCATGCTTCAGGCTCACTGCCTTTATTCCTGATGAAGGGCTTTTGCCCGAAACGTTGATTTCGCTGCTCGTTGGATGCTGCCTGAACTGCTGTGCTCTTCCAGCACCACTAATCCAGTATTTGATTTTCAGCATCTGCAGTCATTGTTTTTACCTCTATGATGCTATAATCTGGGGGTTTAAAAGTTGAATTTTCCCATTTTTTGGTGAAGTATTTATTTTTAGAGAGTTTCACAGAGTGTTTCATGTGCCTTTTCTCTTGCGATATTCCATCTCTCACTTCATTGGTTATCCATTCAGACTCCACTGCTTCCAGTGCAAACACAGGGCTGTGGAGGACCCTGCACCATTCACACTGCTGGTGCCAGACTTAAATCCCTCTGAGAGATGTGTGTCTTCTTTCCCAGAGTTGGAGGAGCAACTTGTGGGTGAGGGGGACTTGCCTGTTTGGAAAGCAGGTTTTATGGTGCCATGAATGTCTACATAAGGGAAGAGAGGCCATTAGTTGTGCAATAGCTTGAAGACTTTAGGAATAAATGAACACTCTACAACCAGAAGCATCACCTAACACCATCACAGAGAACCCTGGAGAAATCAGCAGGTCCATTAACATTTGAGGAGTGAGAAGCAGAATTAACATTTTGAGCTTGGTATGACTCTTCTTCAGCTCTTCAGAAACGTTACCATGCATAAATTGCTTATTGGCTTGACATCTGGCTGATCAAACAAAAGGATCACTTGATGAATGTGATGTGCATTTGCAATATGTTGGATAATGTCTACAAAACACAAGAGGCTTCCTCACATTACAGAACAATGAGGCAAGACTTGTTGTTTGATCATGTGGAGAGGCATAGACTTGCGAATCTCAACGGAGGGAATGACCTTTGACTGCAGCTGTGAGGTGCTTAAATGAACTTCTCTTTCTGTTCCTGGAGTTCTTTATCATGCAGTAAATTCAACAAATGAAAATACATGAATTCTGCTTGCCAAGTTCCGTGAGTAGGGCAAAGATCTTTATTCTCTTAAATGGGATTTAGCTGCTTCTTAAGAATAAAAAAGATATTAATAGCAAATTGCATTTCAACTTAACATTATGCCATTGTTAACTTTATTTTCAGTCGTTACCATGTAATTCATTATTAATAAGATTAATTCCAGTATAAAATTTCACTGCTTAATCACTTATTTTAGTCATGGTTTATTTGGGACCTTGTTTTTGGTTTTGTTGCCCTTCTCCCTTACAGTTAGAAGTGAAGGGTTGGATTTTCTAAGGATTTTTGCTGCTCCTTTTGTTTTACGAAATGAAAGAGCACCAAAGTTCTGATAGGAAGTTCCGATCAGAGCTTCTTCAGAAATGTGGAACCATACTTACATTCTGACAGGTCCATCGTATGACCTCCCCCACCTTTTTCACAGTTCTCTGTTACTGTATTCTATTAAAAGTACACCAGTCACTTTAGCACCACCTGCTAAAGGTAAATGCATGAGGTAAGTGTGGGGTTAGGGTGTCAGGTGGGTAGGGGGTGAGCAGAATATCAGGTAATTAGAGTTGCAAGTAGATGTGGCAGCAATTTGATGGGGAATAGGTTGCCAAGTGACAGGGTACCAGCTGGGTAGTGTAACAAATGTGTCGGGATAGGGAGCCAGTGGGTTTGTGCCAAGAGGGTAGGTTTACTGGTAGATAGAGTACCAGGTAGATAGGATGCCAGGGTGCAAGGTATTATGTGATGGAGTGCTTAAGGATATTAGGGTGGGTGGTCGATACAGGGATCAGGGTGGGTGATGGAGCATCCTAGAGCGGGTGGTGCTATTTCTTGGGTGGAGGTGGGTCAGGTCCAATGGGAAGGAAAGGGCAGGATGATAGGTCTGGTGGCTGGGAAGATGGTGTTTGGTTCATCTGTGCAGGAAGGATGAATGGATTGGCTGCAATAGAGGGGGTTGTTGAGTCTCCTGGTGACATAGAGGTTTTGTATCTAATGGTGAAGGTATGTGAGTCTGATAGACAGAGCCATGTCAGGGGGTGAAAAAGGTTTGGGGAACATGTTACTAACGGTGTGTAGATTAAGTTAGAGGCAGGGTGTCATTTTAATCATTACCCAGGAACTTCAACTAGGTATTTAATAGTCTAACTTCTTCTGAGTCATTATTTCCTTAACTCTTCACATTCTGCAGTTTAAATGGATACTTCTGGAGGGTTCCCAGTATAGAGAATGTGACCAGCAGAATCTTCAATTTCACCATTCACTTCTTCAGAGCTTGTCACAATGAGTTATCCCCAGAGTCCCCATGCACAACACCCATTATATTAAAGATTTGAATGGGGAAAGTCAACATACTATAGTCAAGTTTACAGATGACTCAAAAATAGGTGGCACGACAAGTGGTGAGGATGGTACAAAGAGACTGTAAAGGGACATAGGTAGGTTAAATGAGTGGGCAAAAAAATTGGCAGAAGGAATATAATGTAGGACAATGTGAGGTTATGCATTTTGATGAGAAGAATAGAGGAGCTGAATATTATTTAAATGAAGAAAAACTACAGCAAACTACAGATTGGAGAGATTTAAGAGACTGCATACACAAATCACAAAAATCACAAAAAAATTCAATGGGTAATAGGGAAATAAAATGGAAAATTCATAGAATCCCTACATTGTGGAAACTGGCCCTTTAGCCCAAACAAATCCTCTGAAGCGTAACCTAACCAGACCCATTCCCCCTACCCTATACTTACCCCTGACTAATGCACCTAACCTACACATTCCTGAACACTATGGGCAATTTAACATGGAAAATCCACCCATCCTGCACATCTTTGGACTGTGGGAGGAAACTGCAGCACTTTGAGGAAACCCAGACAGACACCAGGAGTGTGTGCAAACTCCACAGTCACCCGAGGCTGGAATCTGATCCAGATCCCTGGCACTGTGAGGCAGCAGGGCTAACCACTAAGCCACTGTGCTGACCAAATTTATCTTCATTTCAAAGGGAATGGGGTGTAAAAAGGAGAAGACTTGCTGAAACTATACTTGACACTATTTTTTACCATGGCTAAAATATTATGAACAATTTTGGACGAGATAAATAAGTAGAGACACACTGCGATGGAGACTGTCCACAGAAAGCTCATTAACTTGATCTTGGGTATGGAAGGCTTGTCTAATGAGGAGATGTTGAGTAGGTTGAGCTTGGACTCATTAGTATTTAGTAGAATGAGAGATGACCTTGTTAGGGGACTTCACAGAATAGATGCAGAAAGGTTGTTTTACCATGTGGACAGTCTAAGACCAGAAGATGCAATCTCAGAGTAAGGAGTCACACATTTAAGACAGAGATGAGGAGGAATCTCTTCGATCGGAGGCCAGTCAATCTGTAGAATTCTTGACTGCAATGGGCTGTCAAGGCTGGGTCATTAAATATATTAAAGGCTGAGATAATCAGATGTTTAATCAGTAAAGGCATCAAAGATTATGGGAATAAGGCAGGAAAATGGAGTGGACAGTTATCAGATTAGCCATGATCTCATTGAATGGCTGAATGGTCTACTTCCACTCCGAGGTCTCAAGGTCTCATTTGTAAAATTCATTTACAGCATGTGAGCTTTGCTGGCTAGCCAGTATTTGATTTAATTTAATTTGATTTGATTTATTATAGTCACGTGTACCCAAGTAGAGTGAAAAGCTTTGTTTTGCAAGCAGTACAGGCAGGACATAGCAGACAAGGATATAGAGATCATAGGGTACTTAGACAGAGTGAGTAATCGGTACAGCTGCACAGGAGGTGCACATGCATGATCTATGCTAGTTAGATCAACATAATTTGAAGTTAGTGAGGTCCATTCATCAATCTAATAACAGCAGGGAAGAAGCTGTTCTTAAACCTGTTGGTGCATGTGTTCAAGCTTCTGTACTTTCTGCATGATGGAAGACGTTGGAAGAGAATGGGTCTTTGATGATGTTGGCAGCCTTTCTGGGATAACAAGAAGGGTAAGTGGAATCTGTGGATGGGAGGTTGGCTCCTGAGATGGTCTGGGCTGTGTACTCAACCTTCTGTACAGTACTGGGCAGAGTGGTTGCTGTACCAGGCTGTTGTGTACTTGGTTAGAATGCTTTTCTAAGGTGCATCTGCGTCGGTTGGTGAGGGTCCTTATGGACATGCTGAATTTGCTAAGTTGCCTGAGCAAGAAGAGGCATTATTGTGCCTTCTTGACCACCACACCTATGTGGGAGGGCCAGGACCTACCTCTTATTGCCCTGAGGACCGTAAAGAATCAAACACTTTGCTCTGGGTCTGGAGGAGGCCAGACCAGGTAAGGATGGTAGTTTCCATCTCTAAAGGATGCTAGTGGACCAAGTGGGTTTTTCAGTAACAACCAGGAATGGCTTTATGGTCATCATTAAGTTATTAATTCCAGATATTTATTGAATCTGCCACCATGATGACATTTGAATCCATCTCCTCAGAGTTGAGTTTCTGAGTTAATAGTCTAGCCATAATACCCTTAACCCATTGCCTCCCCCAAACCCATTCCTCCATTGGCGTTACAATGGTGGACACCATTTATGAAGCAGCTCAAAATGGCTGGGCCCAGCTCAGTGCCGACAGCCCCTACAAGAGTAGAAAGTGAGGACTGCAGATGCTGGAGATCAGAGCTGAAAATGTGTTGCTGGAAAAGCGCAGCAGGTCAGGCAGCATCCAAGGAGCAGGAGAATCGACGTTTCGGGCATGAGCCCTTCCTCATTCCTGAAGATGGGCTCATGCCTGAAACGTCGATTCTCCTGCTCCTTGGATGCTGCCTGACCTGCTGCACTTTTCCAGCAATACATTTTCACCTACAAGAGTAGAACTGGGCACTATCACCATGACTGCCATTAGACCTGGGATAACCATGGATCATGGAAAGAGGTAGGTTTGCATGTTGAATCATAGAATCCCCAGAGTGTGGAAACAGGCCCTTTGACCCAACAAATCCACACCGACCCTCTGAAGAGTATCCCACCCAAACCCATTCCCTATCCCTTACCCTTAACTAACACATCCCTGCACACTATGGGTAATTTAACATTGCCAATCCACCCAACCTGCATATCTTTGGATTGTGGGAGGAAACTGGAGCACCCAGGGAAAACCCACGCAGACAGGGGGAGAATGTACAAACTCCACACAGTCAGTCACCTGTGACTGGAATCGAACCCGGGTCTCTAGTGCTGTGAGGCAGCCATGCTAACTACTGAGCACCATGCCACCCCAATGGGAAGAATTCAGGGAGCTTGAGAGTGGAATACAAACTGGGGGAGGAGAAAGTTTTGGGTAATCATAATCAGTAAAAAAGAGGGGTAACAGCTTGTGGGTGGAAGGGTGTGTCCCTGGTGTGCATTCCCTGAGGATGTATCTGATCTTATCTGACCCTCATATCCCCTTGCCATCAGAAACACATCCCATGGACCTGTAACACACATCTGAGTGTGTGATATCAAGTCTCAACTTGTGAACTTTGAATAAAATATTCCTTGGTTCCCCAATGCAGCTTTATGATGGTTCTCGATATTCTGCAGCATTTATTCTTTTGTTCATTGTCCCAGTGGGAAGTGGAACAGTGACATCTTACTGAGACCTCTGAGTTCATACAAATAGGATAATTACAGAAGTATGTGCTTTTGACACTGTATCAGAAATCTGGGCATTGGCCTTTTTTAACAAAAATCTTCTGTGTTCCGAGGGTATTGCTGGCTTGGTCACAATTTACCCATCTCTATATGCACTTGAACTGAATGGCACTTAGTCCATTTCAGAGGGCAGTTAGGAGTCAAACAACTTTGGCATTGTGAGGCATGGTGGCTCAGAGAGCCCAGGACCTGGGTTCAATTCCAGTATCAAATGACTGCATGAGTTGAGTTTGCACATTCTCCCCTTGTTTGTGTGGGTTTCCTCTGAGTGCTCTGGTTTCCTCCCACAGTCCACAGATATGCAGGTTAGCTGATTTGGCTGTGTAAGTGCATGGTTACAGAGATGGGGTGGGTCTGGGTGGGATGTTGTTCAAAGGGTCGGTGTGGATTTGATAGGCTGATAGACCCGTTTCCGCACTGTAGAGATTCTGCAGTTACATATAGGCCAGGCTCTGTAAAGACAACAGGTTTCCATCCTTAAATTGTACCAACAATCTATATCATCCTTACAGCTTTCAATTCCAGATTATGTAATTGCGATGATGCGAATGTAAACTCAGACCCAGAGCATTGGGCAGGGCTCACTGGATAACTAGAGTGCTGGCATTACCATTGCCTTCACTCAGCATTCTTGAATTCCCAAAATCAATGTGATTTTTTACAGTGCCTTTGAAAGAGCAAAATAATCAAGGAATACTTCGCAGTAGTGGAATTAGACAACATCATTGACTCATGGCTTTATGCCAAATTCCCTCTTTCTGAGCATTGGTACTGATATAGTTTCTGTCATGTTTAGCATAACAGTCTAATAATCAGCCACTGGCAGGGATTAATTAACTCCATGGGTTAGTTTATTTGCAACAGTACAACTCATCGGACTGAATCGTACTAGAAATCAACTAAGTGCCATTTTTATTAGGTTTCATGGAGGGATTCTCTCTGAGAGGACTAGCAGGGTTATTTCTGCTGTCATTATTGAGGCACTATGTCCCAGTGCCAACCTGTTTGCCTGATTTTCCCACTTGCCCTCGCTCAAAGTACTCACCACTGCTGGCATATCCTGTGATTCCTGACACCATCACCACGTTGATATGAACCTATTCATGCACTCAGTTAAGAGTTGGTGGTCTGGGCTGACCTTTAATGTGCATGTAGTGGGACAACGGTCCAAAACCATCCTTCTCCGGACTAATAGGTGGCACTGCCTGATATTATAGACTTCAGAATGTTAATAATTGTTTGTGGACCGAATGAATCAACAAAAGATAAACTATTGCACACAGCAATTAAGTCTGTCTGGAATAAACTGTTAAGGAACAAAGACAAGCTGTTACACAGTGACTAAAGCAATTAGCTATATCTTGGCGAAAAAGCATCCAAAAAACTGCTTTGACACCTGCCTGATAAACTCGATGCTTTATGGCCACAAAGGACAAGGATTGCCTTGCAGAACAATTTAAGGAGTTAACTATAGGAAAGCTGTGACTTCTTGTTATTGAGGAAGTCCTGCAAAGGTTCACCAGACTGATTCCCGGGATGGCAGGACTGTCATATGAGGAAAGACTGGATTGACTGGGCTTATACGCACTGCCATTTAGAAGAATGAGGGGGGAATCTCATAGAAACATATAAAATCCTGATTGAATTGGACAGGCTGGATGTGGGAAGAATGTTCCTGAAGTTGGGGAAGTCCAGACCAAAGGGTTACAGTCTCAGAATCAAGGGTAAGCCATTCAGAACTAAGATGAGGAAGAATTCCTTCACTCAGAGGGTCATTAACCTGTGGACTTCTCTCCCACAGGAAGCTATTGGGGCCAATTCATTAGATACTTTCACGAGGGAGCTGGATATGGTCCTTGTTGCTAAAGGAATCAAGGGTTATGCACAGAGAGTGGGAATGGGATACTGAGATTGTATGATCAGCCATGATCATATTGAATGGTGCTGCAGACTTGAAGGGCTGAATGGCCTACTCCTGCACCTATTTTCTATGTTTCCATGACTTCAAACAGATAGTTAGGGGCAAATGTAACAAGAAGCAAAGAAATCACATTTGATAAGAAGGCAAGCTGCAGACTTGCAGTAATTTGGATAAAAGGACTTTAAAAAAAATCAATATATGATCTCAGAGACCAAAGAACAAAAATCTGCATCGGAATTGAACACCAGAACAACTCAAACACAGGACTTTAAAGAATAACACTGCACAAGGATTAAACCCTGGAGTTCCCCCCCTCAGTGACAGACCAGCGTTGGTTGACCTCCTGACCAGATTTCACATTTTTTGGGTAATAGCTAAACTGGACCACAGACTCACACTTACTTACTTGAGGAGTTTTATATTTGGTTGCTACATGCAATAAAGTTTGAATTATTGTTTCAGTGCTTAATTGTCTGCAAGGTTTCTTAATAAACAGCTAAATTAAAGATAACTTGCAATGATTCACACATGAGGACTCCAAGTCCCTCCGTGCTGCAACTTTCTGCACTCTAACCCCATTTGAAAAATAATCTGCTCGTCTATTCCACTCTGCAAAGCCCATAACCTCATATTTCCCAACATTATATTCTATCTGCCAAGTTTTTACCCATTTGCTTAACCTGTCCATATCCAGCTGCAGATTTCTTTTTGTGTGTCAGAATAGATTTACTGTTAAGATTCAGTCACTTTGGTGCAGATTTGCAGTCATTCCTGATGAAGGGCTTTTGCCCGAAACGTTGATTTTCCTGCTCCTCGGATGCTGCCTGACCAGCTGTGCTTTTCCAGCACCACTCTAATCTTGATTCACATATAGGACAGACCAGGGAAGGAAAGTAAATTTCCTCCCATAAAGGGCAGTGAATCAGATGAACATTTACAATTGATGGATATTTATCAAAGTCACCGTTACTGACAGAATGATGATTTTGAAATCTTCATGAAATTTCAATTCCACTAGTTGCTGTGAATGTTAGAACTTTAACCATAGCTTCTAGATTACCAGTGCAGTGACATTACCATGTCACCATTATCTATGGCAGTATTATTGATGTACCTTCACCACATGGACTGCAACAGTTCAAGGACGTTGCTCTTACTCACCTTCCAAAGGATAACTAGCTCAGTTGGTTTCTTTATTAACTTTTCCCATGTTGCTTTGTGGACCTTACAATGGTGGTTGATCACCATCCTCCATCTCACCTGATATTATTGTGGTTCTGTTCGCCAAGCTGGGAATTTGTGTTGCAGACGTTTCGTCCCCTGTCTAGGTGACATCCTCAGTGCTTGGGAGCCTCCTGTGAAGCGCTTCTGTGTTGTTTCCTCCGGCATTTGTAGTGGTTTGAATCTGCCGCTTCTGGTTGTCAGTTCCAGCTGTCCATTGCAGTGGGCGGTATATTGGGTCCAGGTCAATGTGCTTATTGATTGGATCTGTGGATGAGTGCCATGCCTCTAGGAATTCCCTGGCTGTTCGCTGTTTGGCTTGTCCTATAATAGTAGTGTTGTCCCAGTCGAACTCATGTTGCCTGTCATCTGCATGTGTGGCTACTAAGGATAGCTGGTTGTGTCGTTTCATGGCTACTTTATTTTTAAAGTAGGCAAAAGAAGCTTGAGGGGGTAGAGTTAAGCTCATACAGATCCAGAGTTTATAGGTTTTGCTTTCAGTTGGAACTTTGGAAGAAGTCTCTCTCTCTCTCTCTCTTTCTCTCTCTCTCCCTCTCTCTCTGCCAAAGTTTATGTTCTTTCCTTTTACTGGCTTCTTGTTTTTGAGATTTTCTTTCTATTTTCCTCTGCCAAGGATGTTTATGTGATGCTGCTATATTGAATCAGCAGTATATACTATTTTGTTAAAGTTAAAAATCACACAACACCAGATGAGAGTCCAACAAGTTTACTTGGAAGCACTAGCTTTCAGAGTGTTTCCAAATAAACCTGTTGGACTACAATCTGGTGTGATTTTTAACCCGTCCAACACCGGCACCTCCAAGTTATTTTGTTAAGCGTTTCAGTAGAGATACAGTTAAGCCATTTAATTTTGTTTTATTTTGTCTGTACTTTAATTGTAGTGCAAGAATAAAATATGTTTTTCTTAAATCCTCATATTTTGACCAATCGAATTTCAACTGGAATGCAACTCCTTACACTTGTCTTTAAATAAGAAAAAGTTAGTGTCTAGGTTATCTTCTTGACAATTAGAGAACCAAATGACAGCCATACTCAACAAACTTCAGAAATCTGGAGAAATAAATAAGACCGACTTCCAAAAAATGAAACCAGATGGATCCAACACACCACACCTCTTCGGATTACTCAAAATTCACAAACCAGGAGACCTCTTAGATCCATAGTCTCGCTACCCGGAACACCAACTTACAGGTTGGCCAAGGAACTCCATCAAAGACTAAAACACTTAGTAGAAGACTTATGCCACTCTATCCACTCCACCCAAGAATTCCTGAAGACCATCAAAGACACCAAGTTAGGAGAGGATGAAATAATGGTCTCCTTTGACGAAACTGCCCTATTCACATCCATCAACATCAACCTGGCCAAGGAAACACTGACTACACTATTAGTAGAACCAAAGACACATACACGAAACACCACTAACTTCATCAGCAAAGACAGTATTGTCAAGCTAGTGGACCTATGCCTCACCCACCCACTTCACCTTCAACAATAAAACCTACAGACAAACCAACGGAACACCTATGGTATCAGAATCCCTAGCAGAGGCAGTAATGTAGAGACTTGAACAAATAACTCTGCCAACCTTCCAACCCAAACTTTGGATCCACTATGTGGATGACATCTTTGTCACCACTAAACAAAACAAATTAGAGAAAACTTTCAAAACCATCAATAATAACCTTACTGGCATAGAATTCACTAAAGAGAAGGAAAGCAACAACAAACTACCATTCCTAGATGTCGCAGTTGAGTGAACAGACAATGGACAACTTCAAACCAACATCTACAGGAAAACAACACATACGGACAAAATGCTGAACTACAGAAGCAATCATCCCAACATCCACAAATGAAGCTGCATTAGAACATTATTTCAATGAGCCACCACACACTGCAGAACAGAGCAACTACAAAGAGCAGAGAAGATCACTTATACAGTGTATTCGAAAAGAATGGGTACCCAACGCGTCCATAAACCCGAGCCACCCTCCCCTCAAAGACATCTCGGAAATGACTTCCAGACTACCCAGACCACTTGGTACCATTATAGCCCACAAACCCACCAACATACTAAAATAGCAGCTAAGGAACTTGAAAGACCCTATATAGACAACAAGCAAAACCAATGTAATTTACAAAACACCTTGCAAGAACTGTAACAAACACATCCATCCTAGGACAAGCCAAACAGAGACATGCATGAGAATTCCCTTGGATCCCATTTACCACTCCCTGTGAAAAAGAACAGGAAATGGCATCACAACCGGAGATGACACCACTGCAGGAAATGATGTCGCCAATCCAAGGAAACCTAAACACGTCAAAAAAAGTGGGCTACACCACCAGTGCTTCATCGGAGGCTCACTGATGATGTTACCTAGTATGGTGCCGAAACAAGCAAGCCTGTATCCATATTTTGAGATGGCTTGGTCTGGTCGATAACAATAGCCTGACCCAATAAAAGTGGTTCGAGACATTTTCAGATGTTTTTGGCCTTACACAGATGAGTTTCACATGTCAAGAAGAAGTTGTCTTTGGTGAAAAATAGACAGTTGAGCTTAAAGCTCTTGATTATAGCATTGTTACAGCTTAATCAAGACACATGGCCACAGAGTGGACAAGATGACTCGGACCTGATATGGTTTGTTTCCCTGAGATTAACAATAACATCAAAAGCTTAGTGAGCGTGTGTAAGGCTTGATAGAGTTACCAGCCACATCACCCTAGAAAATCTTTCCACCTGGGTGTAATTCCAATCAATCCCATTGTCTAACATTGCCACTGGACTGTTTAATGTGAACAGAAACCATTTCATCTCAGTCACTGATGATTTATCCAAATTGCCAATTGTCAAACAGGCAAAGAACACTTCCAGCTTGTTTGTGGCCAACATGTTGAATGTGGATGTAGGTTCGCTCACTATGCTGGAAGGTTCATTTACAGACGCTTTGTCACCACACTAGGTAATATCTTCAGTGCGCCTCCAGGTGAAGCACTGCTGATGATTCCTGCTTTCTATTTATATGTTTGGGATTCTTTGGGTTGTTGATATCATTTCCTGTGGTGATGTCATTTCCTGTGGTGATGTCATTTCTTGTTCTTTTTCTGAGGAGGTGGTAAATGGGATTCCAAGTCAATGTGTTTGTTGATAGAGTTCCAGTTGGAATGCCATCCTTCTAGGAATTCTCATGCTTGTCTCTATTTGGCTTGTCCTAAGATGGATGTGTTGTTCCAATCGAAGTGGTATCCTTCCTTATCTGTATATAACTCACTAGTATCTTTAAAGATACTCACTAGTATCCTTACATACAGTTCAGGAAGGACACCACTTCGGCTGGGACAACACATCCATCCTAAGACAAGCCAAACAGAGACATGCACGAGAATTCCTAATAGCATGGCATTCCAACTGGAACTCTATCAACAAACACATTGACTTGGATCTCATTTACCACCCACGAAGAAAAAGAACAGGAAATGACATAACCACAGGAAATTACATCAATAACCCAAAGAAACCCAAACATATAAATGGAAGGCAGGAATCATCAGCAGTGCTTCACCGGAAGCTCACTGAAGATGTTACCTAGTATGGTGACAAAATATCTGAAAATATTTTGAAAATATCTGAAAACCTCCATCCAGAACCTCAACCTGAGCTACAAATCTTCTCAAAACTCATGTTGAATGTCATAATTAGTCTGTTTGGCATAGCTGACGAAATGACTTCTGTCAATGGGTCACAGAGAATGGGCAGACCATTCAGGGAAATGCTGTCAAATGGAGTTTGAAACATGCGATGTGCTCATCATGTTATCCAAGATCAAAGGGCCTCAGTGAGTTGTTCTGCCAGTAGAGTTCCTTGAGCCCAGAACTTTCAAACTTAGAGATGTGAGTTGCACCAAATCAGCTACAGCTGACTTAAACAATTCTGTAGAAACCAGCAATGGGTATGCGAGGTTTTCGTGAATGAGGGGACCCAATTCTTGTTTCTTGTACTCTCCCCGTCCCTAATACACAACTGGGTTTTTAATAGACCTGCCTCAGCAGCCTTTATAAGTTCCATTGGACAAACTGACCACTAACCACTACAAAGTGGTCTTGGAAATTAGAACGTTAAATGATTATCAAATTAATGGGATGCAAAGAGACAAGTTACTTTAGTTAGTTAGAAAGTATAAAACTTGGAGCCAGACCTTTCAAGTGTGAACAAAAGAAGCACCTCTGCATACAAGAGCATGGTACAGCAGTTTCTGATTTAAAGATGTCTGATTTATGAATGTGATCCCATAGAGGGGTGTAAATTTAAGAATCTGAGATACATACATCTCCTGTACTTATGAACGGCTATTTTGTTTTGTTCTGCGTTATGTTCTGACTTGTTGAGAGATGTGTACACAGGCCAATCCATCACACAAATCAGCCTTCCATCCATTGAATCCATTTATATTTCCCATTGCCTCGGGAAAGCAACCATCATAGTCAGAGGCCCCTCCCCCTCGATTATGCTCTCTTCACCCTCTTTCATAACACAGAAGGTATAAAAGTTTGAATACACATGCGAATAGATTCAGGAACAGCTTCTTCCTAAGAGTTACCAGACTTTTGATCGTTAATTCTGATCTCTGTACCTTCTGTGTGGCTGTAGCACTGTAGTCTGCACTTTGTTCTGCTACTCTGATGCACCTTGTATGATATGATCTGCCTGTAGAGCATGCAAAACAATATTTTTCACTGTACTTCGGCACAATAAGTCAACTAATCAACCAAATGACTTGTGAACTCAGAAATAGAACCCATTCACAGTCCAGGGATTGTCTGTATTTATTTGCAATTCTCTTCTACTATTAGCAATGGACATTTGATCAATCAGCAATCTTGATTCTGTGCCTGATACATATTTGTTAACTAAAAAAGTTAAGAAATGGAGGAAAAGGCAGATATGTGGCGTTTGATCATAGATTGGCCAGAATCTTATCCAATGCTAATACAATCTTGTGTGTTAAGTGGCCTATTTGTATATTCCTCCTGTCCCTATTCCTGTACCTAACTCCTGAAAAGTGTTGTAAGTGACTAAAATAAAAATTCCCTTTCAGTGCAGAAACTACATTTACTTGTTCATGGCAAAATAACCAACAGGTTTTTAAAATTTCGTTCATGGGATTTGGGCATCGCTGGTTGGGTCAGCATTTATTGCCCATCCAAGTTACCCTTGAGAGGGTGGTGCTGGTAAAGCACAGCAGGTCAGGCAGAGTCCGAGGAGCAGGAGAGTCAATTGGACACTGGCTCTCCAGCATCTGCAGTCTTTACATTCTCCACCAGAAGGTGGTGGTGAGCTACCGTTTAGAACCATTGAAGGCCAGTTATTTCAGGATTTCAACAAATGTGGAAGACATGTAGAATTTTTGCAAAGTTTGTGAAGGTTTCTAGCTCAGGTTGAGGTTTCGGGTGTAGGTTTGCTCGCTGAGCTGTACGTTTCATATCCAGATGTTTCATTACCTGGCTAGGTACCATCATCCAAGTGGAGGTCGCCACTGATGATGTTACCTAGCCAGGTCATGAAAGGTCTGAATATCAAACCTACAGCTCAGCGAGCAAACCTACACGCATGTAGAATTGCAAATACATTTGACCCTGACGGATCATTACAAATGCAGTTAAAAATGTATGTGTTTCATGACTTGTTCATTGTAGCTTCATTGAAACTTAGAAACATTGAGACTGGGAGCAAGAGTGGGGAGCAAGATTCAGCCTTTCAAGCCTGCTCTGTCATTCAATATGATCATGGATGATCCTTTATCTCAATGCCATATTCCACTTTCTCTCCAAATCTAAATGTTATCTATCTCTTCCTTGACTATATTCAGTCACTGGGCCGCCACAGTTCTGTGGGAGAGAATTCTTCAGGTGTGGAGTCTGATTGGTGAACCTCAAGAAATCCTTTCTGAGAAACAGCCGAAGTTTCCTCTTGTTGATAAGTTGACCTTTCTTCCACTGCTACCTTTTCAACTTACGTTTTATACATATATAGGAGCTGCTGATCCAAATGATCTCTTCATGTCCCTCCTAATAGATTTCCAAAATTGCTAAACTATGAAATGCTCGTCTGGTCAGCCACACTTGGGTTCCACGCACTTGGGTTTAACGCAAACAGTCACCACCATCCTAATGCACTTGAAGTTGCACCCACACCTTGCCTCTGTACTCATTGATTTCCATTGGCTGGCTCACCCGCTAGCGCTTTGCTTCACTCTGTCCTTATTACCTCCCAAGCATTGTGACCACCTGCCATCCTACAATCCTACAAAACCTCTGCCATCCTGCAACCCTGGTTCCTTTCACATCCTTGAATTCATTCATTCCTCCTCTACTGACAGCCACACCTTCAGCTGCTTTTGCCTGAACCTCAGGATTTTCCACCCTAAACTCTTCCAGATTTCAACCCCTCACTGTTCCTTTAAGATGGGATTCCTGAAGCCTACCTTTTTGACCTGCCTCTTTAGGCTATTTGCACTAACATTTCCTAAAATAGCTTGATAGCAAATCTTCCTCCATCACAATTTCTGTGAAGCACGTAAGTTTAGAAGGGAAAGAATAAAAGGGAACCTGAGGGGCAACGTTTTTACACAGCGGGTGGTACGCATATGGAATGAGCTGCCCGTAGAAGTGGTTGAGGTGGGTACCTTAACAACATTTAAAAGACATTTGACAAATACGTGGATAGGAAAGGTTTAGAAAGATATTGGTCAAGTGCAGGAAAGTGGGGTTAGCGCGGATGGACATTTTAGTCAGCATGGACCAGTTTGGACTGTCTCTGTGCTGTAGGACTTTATGTATCACAAAACTGATTCCTTTTTTCTAAAAGCTGTTCCTTTTCTCAAGGATAATGTGTCCTAGTTTTTTTTCAGAGGGGTTGTAAACATCTCCCATTGCTGATTAGACTGGTTCGACACAGAGATTAAAGGGCATTGAGAGGCCTTTTTGTTTATATGTAAACAGATGAGATTTCAGGCCAAAGTGGTCATGTTTTAGAAGTGACCTGTATAATGAAAGTGGGGGGTGCGGTCAGCTCTCTAGCTGAGCAGAACTGGTTGGACATTTAGCAGTGGACAGGCTCTCTCTCTTTCTGCCCATCTAACTTCACCCTATAAACATCTGTTCCTTTTCTTTACTGGTTTTTAAGGGGGGTTGCTTATTGGGACTGTTGTGTATATTCAGAACAGCCTAATTAAGTCTAGGTAAAAGCAAATTACTGCGGATGCTGGATGTGACAAAGCACTGGCTTCAACCTTGGTCATTCACAGCTCCTAATCTCCCTATAATCTCTCTATGCACTGTCATTATCACCTCTTTATTGCTACCTTTGCTTCTGGAGCCATGACTCACCTTCTCTCAGCCTAGTATAAATATCTCCCCATTTCTCCTTTTTTTTGGTTTTGACAAAGGGTCAGTTAGACTTGAAACGTCAGCTCTTTTCTCTCCTTACAGATGCTGCCAGACCTGCTGAGATTTTCCAGCATTTCTCATTTTGGTTTGTAATTAAGTCCAGTTTGGATAGCCTGAGTTCTGTAGGGGTCATTTATTCTATTCTTTGTGTCTCCTTGTGTATTTTTTTGGGGATAAATTTCTGTCTGTTTTAAATCTAACAGTCAACCTAACTAACTTACTCTGGGTAATTTTCACTGTACTCTTAAACCAAAACAAATTGCGAAGTTATGGTCTGGGTTGCCTGCTCAAGAAAGTTTGAAGTGGTCTGGCCTAGTCCATAACATATGACTCTATGAATCTATGACTTTCTGATGTCTCACTGCAATGAAGGTACTATGTCAATTAACATGTTGAATAAAATGTTTCATTCTGCATCTAAAACTTTATCCTTGTCAAATGATATGATATGACCGGCAAATTATATTAATGAGCCACAGGAAAGTGAGTCATTATTGTCGTAAAATGGAATCTAGATAATAATAGAATTTGCAGGAGCAAATTAATCTAAGTTGCTAAGTTGGGTTAATAGGGTTGGTTATGTATCACATCCAATATTATTCCCTTTAATATAATTTTATGGAAAAGCATAATGAGGTGCAATGTAAATCTTCATTTATACCCAATCCTATCAGATTCCTGATGGGAGCATTTTGATAAAATTTCTTCAACTGATGCCATTCAGTCCATCAAACCTGCTCCTCTATTCCATATGATCAATAATTCAATGTGTTTCTAAAAATAGGGGGATGGAGCAGAATAAAGGACAATGGTCCATTAAGGAAATACATGGCATTTTTGTACTCTACCACATACTGTAACTGCTCAGTTTAAAAAGTAACTGTTCAGTTTACGTAAGTTACGTGTTAATTACTCCAATGCAGTTTGGGGGTTTGTCTACAGTTCATGTTTCTGGGGAGGAAATGGTTCCAATCTATTCTTTTCAGGTGTTACTTGCTCTTCCTGTATCTCTTCTGAGTGAGTGCCAGCTTTCGACAATGTATTCGTCAGTGAGAAGGCACTGTGCTATGAATAAAATGCACAGTGACAACACTGTCAAACAATGTAAGCAAGCTGGCTGCTTTATGGCAGTCTCCCTTTCTTTACTGTCTTCAATTTTAAAAAAATGTTCCGACCTTGCGAGAAGCAGATAGAAAAATACAAACATTATATCCAGTACATTAGGCCTTGACACAAAGTAAATGAGGATCCACCAGTGACTGGGGCTGACTGAGAAATTGCATCCTACAGGCTAATAAAAGGGGACATAGTTTGTCCCTTTGCAAACTAAAATGGTCTTGCAAGAGAACTGACTGATGATTTCAGTAACTAACAAAAATAACCTTACAGTGAACAAGTGTACTTCTAAGGAAAAAAAAAACCTTGTAACCCACAATATAATTGGGGCAGGGAACAAGTTGGGGTGATTGTTTAAAAAATAACAGAAATAACACAACTCAAATGCTCCCACTTCATTTCAACAGAGGTCAGCACTGATGAGTTGGCCCGAAGGGTCTGTTTTCATACTGGAGAGCTCAATGACTGTACAAGGTGAGAGAGGAAAGACATATAAGGGACCCAAGGGGCAACATTTTCACACAGAGGGGAGTGCATGCATGGAATGAGCTGCCAAAGGAGGTGGTGAAGGCTGGTACAATTACAACATTTAAAAGGCATTGGGATGCGTATATGAATAAGAAGGATTTGGAGGGATGGGGCCTAATACTAGCAAATGGGACTAGATTAATTTCGGATATCTGGTCAGCATGGACGAGTTAGATCAACGGGTCTGTTTCCATGCTATACATCTCTCTGACTATCCAGGACTCTATAAGGGGAGTTGAGCAGCACTAATGTGCTCTCTGGTGGTCAATCAATGACTCAATACTTTAATAAGGTGGTCTGCCAAAGATGGGTTCACCTAGCCTGCTAAGACGCTGGGCCTCAAGATATCCAGCAATTTAAAAGAAGGGAAAACAATAGATTGTTTTTTAAGCAAAGTTTATGGGCCAAGAGGACAAGGTGGGGTTTACAACAAACCCCATTCTCTTGTCCAACAAGCTTCTTGGCTTCCATTTTCAGCATCAGATACATAGAAATCTAGATACAGGAATAGGCTATTTGGTCCTTCAAGCCTGCTCCTCCATTCAACATGATCATGGCTGACCAACTGTCTCAACACCACACTCCCATTTCTCTTCACACTCTTTGATGCCTTTAATATCAAACAAAAACCCTGAATATCCTCAATGTCCTCGTCTGCAAAGCCTGTTGAGGTAACAAATTCCATTGGCTGACTGCTCGCTTAATGAAAACAAATGTTTTCCCATCTCAGTCCTAATGGCCTCGTCTGTATCCTGAGATTGTGACCTCTGGTTCCAGTCTCTCCCCCACCCAGGAGAAACATCCTCTCTGCAGCCAGCCTGTCCAACCCTGTTCTAATTTTACACATTTCAAACAGCTCCCACAACCTTGTAAACTCAAGTGAATGTAGGCCTAGATGAGCCAATTTCTCCTCATATAATAATCCTGCCACCCCTATTATCAACTAGTAAATCTCTGCTGCATGTCTTCAGCGGCAAGTATATCCTCTCTTTCACATGACGTGGAGATGCCAGAGTTGGACTGAAGTGGACATAGTCAAAAACCAAATGACACCTCTTGATCTATAACCCAGTATCGTTTGATGCTTGACCCTCTTATTGATGGGGAGACCAAAATTACATGCAATACTCTTGACACGGTCTAACAAAGAGCCTGAATAACTGCTGTAAGACATCCTTATTTCTGAACTCAAATCCTCTTGCAATGAAAGCCAACAAAGTCATTTACCTTTCTGATTGCTTGTTGCACCTGCCTATTTACTTTCATTGACTGGTATACAGGGATGTTCAGATCCTTTCGTACAGCCACATTTCCTAACATAATGCCATTTAAATAATACTTTTCCTTTCTGTTTCCACAGCTAAGTGTATAACTTCTTTCCAATCCATTCTATACCACATTTGCCATATGGTTACCCACACAACCAACTCATCTAAATCATCTTGGGCTTTCCTTGCATCCTTCTCATAAGTCATAATCCCACCCAGTTTGGAGTCATCAGCAAACTTAATATTGACTTTGGTTCCATCATCCAAATCATTTATGAATGTAATGAATAACTGGTGCTCAGAACTGATCCTTGGGGCACAGTACTAGTCATTGCCTGCCATCAGAAAAGACCTGTCTATTCCCACTCTCTGTTTCCTGAATGTCAGCTAATTGCCAGTATATGACTTCTAATCTTATGTGCTTTGATTCTACCCACTAACCTATATTGTGAGACCTTTCAAATGCCTTCTTGGATCCAGATACACAACATCTGCCAGTACTCCCATATCCATTCCATTAGTTATATCCTTAAAAATTCCCAGTAGATTAGTTCAGAATGATTTCCCTTTCATAACTGATCGGCAGGGACTAGTTGGATTTAAGTGTCTGTTTCCATGCTGTCCATCTCTATCATTCTAAGTGTTGAATTGATTAATCCCCTTAGTGTTTTCTAAATGTTTTGTCATCACATCTTTTATAATAGATTACTGATGTTAGGCTAACTGGCGTGTAATTTCCTGTCTCTTCTCTTCCTCATTTTTAAAATGCTCCGTTCACATTTGTCACTCCCCAATCTCTAGGAACTGCCCAAGAGACTATAGAATTTTGGCAGGTAGCCACCATGCATTGAATATGTTTAGGACCATTTCCTTTAGTACTCTGGGATATAGGTTATCTCGCCTTAGGGATCTATCAACGCTTAGTCCATTGACTTTACTAAAAACATTTTTTTAAAAAACTAATGTTGATGCTCATCAATACCACCCCCTGACTAGTCCCCTGGTTTCCTAACTTTACAAGGAGTTTATTTGTGCCCTCTTCTAAAGACAGAACAAAAGTTTTGTTCAATTCTTCTAACATTTCTTTGTTTTCCATTATAATTTCCCTGCCTTCTGAATGTAAGGAACTTACATTTGCCTTTGCTAACCTTTTTCTTTTCAGATATTGATCAAGGCTTTTATAGTTAGCGTTTATGTTCTCTGTACTCTCATACCCTAATTTCCCCTCTTGACCAATTATTTTGTCCTTATTTGCTGAATTCTAAAATACTCTCAGTCCTCAGGCTTTCTGCTTTTTCTGGAATTTTATATCCTTCCATTTTGGTTCAATTTTTTGTAAGCTATGATAGAGCCACATTTCCTGTTTTATTTCTTTTATTTTAATTATTGTCATTCATGAATCCATTCCCTAAATGCCAACCATTACCTATTCACCAACAATCCTTTGATAAATCCTTTTCCCCAATCCATCCTTATCACCTCATATTCTCAAAGCCCACTTTATTTAAATTTCTGATGATAGTCTCAGATTCATCTCTCTCTCTCTATCATAATGAGCAATTCTAACATTTGATGGCCACTCTTCCCAAATGCACTCTGCAAAACTAGATTCTTTTATCTTTGTACAGTACAGTCTATGATAGCCTGATCTCTGGTTAATTCCTCAACGTATTGGTCTAAAAAAATTACATGTACTCTGCAGGATCTCCTCCTCTACAGTATTATTGCTAGTTTGGTTTGTCCAATGTATATGTGGATCAATGTCACCCATGATTACAGTTGTACCCTTTTTTGCATGCATCTCTGATCACCTGTTTAATGCTTCCCCTTACATCTCCTGCTGCTACTGTTTTGGAGCCTATAGACCAACTCCACCAATTTCTGCCACTTCTGTTGATTCCACAACATGTTTTTATAACTGTAGTGATCTACTCTTTTACTAACAATGCTATCTCCTTTCCATATTTGTTTGACTTCCCTAAATATTGAATACCCCTGGAAGTTCACTATCCATCCTTTGTCTTCCTGCATTTATATGTCTGTATCTTAATTATATCTTAATTGCGTATATCTGCTTCATGCTATTAATTCATGTACCTAATTGAGAATGCTCCATCCATTAAAACACACAAAGAAAAGACCTGTCTTTTTAACCTTCTTAGTCATTTTAGTTTTTATTTTGTTCTTTGGTCTCTTTAATTTTTTGTCCTTGTTGTCCCATCTTTTACTTTTGCTTCTTACGTTTCTGTCTTTCAGTTCTACCCTTCTTTTCCTCTTTCCGGACTCCCTGCTCAAGTTCCCATCCTTCAGAACTGAGTCTGAAAGAGAGAGTTCTATTCAGCTCAAACATGAATTCTGTTTGTTTCACCACAGAAGTTGCCAGACCTGCTGAGTTAATCCAGCTTTATCTGTTGCTATTGCAGATCTGAAACCTTTGAACTGAACTGATTCAATGTAGAATCTTTCAATTTGCAGAGTGATTGAATTAAGCTGCATTGATTTATAATCAAGTGAAAGTATTGTTCAAATAAACCAAAGCCCCTATGCCCATTGTTTTTATTCCTAGGTCAGAAATTATCCAAAATGTTTTTAAAAATCAGCAAATCAGTTTTGCTTTTCTGATGGCAATGAGAAATATGGGAAATCTAAAGAATCATATGAAATTATATAGAATCTTATGGGTTATTTGGATGCACATGCAATGACATAAATGTGCATTCCAGGGACTGTACACAAGAAAACTTTTCTGAGTAAATCAAACAAATTCTGTTGCTACCTGTAAGAGGCGCTGTTGTATCACTTTAGAGCACCAGCCTTTTCCAAGGTAAATGGAAAACAGTCAGTGCTTAGCAAGTTGGTCAGCAATTCGCTCAACCAGTATCATCGTCTGCAGCGCTTGCTTTCTGTGTTGGACTGAATGCAGCTGTGGCTCAACAGGTCAAATACTGGCGAGAGTGTGGTGCTGGAAAAGCACAGCAGGTCAGGGAGCACCCGAGGAGCAGGAGAATCGACGTTTCAGGCAAAAACCCTTCTTGCATGAAACGTCAATTCTCCTGCTCCTCGGATGCTGCCTGACCTGCTGTACTTTTCCAGCACCACACTCTCGACTCTGATCTCCAGCATCTGCAGTCCTCACTTTCTCCAAGCTAGTATACTGGCATCTGCATCACCACCTGGTGAGTTTGAACCCCACTCCTGAGACTTGGGAGACCAACATCTATGCTGCCACCCCCCCCAGAGTGTGAAACCAATAACACTTGGAAATGAATGTACGGGAGCCTAATTTCAATGTATACAAGGCAGGTTGGACCAGCCAAAGACATTTATCAGTTTTATTGTTTGTTCCTACTGCCAGTGTGATGTTAGGTGTTGCCCTTCCTTTGGGTGGGGTGTTGACACACTGTCTCTTCGCTCAGGTAGTTATAGCCACCATAAGATTCTTTGGTACCATCTTGACAAAGAGTTTTTCCCAGTTTCCTGAGCCATCCTCTGCTCCTCAATCTAACACTAGTAAAACTGATTATTTTACATTTACTGCGCTATTGATCGTGGGAGATTGCTGTGCACAGGTTGACTGCCTCATTTCCAGCATTCCAGCAGTGACTACACTTCCAATCCATTTCATTGGCTGGAAAGCAGTTACCATTGTCATGATCACACTCTCCAAATGCAACTCTGTCTTTGTCCTTTTGCCACTTCCATAACCCTTCTTAACCTATTGGCACAGTGAAAGTGTTGTGGTGTCAACACTGTCATGTTTTTAAAAATACCTTTCTCGGTAATGGGGTGTCACTATAAGTTCAGCATCCAGTTGCCCTTGAAAAGGTGATGGTTGAGTTGACTTCTTGAACCACTGCTGTCCCTGTGCTGTAGGTAAACCCACAACATTGTCTTCCAATTTTTTGACCCAATGAGCACAAATGGAAGTGATAGATTTCAAAGTCAGGATGATGTATTGCTTGAAGGCAACCTTGCAAGTGGTGGTCACAGACTCCCTACAGTGTAAAAGCATGCCATTCAGCCCATCATCTCTCCAAAGAGATTCCACCCAGGCACACCCTATCCCTTTGTTTCCCATGGCCAATGCATTGATCCTGCACACCTTTGGATTGTGGGAGGAAATCAGAGCATCCAGAGGAAACCCACGCAGAAACAGGGAGAGCGTGCAAACTCCACACAGGCAGACGCCCAAGGGTGGGTTTGAACCTGGTCCCTGGTGTTTTGTGGTAGCAGTGCTAACCACTGCACCATCGTGCAACCCATAGTGTTCCCATCTATCTGCTACCCTGATCCTTTGCAGTGGTGAAGGTCAAAAGTTTAAGTGGTGCTGTTGGAATCACAGAAACCCTGCAGTGTGGATACAGGCCCTTCAGACCAAAACGTCCCCACTGACAATCTGAAAAGTAACCCGCCTTGACCCTACATTTTCCTAACTAATGCACCTAACTTACACATCCCTGAACACTATGGCCAGTTTACATAACCTGCACGTCCTTGGACTGTGGGAGGAAAGTGGAGCACCCAGAGGAAATCCGCACAGACATGGGGAGAATGTGCAAACTCCACACAAGGTGGAATCGAATCCAGGTCCCTGGCGCTGTGAGGCAGCAGTACTAACCAATGAGACATCGTGCCACCCTACACTTCTCACTCCCAGAATGCCCAGCTGAGTTGCTGCAATGTGTCAAAGACCGGGCACACTGCAGCCATGATACACTGGTGAGAGAAGGGGAGGGAATGTTTAAGATGCAGTAGCTTTACCCTCTTTGTAAATCAGATCTGCCAGAGTTGAGGATTCAAAGTCATTGTTACCGAGTGGCTGCTGGGAAGAACCAAAATCTATTGTGTGAGACAAAAAGAAGAAAAAGCAAGAAAAAAGGAACAAAGCACATTTACAAATACCATGCCCTTCATTATCACAGACACCTCAAAACATTTCTCAGTCAATGAAACATTTCGGTGTTTTGTCAGGAAATGCTACAGCCGACTTTGTGCACAGCAAGATCCCTCAAAGAGTGATGTCATCACGATCAGAGCAGAGTGGTTTGTATGATGTTGATTTAGGTTCAAATCATCCCGTGATCTTCAAAATAGCACCACAGGCTCTATTACACCCAGCTGAGAGCATCAATAGTTATTAGATTAGATTAGATTAGATTACTTACAGTGTGGAAACAGGCCCTTCGGCCCAACAAGTCCACACCGCCCCGCCGAAGCGTAACCCACCCATACCCCTACATCTACATTTACCCCTTACCTAACACTATGGGCAATTTAGCATGGTCAATTCACCTGACCTACACATCTTTGGACTGTGGGAGGAAACCGGAGCACCCGGAGGAAACCCACGCAGACACAAGGAGAACGTGCAAACTCCACACAGTCAGTCGCCTGAGGCGGGAATTGAACCCGGGTCTCAGGCGCTGTGAGGCAGCTGTGAGGCAGCAGTTATCTTAGTTTAATATCTCATCCAACCTCTGACAGTGCAGCACACCTTCAGTACCCCATTGGACTTTGATGCTCAAGTCCTGAACTGGCGCTAGAACACATTATCTTCTGATTCAGAGTTAAGAGCAATACTACTAACTGAATCACAGCTTCAGCAAGTGGAATAGGGGTAAAGGTGACTGAGTAATCAAGCTAACGAACAGAAAGCCATAGAAACGGGATAAATGGGTTGTTTTCTGATTGTCAAACTGTAGCTAGTGGGGTGCTCCAACGACTTGCAATACGCATCAATGACATGGAAGCAGGAGAGTAAGTACTATAGCCAGAATGGCAGACAGCACGAAATTGGACGGGAAAGTAAGTTGCAATGAAGAAGTTAAGAAATTTACAAATGGCTATGGATATGGTTAGGTGAATGGAACAATATTTGGCAGGTGGTGTTTAACATTGGCAGGTTAACCATTCTAATCAGAGGAGTAGAAAGCCAACATATTATCTAAATGGACAGAAATTTCAGAGTGCTTCAGTGAAGATTAGATTACTTACAGTGTGGAAACAGGCCCTTCGGCCCAACAAGTCCACACCGACCCGCCGAAGCGCAACCCATCCATACCCCTACATTTACCCCTTACCTAACAATATGGGCAATTTAGCATGGCCAATTCACCTGACCTGCACATTTTTGGACTGTGGGAGGAAACCGGAGCACCCGGAGGAAACCCATGCAGACACGAGGAGAACGTGCAAACTCCACACAGTCAGTCACCTGAGGTGGGCATTGAACCCAGGTCTTTGGCGCTGTGAGGCAGAAGTGCTAACCACTGTGCCACCGTGCTGCCCAAAGAAGGATTTGGGTGCCTCCATATATGAATTGCAGAAAACTAGTATGCTGATGTAGAAGATAATGAGGAAGGCAAGCAGAATTTTGGCATTTATTGCTAAAGAGATACAGTAACAAAATAAAGAAGTATTGCTGTAACTGCAAGGCATTAATGAGACTGCACTTGGATACTCTTACAATTTTGATTCCTTTACTTGAGGAGGTATGCAGTTGTGTAGGAGGTAGTTCAGAGAAGGTTCACTAGATTGATTCCAGAGATAGGGGTTTGTCTTATGAAGACAGACTGAACCGTAAAAGCTTATACTCTAGAGTTTAGAAGAATGAGAGGAGATATAATTGAGGTTTATAAGATGCTAAAGGGGATTGACAAAGGTGATGTAGAGAAGATGTTTCCTCTTGCGGGATAATCCAGAATGAGAGCTCATCGTTTTAGGATATGAGGTGGCAAATTTCAAGCAGAGATGAAATGAAATTTCTTCTCTCAACGTGTCATGAATCTGTGAAATTCACTGTCCCAGAGTGTGGTGAATGCTGGGACACTGAATAACGAGATAATCAGATTTTTAATTAGCAACGGTTTGAAGGGTTATGAGGAGCTGGCAGGAAGGTAGAGTTAGCACTGAGCTGAGATCAGCCATGATCGTATTAAATAGTGGAGCAGCCTGGAGGGGCTGGATTGCCTACTCCTGTTCCGAGTTCTTATGGTCTTCATAATGCACAAATGAATTGTAGGTGGAACACAAAACTGAGATAGTTTGTCTTTTACTGCTGGTGTGAAACATATTTGCACGTCATATGTGTTGAATTAAGTTCATTTCTCAGCTCAATGATTGCACAATGGAAAAGGCAGTGGAAATTTGTCAATACCCAAATCCCAAAAACAGGATAAAGGCAATTAGCCGCACTGCTTTAAGCAGAAAGCAGAGTCGTTTCAGCAGGACAATCATTTAGAATGATCTATTGGGCCTTGGATGTTTCTTATATTAATATGTCCAGCATGAAAAGAAGTTGCCTGTGGCTTTTATTTAAACATCTTTAATTATTTAATGTAACTTACTAGAGTTATGTTATGAAGCTCCCATGAGCTAACACTTTGTACAGGAGCTTGTATCATCAACATTCTGTTTATCTGGGTGACCAAATGCTGAAATCATTTTAATCTGCCTTAACTATTTTTATGCTTTCCTGGTTGTGAAAGCCATTTCATTTTAGGGTTGCAGAGGGTCAAGAACTACACCTGAATAATTGATGGTCCATAATATTTTTTGTTGACAACTTTGACCTTCATTACTAAACTCCTGAACACTACATCACTTTCTACTGAAAACATCTGGGATATATCAGGATGGATTGTTTAAATTACTGGGCTTGTGATCCAGGCTAATAATATGGTAGAACATATAATTGACTGTATTTTAATTTACATGGTAAAATGCAAACTCATTAATCTCAACAGCAGTCCTTTGCAGTACTCACATCAGAGAAAATTCCTATTTCTGTCACATCTATAGGGCTTGACCTAACTGTGGCTTCTATTCCTAGTCTTGAACGTCTGATAAAAACTGAAAGAACTGTGGATGCTGAAAATCAAAAATTCTGAGAAAAACCCAGCAGGTCTGGCAGCATGTGTGCATAGGAATCCGAGTTGATGTTTAGGGACAAGTGACCTTTCCTCAGAACTGGAAATCTGATGTCATCTTCCATGATTCTTCATACAACTGAACTTCAACATTCTTCAGCTTCAGGTATCCCCTTCGGATTTTAACTCAGCCCTTCTAGTCTGGAACTTTGAAACTAGCTCCAGACAATTTGGTAACCTTTCTTCTGGCCATGTTAAGATATTACTCTTCTACAGGACAAAGTTGAAAATCACACAACACCGGGTTATAGTCCAACAGGTTTATTCGGAAGCACAAGCTTTCAAAGTGCCGCTCCTTCATCAGGTAGCTGTGAAACAGGACCATTGAATTTATAGCAAAAGGTTACATTGTTATGCGGCTGAAATATATTATGCAAACTTAGATTAAGTCTTTCATCTTTTAGAATGGTTTTGCTAGTTTCGGTTTGTTAATAGGTAAACCATTAATATGAGAGGGTGCGTGCATGGGTGTAATTGTAGGGTGTGTACTTGTGTGCATATGAGAGAGAGCTTGTGTATGTGAGAGGGTCTGTGTTAGTATGTGAGTATGTAGGAGTGTGTGTATGTGTGTGTGTCTGTGTGAGTAGTGCAGTTGGGTCACCTGTAGTGTGACATGAACCTAAGGTCGCAGTTGAGGCTATCCCCATGTGTACCAAACTTGGTTATCAGCCTCTGCTCGGCCACTTTTCGTTGTTGCTTGTCCCAAGTCCGTCTTGGAGGGATGGTCACCTGAAGTTCCGAGGCCGAATGTCCCTGACCGTTGAAGTGTTCCCCGACTGGGCGGGAACACTCCTGTCTGTTGATTGTTGTGTGGTATCCATTCATCTGTTGTCATAGTGTCTCCTTGGTCTCGCCAATGTACCATGACTCAGGGCATCCTTGCCTGCAGCGTATGAGATAGACAATGTTGGCTGAGTCACATGAGTACCTACCACATACACGGTGGGAGGTGTCCCCATGTGTAATGGTGGTGTCCATATCGACACTCTGACACGTCTTGCAGTGGTTGCCAGGGCAGTGTTACATGGTGTTGTAGTTGATGTTGTCCTGAAGGTTGGACAGTTTGCTCTTAACAATGGTCTGTTTAAGGTTTGGCAATTGTTTGTAGGCAAGAAGTGGAGGAGTAGGGAAGGTCTTAGCGAGGTGCTCATCCTCATCAATAGTTTGTTGCTGGCTGAGAAAAACATGGAGTAATTTTTCGTGGATGATCGGACAAGGAAGGGTTCTTCAACAGGAGAAACTGTTTTATATTCCAGGTTCAGCCAAAATCTAAGCAAAATGAAACCAGAAGGGCTTTCTTCAACCTATACTTCCAACACTCACTGGTGTAGTGTGTTGGAAATTAAGCCCTGATATTCCTAGAGTTGTCACAAATGTTAAAAGTTTCAAAGTAAGTCAACAAAATTCACTGATTTACCTATTTTGCAGACCCATCTTGATAGACTAGCCTTTGCATTTAACAAGGATTAGTATTTATTATAGTTAGTTAAACTTTAGATGCAAGTAAATAGTTATAGACTATTGGCATATAATACTTCTAATTAAAACTGTAATCTCCTTGTAGGTGCCTTACAGACATGCACAAAAGCATAAACAGTCATGTACACACACATTCAGTAACAGACAAGGAAAAGAAGGTTACAGGCAGAGAAAAATCTGTGTGGCAATTCAGTGGTTCTTCTCACAGGTTGCTGAGATGATCCTTCTGTAGTTGTGCAGTCATCTCTCTTTGGATATTTCCACAAGTTTGCAAGAAGCACATCGTGGCCAGTTAGCTAATGAAAAGGTCTCTGAATAATCAATTAGAAGTCACAGGTTATGTTAACTGCTGAAAGAAAGATCGGCTAGCTTTCTTCAGGATCTAAATGGTTTATAATTGCACAGAACAGAAATACAGCTCCTGCACTAGTGGAGATCAAAACACTCCTCTGTGTCTTGCTCCCAGTCCCAAACTGTTCAGTTACCTGAGAACCAATCACACAGTTGTTGCCAGGCAAAAAGGCCCTTGGTATCTGTACCTGGACATGAGTCCACAGACCAATTAAAATCTTGTTGTCACCCAGTTGCTTTGTACACAGAATACCTTGCCTCCAAATCAATTGCAATCACTTCAATTGTTGCCTGATCAATAACTTTTTACATGATACTTGGTGTGGATGTTGGGTGACTTGTTTTTCAAATCATGCAATAGTCATCTGAAACATTGTTTTATTAATCCCCCTCATTTCTGTACAAAATCGTAAAAAGTGCAAAAATAAAAATGCATGTTTCTTACGGTGGGGATGTCCTTGAAGCCAAAAATGAGGCTGGAACCATCTAACCGAAGTATTATTTAGTGTTTATTTTGTTTGCTTCTAAAAACTCTCTCAAAGTAAACAAATTCCCATGAGCCACCAAGAACTATCTCTCTCATAAAATCACCATTGCTACAGCAATGCAGAAAATCCCCTTCAGATACATAGGTCAAAATCCATGTTCCATTAGTTCAAATCCAAACTGTAAACTAAATTATGATAAATAAATATCATATACATAACACAATGTGATCACTTAGAACTTAGTTTTATAAATGTACAAGGAGCCCTCTTATACCGCAGTAGTGGTGTCTCTATCTGAAATCCCTGCACAGAGGTCAGTAATGCATCACCAAGTCACTCTTTATTTACATGTGCACAGTGGACTGGCTATGACCGGCCAGCTCAAAGTCAGTCTTAGAAGTCAGGAGACTCTGTGCATCCCCTGTTTATATCTGTCAGCCAGGGTTGGGGTTCCCTGATTGGCCCAGTTTAGCAACCCCATTCAAGGATCTCATAGTCCATGAGATCCACCTGATTGCAATCACTACACTACCACTGAGTTAGGAAGCCCAGGTTCAAGTCCCATTTGCTCCAGAGGTATGTAGTAACATCTCCAAACAGGTTGCTTAGAAACAAAAATGTACTTCTACTGTTTGAAATTTTAGATAAGAAGTTGTGAATATGTCTGATGGCATGTTTGGAAACCTGGCCCAAACCTCCTTGATTGCTTGCAACCCTGCTCTTCTGTCAGAATGCTGGGGGTCAAGTATCACCCACAACTTGAATACAAAAATCAAAAGCTGAGGCACTGTGGGAGTGCTGAATTTTGTGCTCTCTTTGGAAGTAAAATGAGGCCCCAATTTCTGGGTCAGTGAACATAAGTGATTGTAAGTCATCTGTTCAAAGAGGAAGAAAGGAGTTAGTTTGTTTCATGAGAGATGGGCATCACTCACAAAGCAAGCATCTGTTGGACATTTCTAATTGCTTTTGACCAAGATTGCTATGGTGGTTTCAGAAGGCAGTTAAGAGTCAAGCACATATCTATGGACCTAGAGTCACATGTATGGTAGACGGGTAAAAACGGAAGATTTCCATTCATAAGGAACATCAGTGAACCAGATAAGTTATTTTTTTTCCCTTTCAACAATCAATGATAATTACCATAGTCAGGAAGACCAGGTTTCAGTTCCAGATTTATTAATTGGATTTTAGTTTCACCAGTTGCCATGATGGGATTTGAATTTGAATTGCTGCCCCCAGAAAACAATGAACCTGAGCCTTGGATAACCAGTAATATTATCACCATGCCAGCATCTCCACACAATGCATTGGCTGCTATTATCCCACACTCAACAACACAAAAATCAGGAGGTCCAGCCATCATTAGATTGCTGTTACAATATGTGCAATATTGGTTTGGAGAAACCGGTGTTGGATTGGGGTGTACAAAGTTAAAAATCACACAACACCAGGTTATAGTCCAACAGGTTTAATTGGAAGCACTAGCTTTGAGAGCAATGCTCCTTCATCAGGTGGTTGTGGAGTGTAAGATCGTAAGACACAGAATTTATAGCAAATGTTTACAGTGTGATGTGACTGAAAAAGAACTTGATTATTTGTTGAGTCTTTCATCTGTTCAAATACCATGATAGTTTCACTTCTTTCATATGTAAATCACAAAACCGTTTTTTAAAAGTTACATTCTCAGGTTAACTGTAACAATTGGTGTTAGCCAGATATTATGCTGAAGGTGTTAGTCCCCCTGTATTCTGTCTTTGCCATAATGTTTACACTGATTCTAATCTAAAAAGTGAATTAACAGAGTCTTATACGAATTTATGCAGTTTTTGAGCGAAGTACAATGTAACTCTGCAAGTACAAATTCACCCCACAAACGTATATGTATATGTGTGCTTGTGGGTTTTTGTGTGTGTTTGTGCGTCTGACTGTCTGTATGTATGTCTGGGGTGGGGGATTGTGAGTGTGAGAGAGAGTGTATTTGTGTGTGTGTGAGTGTAGAGTGGTCTAAGCCTGTGAGAGGATGCATGTGTGAGTGTGAGAGTGTGTGTCTGTAGGGGTGTGTGTGAGTGCCTGTGTGCGTGTCTGTGTATATGTGTGTCCATGTGTGTGTATAGGAGTGCCTGTGTGTGTGTGTGCGTTTGTGTGTGTGTGTATAGTGCAATGGTGGTCACTTGTAATGTGAAATGAACCCAAGGTCCCGGTTGAGGCCCTCCCTATGGGTACTGAACTTAGCTATCAGCCTCTGCTCGGCCATTTTTCGCTGCTGCCTGTCCTGAAGTCCACCTTGGAGTATGGTCACCCGAAGGTCCGAGGTCGAATATCCTGGACCGCTGAAGTGTTCCCCAACTGGGAGGGAAAACTTGTGTCTGTTGATTGTTGTGCGGTGCCCATTCATCCGTTGTCGTAACCTTTGCTCGGCTTCCCCAATGTACCATGCCTCCGGGCATCCTTACCTGCAACGTATAAGGTAGACAACGTTGGCTGAGTCACATGAGTACCTGCCACGTACATGGTGGAAGGTGTCCCCACATGTAATAGTGGTATCCATGTCCACAATCTGACACGTCTTGCAGAGCCTACTGTAACAGGGTTGTATGGAGTTGTCCTGAGAGTCGGGAAGCTTGCTATGAACATTGATTTGTTTGAGGTTTGGCGATTGTTTAAAGGTAGGCAGTGGAGGTGTGGGGAAGGTCTTGGTGAGGTGCTCACCCTCATTGATAATGTGTTGCGGCTGTGAAGACCATGGCGTAGTTTATCGGCTCCTGGGAAGTACTGAACAACGAAGGGTACCCTGTCAGTTGCAGCACGTGTCTGTGTCCTGAGGAGGTCATTACGGTTCCTTGCTGTGGCACGTCGGAACTGGTGGTCGATGAGTTGAGTATTGTACCCTGTTCTTATGTGGGCATCCCTGAGTACTTCCAGGTGCCCGTCACATGCCTCCTCATCTGAGCAGATCCGGTGTATGTGTAGGGCTTGTCCATAGGGGATGGCTGTTTTAATATGTTTTGGGTGGAAGCTAGAGAAGTGTAGCATTGTGAGGTTTTTAGTGGGTTTGCGGTAGAGTGTGGTGCTGAGGTGTCCATCCTTGATGGAGATGCATGTGTCCAAGAATGAGACAGACAGAGTTTGATGGTGAGATGAAACTTGTTGATAATCACTGTGTAGTTTTATCAGTGACTCCTTGCCATGGGTTCAGAGAAAGAAAATGTCATAAATGTACCTGGTGTATAATGTTGGTTGGAGATCCTGCATAGAGAAGAAGTCTTGTTCAAACTTATGCATGAAAATGTTGGCATATTGGGGTGCACATTTGGTCCCCATGGCTGTTCCGTGTGTCTGGATGAAGAACTGGTTGTCAAAGGTGAAGACATTGTGATCGAGGATAAAGCGGATGAGTTGTAGGATGGTGTTTGGAGGTTGGCAGTTGTTGGTGTTGAGTACTGAGGCTGTTGCCGCGATGCCATCATTGAAGGGGATGCTGGTGTAGAGTGTTGAAACATCCATTGTGACGAGGAATGTTCCCGGTTCGACTGGTCTGTCTGTAAGAAATCCGTAGTGTTGCGACAGAAGCTGGGGATCCCCTGTACAGTAGGTTTCAAGATGCCTTCAACATAGCCAGAAAGGTTTTCACACAGGGTCCCATTGCTTGATACAATGGGACATCCTGGTGTATTGGCTTTATGCAGGAGAAGTTGCCTACATGAGAAGTACGTGGGATGAGGGCATGTAGGGAACTCTGAAGGACTGGATCAAAAGTCCTGATCAATGTATTTAATTCATGGGTGTGTTCTTTGGTCAGATCAGCTGGTAGTTGCCTGTAGTGTTCCTGGTTGTTCAGTTGTCGGTACACTTCCTTGCAGTAATCTGTTCGATTCTGAGTGACAATGGCTCCTCCTTTATCTGCTGGTTTGATGACAATGTTGTGATTGGTTTTGAGAGCCTGGGTGGCATTGTGTTGTGAACGGGTGATGTTTTGCTCTACCTTGTGGGTATGGCTGATGAATCTGGCATTTATATATTTCCTGATGGTTTGAGCATACATGTCAAGCCCAGGGCAGTGGCCCTCCGGAGGGATCCAAGATGACACCTTCTTTGGTCGCTCCTCTACAGATCCCTGTGATGACTGTTTCAGTTCATCAGTGGACTCATTGGGATCACTTCTGGCACCTTGAAAGAATTCCCGGAGTCTCATTCGTCTGATGAACTCCTCTGTGTCTGCTGCCAGAACCAACAGAGAGGAGTGTTCCCTCCCAGCTGGGGAACACTTCAGTGGTCCAGGACATTCGACCTCGAACTTTCGGGTGACCATCCTCCAAGGCGGACTTCGGGACAGGCAGCAGCGAAAAGTGGCCAAGCAGAGGCTGAAAGCTAAGTTCGGTACCCATAGGGAGGGCCTCAATCAGGACCTTGGGTTCATGTCACACTATGGATGACCACCATTGCACTATACACACACACGGACACTCCTATACACACACACACACACACACACACACACAATTGTTACAGTTAACCTGAGAATGTAACTTTGAAAAAAAGTTTTGTGATTTACATACGAAAGAAATGAAACTACCATGGTCATTCTAACAGATGAGAGACTTAACAAACATTCAAGGTATTTTTCAATGTATAATTTCTCTTATATCACACTCTAAACATTTGCTATAAATTCTGTGTCTTACAATCTTATACTCCACAACCACCTGAAGGAGCAGTGCTCCGAAAGCTAGTGCTTCCACATAAACCTGTTGGACTATAACCTGGTGTTGTGTGATTTTTAACGATGTGCAATATTGGTTGCAGTATTTCATACGTTACAACAGAGTCTGCATTTCAGAAAGCACTTCATTAGCCGTGAAGATGGACATCCTTGATCGTGAAATGTAAGTGCACATTTTTCTTCGTATATCTTATTCTGGGGATAGTGACCTGTTTATATAGCGTGAAACATTTTGTTATATAAAGAGTATGTTCATAGTTGCACAGATGATAGCTTCTTCACTTCATAGAATTCCTAAAGTAGGGAAAGCAGGCTATTCGGCCCATTGAGTCCACACAAACCCTCTGAAGAGGGTCAAGACTGCACATCTTTGGACCGATAAAGATCTCATTCAGTTGTTTATTTCACTGTCCCTTTAATCTCTTATTTCAGGTGTTGTAAATGAGAACCATAGAATCCCTTCAGTGCAGGAAGCAGGCCATTTGACTCATTGAGTCCACACAGACCTTGTGAAGAGCATCCAACCCAAACACACCCATCCCTGTAACCATGCATTTCTCATGGGTAACCCACCAAGCCTGTGCATCCCTGGACACTGTGGGCAATTCAGCATGGCCAATCTACTGAACCTGCACATCTTTGGACTGTGGGAAGAAACCAAAGCACCCGGAGGAAACCCATGCAGACACAGGGAGACCGTACAAACTCCAGATGGACTGTTGCCCAAAGCTGGCGTCTGTCACTGTGAACCATCATGTCACCCTACCTTATCCTTCTGAAATAAGTATTTGGGAGAATTACTTTTTAAAAAAAGGCTGACCCTGCCCATAACTCTTACCCCCTTGGAGGAGCAACTTTGACCTTATTTCCTGGTTTCATTCAGCATGGTGAATTGTTAAATTAGCTTTTCTCAGTCTATTTTGTTATGTCAACTGTCACATTGTAGTAACAGGCTATGGTCACCAGGTGGCAGTAGGATTCACACCTTGAAGACACATTGAGTTACACAGCACAGAAACTAACCATTTGTTCAAATGAAGATTTTGGTGGGAGTGGGGGTGGGGGTGTGTGATTTTTCCCACTTTCCCATCTGTCTAGTGCAATTGACAATGATCAGCCCATAAAGACATGGAGCAACCTTTCTCTACTCTTCATTCATGAATTGTACCATTGGGCTGTTTGGCACTATTCTTGTTGAATTGCACAATGGGAGAGTTGGATGTACTTTCCACTGCAGGAGCTCTATGCCAAGTGCAGGGAAATGGGGTTAGTGTGGATGGACATTTTGGTCAGCATGAGCTAAAGGGCCTATGACTGTCCATTATGAATGTCACTGACACCAGCAGCATCTCACTTCAGGTGCTGTAAGTTAGAAGCTGCTCCGGGAATAGCATTCTCACCCTTCCTGCTTCATGGACAAGGATCCAGAGCTGCAGGTAGACAGTGAGATGGAGGGAAGGACCCTCCTTTTTCCTGTGGATTGTCACAGAATGCCATGTGACCAGATCGGACATAAACCACGGCCTGAGGGAGTGATGTGTCCTGGGTGAAATCGGATATTCAGCCGTGGGGTGGATAGTAAAGCGCTGTGCTCATCTCTCTGCCACCTCACTCTCATAGGGCCACTGCTACTCATTGTAATTCTACCATGACAAACCACTCACCAAAGTTCATGAAGCACGACTCTCACCATTGCAGACATCATGTCCACTCAACACCTCTCACCTACCTCAAACTACTCACCGTATATGTACCCTCTTCGCTGCCTGCCCTCTCACTGAGGGCACTGTTTGCTTCTGTGTCGTGGTTCATAGAATCCCTACAGTGTGGGAACAGGCCATTCGGCCCAACATCAACTCTCTGAAAAGCCTTCCACCCAGCTTCCCACCCTCACCTTAACCTTACATTTTCTATAGTTCATCCACCTAACCTGTACACCTTTGGACTGTGGGATGAAACCAGAGCACACCCACGCAGACACAGGGAGAATTTACAAACTCCACATAGGCAGTCGCCTGAGGCTAGAATTGAACCCAGGTCCCTGGCGCTGTGAGGCAGCAGTGCTAACCACTGAACCACCTTGCCATCCCTCATCTCAACTGCTTTTCCATCCACTTTCACCAAACTGAAAGCTTCCGTTTGTCTCACTGCATAAAAAGCTAGGTTGAGAGTGTGGTGCTGGAAAAGCACAGCAGGTCAGGAAGCATCTGATCAGCAGGAGAGTTGACGTTTCGGGGCATAAGCCCATCATCAGGAATCTGGGCTTATGCATGAAACGTCGATTCTCCTGCTCCTTGGATGCTGGCTGACCTGCTGTGCTTTTCCAGCACCACACTCTCGACTCTGATCTTCAACACCTGCAGTCCTCACTTTCTCCTGCATGATAAGTTAGCCAAACTGTGTTGAGAGGGTGCAGACTGGTGGAGAGTGTTGGGGGTGGTTTGAGGGAGTAGGGGTGGTAATGGTGGTTTGACATTGGAGTAAGGAAACCTTGAAGATTAGTTGGAGAAGACCATGAGCACTAATGTGGGGATACTGAGACCTCAATGGACAAGAAATCCGGGAAGCCTTCATCGTGTGCTGCTCTGCTTTCCCATCTCCTCCAGCGCTAACTGGATCTTAACCTTCACTAATTCCCCCTTTTTCTCTTCAGCGGTGCACCCAGTGAACCCCCACAATGTACTGAAGACCCTCAGCTTCACCTCCGCTTCTGGGGAGGAAATCAGTGAACCCTCACAGGGCACACTGGCAAAGCATTTTCCAGCCTCCTTCCACCAGCTCGGAAACTTTCACCACGGTGGGGTTTCTAATTAAATTAGATTCAGGAGCATGTTCGGATGGGTGTATTGTTAACACCTATCCAAACAAGAAACACCCCTGGTTGCTCGGAGTCCCTTCCTCAGCCCCAAACAGAAGCTAACCCCATGATGCTGGCCATTCATCAGTTTGTCACTGGCACACAGTAACCTCTTCAAAGAATGAAGGGGTCCACTAACGTCATCAGTCCCTTCTTTGTCATGGTACTCATGGTACGGCTGCTTCCATGGACAGGTTGATGGCTGCTATGGTGTTCCAGGTCCACCCGACTTAGTGTTTGCTGTGTGTGAGCATCGCAAAAGTTTTCATTGCTCTAGCCATAGGTGCTCAGCATCAGTGGCAAAGCAAGAGAGGGACAATGAACTTCAAACTTACTGCAGGTGTCCCTTCCTTTCAGGAGACAGGGCAGTGCCAACAAGAACTGATAGGGAGAAGAATCTACACACAGGGCCTTCAGAAGCTTTTTCTCAGGATAATGCAGAAGGACCCAGTCGCTCCACATCCTCAGTATGATCATAAAGCCTGCAGAAGGTCCATCATCAGAGAGTAAACCTGTATCTGGACAGGACTCTTTGATCAAGTCTGGGACTCCAGGCCAAAAGGCATCAAGGGACAACAACCTACATATTCCAGGCCAAAGAAAGTCCACCATTGAGCAGGCATCCTCCACCCCAGCTTTGGACATCAGGACGCAGTTAGGGATAGAGGTAGAAAAAATTATCGAGGGCTAATAGGTGGACTGGGTGAAGTATTCCTTTGGATGAGACAATGGGAAAATGCATGAGCCAATAAGAAGTGAGATGAGGTCATCATTCGATGCTACCATATGCAGTCATCTCACAGCTGACAAGTGAGAATCTCATCTCACCTTGGCTGAAGAGGATAGTTTATTGCTCTCAAAATCAAGAAGCTGCTCACTGCCAGCTCATGCGATTTTCCCAACCTTGGCACCATGGCCCATGATATTCAAGGACTGGAAAGATTCTGCCCCTCCCACCACCCTTTTGATCTGGCCCAAAAGTGGAAATTTCCTCTCCAAGTTTAATGAATCAAATGTCTCCATAACTGTTAAAAACCTCTATCATTTAAACCTTTCGCCTTGTTTTATTTTCTGGAGATAAGAATATTTAACATTTGCTGATATTTCTGATTGCATCTTTGTCTGTTTTGTTTTGTGCATTCTCCACTGCCCCCACTAATTTGCTTTCATTGAGCTGCCCCATGCCACATCACATGCCCTGTGATTTTATCTCATAATGACGGAATGGTTACAGATCTGAAGGAGTCCAGTTGGCCCTTTGTGTCTCCTTGGCTCTCTGCCTCACTGATTGCCTCTGCCTAGTCTTCTCCCCATAACTCTTCACTTTCCATTTTCAGATAATAATTCAATTCACTCTTAAAATACCTCAACTGACCCTCCCACCACCACACACAGAGACAGTGTATTGCCTACCATGATATCATAAAGTTGCATTCACACACATCAATCAAATGCCTCCATCTATTGTTTTAACAGCACTGTCAGCAGAATGGGTTAAAAAGTCCATTAGTGACTGGAGGGAGAAATTCAGTATAAATACTTTGAGTGTTCATACTGTAACATTATTGGCAGTGAATTCAATCTCATGTTATAACTTTACTACTTAATTGTCATAACAATGGCACATAATAAATCTTTGCTATAAAAGTGCCTGTGTACAGGATAGTTATCCAGAGATTATCCATGATAGAACTGCCCTCCATTGGGGCCAAAATTTTTGACATCGCAATCTATTATTTTAACGCACTTTGATTCTTAATAAAATCCCAGAGCACTTAAAATAATCCTTTTCTTCTACATAATCAAATAGATACTTCACATGTGTGTGATGGCCTAATAAATCATTGTGGTGTGCATTCACCTTAAGTTGTCAATCTCTCCTCCTGTTGAGCCTTCCATTCTGCAATCTTGTTTTAACTTCGATGGGAAATGTTTACACATATTGTCTATCCGTGAGGTAAAGCCTATTGGAAGTATCAAGTGGGGAAGGCATGGTGGAATTGGGACTGGAGTTGGCAAGTACATTCAAATGGGCAATCACAAATTGAAGCTTTTTTCAAGCCCCACCTCATTTATTTTGAAGGTAATTTGATAGAAAAAAAGTAATAGAAAAAAATGGAAGTGAAGTCTCAGTTTGCAGAAAAGAAATAGGAATAGGAAGTGCGAGAGAAGCTTGGCAGTCTTGGTAGCATGTGTGGGGAAAAGAAGAGAGTTAATGTTTTAGGTTAAAGAACAAAGAAAAGAGGCCCTTCGGCCCACCAACACAGTGAGGACACATGATGCCTTTCTAAACCAAAAACCTTCTGTTTCTGCACACACCATAACCTCCTATTTTCTGTCTTGTTAGCTCTTTAGTGTTGTTATTCTATATGCTTCTACCATCTCTTCTGGCAGGGCATTCCAAGCACTCATTGCCCTCTGGGCAAAAAGACTTGCCTCTCAAATCTCCTTTATCTATCTGTCTTTTATCTTAAATTAGTATTTCTACCCTGGGTATAACACTGACTATCCATTCTATCCATGCCTCCTAAATTTGTAAACTTCCCTCAAGTCACCCCTTCAGCCTCCAATGTTCAAGTGCAAATTTATTCGGTCTGTCTTCATAGCCTCTCTCAACACTCTCCAAACTAAGTGCCATCTAAGTAATTCTTTTCTGTGCCCTTTCCAAAGCCTTCATATCTTCTGGTAGTGTGGTGACCAGAACCATATGTAAGATTGTCAATGTGGCCCAATTAAAGTTCTGTACAGCTGCAATATGACTTGCCAATTTTTCTAATACTGACCCTATCAATGGAGGCAAGAATGCTATCTGCTTCCTTGACGACCTTATCCACCTGCACATCCCTATTCCTGATGAAGGGCTTTTCCTGCTCCTCAGATGCTGCCTGACCTGCTGTTCTTTTCCAGCACCACTCTAATCTAAACTCTGGTTTCTAGCATCTGCAGTCCTCACTTTTGCCTACCTTATCCACTTGTGTTGCCACTTTCAGGGGACTGTGCTCCTGTGAGCCCTTTCTTCAGAATTAGCAGAATGATCACAAGACTTGACACATTAACTCTGTTTTGTCTCCACAGACGCCAGCAGACCTGCTGAGTTTCTCTAGCAATTCCTGTTTCAGATCTCGGGCATCTGCAGTTCTTTGTTTTATTTTAATTTGCTAATGTCTAGACCAATGTGACCCAAAAGGTGCTGATAAAGCTATTGTATTCATCTTATAATGAAACCAATTCAGATCATAGCTGTTGTTTACATTTACCTGGCACTAATAATGAATGCCATTTATGCTTTGTGTTGACCCATCATTTCTATCTTCATCGAACTGATTACCACTTCCTGTTGCCTTGAATAATCTTCTCCTTTGTCATTTGATCTACCTACCCCCATCTGATCAAAGACTTCCCTCACAAACTTCCCACCTCTTTTCCTACCACTGTGTTTGGTGTAGCTCTATTACACTTCCAACATTTCACTGTTCTGATGAGCATTCATTGACCTGAAACAGCGGTAGGTATTTCTTGAATCAAAGAGATAGGATTGGAGACAGGATGGTGGGAAAATGAGGAATTCTTGGCAGTATGGCTCCCTCAGCCCTTTTCACCTCTAGATGCGGTCCTCAAGTGTGGAGTGAGAAGCAATTCGATGTCCTAGTCCACTGAACCAGAATGCCAAGCTGTGCAACTAGGACCTGGTTAGAGGACATTTCTGGGAATATTGCTATTCTATTGGCATTCGAGCTGTCACCTGATGGGTATAAAGGGCATCTGCTCATTGAAGGTGGTCTTCTGGCTTCAGGTCAGGGGACCTACAGAACCTGAGACTCTTCAGAATCGAACAGCAATGCTGCAGAGATGGAAGTCTGCAATATGCAAGTCTTCCAATCCTGTAGAGAGTTTTCCCCTCCAGCCTGATGAATTCACATGTGTTAACATTCAAGAAGATGCCTATGCTAAAATGACTTCTGATTTTTGCCTCTCATTTCCCTGGTCTGTTTAGCAGCTCAATCAAACAGCTCACAACCAATACCCTAATACACGAGTGTTTCCAGTTTCTGGACTAGGCATGGTGCCTTAGAGGAGCATATAACAATTGGATATATCAGGCATAACGCTGCTTTTCTCTTTATGAATCCTGCCTGACCTATTGAATGTCAGCATTTTCTGCTTATGTTTAGAACGGTTGATAACATTCAATAAAGAAAACTTACACCCATCATTCCCACCATTGAGGAAATGGACCTTCTAATTAATTGTTGACTTCTTTCAACCACCGCACTCCCAGAGCCTTTAGAATTCCAAAGCTCGGACTACCTTTCCTCTCTGACAATGTTGAGAGTACAAGACAGCATGAAATAAGAGCTGTAATTGGCTCGATGACCCTTAGATCCTGCTCCAACTTTCAGTAAGATCTTGCCTGATCTTCTACTTCAATTCCACTCTCTTTCCCTCACTCCGCACATCCTTGATTTCTCCAGTGACAAGGAATCACAACTATGTTGGGACTTTAACAAAACATCACAGGCTACTTCTTAGGAATGTTAGAAAGCTGGATATGTGCAGAGTCACAAGGAACTGTTAGGTTAGGTGACCAAAAGCTTTGTCAGAGATATTGGCTGAATCTTACTTTTTTTTGGCTAAGTCTTAGTTGCACCAACTATTCTGGAGGGTTTGACGCAGTGAGGCCTAGTGAGTTCTCTCAACGTATCTTACCAAAAAGGCTGCACTAATCATTTTTTGTGCCCCTATGGTGTCTCTCACATCCTATTCATCTTATTGTGTGCCATTCCCAGAACAAATCTCCACTCAGCCTGGCATTCCCTGTGTCTGAGCCACCTTTGAAAGCCTTCTATGTGCTTAGATGAATCTTGGCTTTCTGAAACTGCCCTGCCTGTTGAAGGACAGGATCTGAGCATGGCTGGGTAGGGGAAAAGGCATTACAATTCTCCAACCAGGACCTGGAGAGCCCAGTCAAGGGGGTGGTACAAAGAAGGAGTACTACCTTTATTCTTGTAAAAAGAAGGTAGTACTCCTCTTTTCTTCTTTCTTGAGGACAGGCAGAAGAAGCTAGGTTGCTTCCTGGATCAATGTGGTCTGTACTGTCCAAGGGAATAGCCAGCAATGTGAAAAGAAGGTGTCAGGAAGGTGTCCTGGATGGTGTCAAGCCTCTTGAGTGTTGCTGGAGCTGCACTCATCCAGGCAAGTGGGGAATATTCCATCACACTCCTCACCTGTGGGTTGACAGACTTTGGGGAACAGAATTCCTAGCCTCTCACCTGCTCTTGTGGCCACTGTATTTGCGTGGTGAGTTCAATTACACTTCTGGTCAATGGAACAACCAGGATATAGATAGTGGGGGATTCAGTGAAGGAAACACCATTGAATGTCAAGAGATTGTCTTTCATTGGAGATGGTCATTGCCTGTCATTTGTGTGGCATGAATGTTACTTGCTGCTTGTCAGCCCAAGCCTGGATATTGTCTAGGTCTGAACATGGACTGCTCTAGTAGCTGATGAACCTGGAATGCATTGCCTGGGTGGATTGCTGAGGTGGGAAATCTCACAACATTTAAGAAGTACATGGATGAGTATCATTATATTTATGGCCATGGACCTGGTGTGGGAAAATGGGACTAGTGCAGGTAGTAGTGTTTTTTATTTCGGTAGTACAGACTCATTAAGACAAAGGGCGTCTTCCCTACTGTGTGATTTTATGATTTTAAGACTGACGCTGATCTTGCTGAGCCGTTCGTGTCCGGTCATTATTCATTTAACTGCATATTGCCCAGGAACCTGTCAGATATGGTCATTCACTACTACCCTCTCCCTGGAAGACAGGATGCCCTGATGTAGAACATTGCACCCCTCCTTCCCCACTTACCCGCACAACCCTCTTCCGAGTCATGCAATCTACCTGGTTGTATGACTGTGTTAATTGACATAGCATGGCATGGCAAGGCAAGGTAAAGATGGTGTGAGCATACAGGCTGGTGCTACGTTGGTGAGTGATAAGAGAGTAAGTGGGCAGCCCTGATATGAGGCCTGCTCCAATTCACGGGCAAGCTGTTTGCCCCTTTTGTGAAAAATGTTTCCCAAGGCACCCTTTGAATGCTAGTTGTCCTGCAATATAAGTCTGTACTTCCAGAGGACACTGTCAATGCATCGGAAATGTGGTAAGGTGGTCCAAGGGGTTGTCAGCTAATGGATGCCAATGTCCGCGTTGAGCTGTGCATGTGACTGGGGCCCATGGATTGTGCCCTAAGATGCTGTTTTGATGCACACAACATTGAGGTCCTTCGGAACAACTCAGTTCAAAAGGATAGTCACACCGGGCTTAAAATGTTAACTCTGTTTCTCTCTCCATAGAAGCTGCTGTATCTGCTAAGTTTCTCCAGCATTCTTTGTGTTTGTTTCAGATTTCCAGCATCCACCATATTTTGCTTCTATATAAACAGCACAGTGTGGGTGGAGTTAGTCAAATCAAAAAGAGATAGATCAAAGAAAGTGGATCATTACAGTGAACAAAATCTGAAGTGGATTTGAAGAGTAAAGCACACATTGATAAGTCTCCCAAGGATATCACAATTGTCTTTGGTTTGAACCAACAGATGTACCATTTAGAAGATGCGCTCTTTATACAGCAACTTCCAAACCCACGATCACTACCATCTCAAAGGACAAAGACAGCAGATATGTAAGAGCTCCACTACCTGAAAGTTCCCCTTTAAACCACTTGCCATCCTGACTTGGAAATATATCATTGTTCCTTAAGTATCACTGGTTCAAACTCCTGGAACTCCCTCCTTAACAGCATTGCAGCACATAGAGTGCAGCGGTTCAAGAAGGCAGCTCACCACCACCTTCTCAAGGACAACTAAAGATGGACAATAAATGAGTTTGGTTTATTTGAGTTTCATTTTATTGTTGTTGCATGTACCACAATATGGTGAAAAGTGTTGTTTTGCGTGCAGATTATACCATTCAAAGTGCATTAAGGTAGCAGAATAGAGTGCAGAATACAGTGTTACAGCAACAGAGAATGTGCAGAGAGAAAAAGATCAGAATTAACATTTGAGATGTCCATTCAAAAGTTTGATAACAGTGGGGAATAAGCTGTTCTTGAATCCGCTCATACGTGAATTCAAACTTTTATATCTTCTACCCAACTGAAGAGGGTGGAAGACAGTATAACTGGGGTGGGAGTGGTCTTTGATGATGTTGGTTATTTTCCTGTGGCAGTGGGAAATATAGATGGAGTCAATAGATGGAAGGCTGGTTGGCATGATGGACTGGGCTGTGTTCATGACTCTGTGTAGTTTCTTGTGGACTTGGGAAGAACAGCTGCCAAACTACACTTGATGCATCCAGATAGGATGCTTTCAATGTTGCATCTATAAACATTAGCAGAGTCTTCGTGGACATGCTGAATTTCCTTCACCTCCTATATAAGTAGAGGCATTGCTGTGCTTTGCTGACTGTAGTGTCATTGTGGGTGGACCAGGACAGACTGTTGGTGATCATCACTTCCAAGAACTTGATGTTCTTGACCATCTCCACCTCTGCACCATTGATCCAGAGAGGGGCGTGCCCTCCACCTCCACTTCCTGAAGTCAATGACCAACTCCTGATGCTGATTGAAAAGCTGTTGCCTTTTACACCATACTGCTGTGTACTCAATTTCTTTCCTGTACCCTGTTTCGTTATTATGTGAAATCTGACATGTAATGGTGGTGTTGTCAGCAAACTTGAAAATGAAGTTGGTGCAGAATTTGGCCACACAACTGTGAGTCTCTAAGGAGTTTAACAGGTGGTTGAATACTCAGCCTTGTGGGGCCCCAGTGTTGAGAATTATGGTGAAGGAGATATTGTCACCAGTTCTTACTGATTATGGTCTATGGGTCAGGAAGTCAAGGAACCAGTTACAGAGAGAAGGCCGAGATCTAGGACTTGGAGTTTAGAGATGTGTTTGTTTGGAATTATGGTGTTGAAAGTGGAACTGTAGTCAATAAGTAGGAGCCTGATACAGGTATCCTCGTTATCCAAATATTCCAGAGCTGAGTGTAGGGCCAGGGAGAACTGCAAAGAATTAAGGTAATCTGGTGGGCTGGAATTGCTGTGATCCATGACTAACCTCTCAAAGCAGCTCACAATAATAGAGTTCAGAGCCACCGGGCGGTAGTCATTGAGGCACGTTGCATGATTCATCTTTGGCATTGGGATGATGGTGGTCTTCTTGGAGCAGGTGGGAAGTTGAGATCATAGTAAGGAGAAGTAAATATTCTCGCCAGCTGGTCCGCACAGGATCTGAGTACGGCTGGGGACTTCATCCAGACCAGTCACTTTCCATGGGGTCACACTCAAGAAGCTCGATCTAATGTCTCTGGCAGGGAGAGGTGCATCCGAGGCTGTTGGAATAGGTGACGTAATTTCACTGACCTTCTGTTCAAAGTAAGTGTAGCTATTTTGAGCAAATCGGGTAGGGATGTATTGAAGCCTCCTATTCTGTTTGACTTCACTTTGTAGCCCATTAAGCTGTGTACGCTTTGCCAAAAATGATGGGTGTGGGTTTGGTGAACCTGGGTCTCAAGCTTAGTTTGGTATTGCCTCTTGGAATGTCTGATGGCCTTGTGACGGTCATACCTGGATTTCTAGTGTAAGTCAGGGTTGCCTGACTTATATGCCTCAGACCTGGACTTCAGTAGGGAGTAGATCTACCAGTTCAGTCATGGTTTCTGGTTGAGGAACATTCAGATTAACTTCTTTGGCATACATTTACCAATGGAGTCTGTGGTGGTAGTGTCATTTTCATTTCAGTTGGCTGCTGAGTTCTTGAATATTGGCCAGTCCACCGACTCTAAGCAGTCCTTTAAAAGCCCTTCCGTTGCCTCAGACCAACACTGCACTACTTGCTGTCCTGGATCCTTATGTTTCAACTTCTGCTTGTAATCCAGGAGGAGGAGCACAGTGTTGTGATCTGATTTTCCAAAATGTAGCTGGCGATGGAGCAGACAACTCAGCCAGTAATGCCCAAATCCTGTGACTGAATGTACACAAAAACAATTAACTGACAAAGGGAGCAGTTCATGCTGCATCTTCATCTCAACCACAGTCCAGCTAGCATTCTGTTACCAAATGTAGTTGTATCTCATGTTAACGTGTAACAGATTTTGACAGAAGTCTATGCTCAAAGACAGCCCTTGATCTTGCCTTCTCCTCTACCATTTGGTCTTGAACCCAAACTCTCAGGTGTGGCCTTAAACTCACACCAATATAAGCTGTTCTCTGACGGGGAGGAAAGGAGCAACAGTGAGGGAATGGTGATGGAAATAAACCATTGGGTCTCTGCTGTCAATTTCTGCTTGTTAATGCTACGATGACATCATTTTTGCAGGCCCCTATGCAATGCTAATCTGGAGATTATTAATTACTATCACAAGTAGCGAGTCTTAAATGCCTCCATCATCTACTTGTGTCATTCTCTGTCGGCCTTATACTCCCAGCAATCCATGAAGCAGCCTGTTGCACGGGCTGAAGTTTGAACAATCTGGCCCATAAAACCAAAACAACAAGGATTTATCAGACAGCTACTTTTGAGAACAAGTATGACCCCTGGTTGACCCCAAATAGCACATCAACAACAATTTTTAGATTTGTAATAAGGAGCTAAAACAAGAGAACCAGAGTAATAGAGGGGAAGATGGAGAAAATTATATCAAGGGCAAGCTTCTCATTTCAAATCTACAAAATGATAAAAAGCACAGTGCATTGAAAGTGAACTCGTTAAAAGAAGCTGACTGTAGTGATAGGGTCATTATTGTCACTGTTCCCTGAAAAGATTACTATAGTATTTAGAAAGTGGAAGATTGCTTAGAAAATTGCCAGCTGAAGTCCTAGAGAAATAGGAGGCATGCTATGTAATCGTCAATGACAATTCAAAGAGCCTTAACCCTTTCAGAGACTGAAGGAATCCATAGGGTCTGCATTATTTGTGTAACACTGGTAAACCTTTGCCTGCTATTATAACCTCTGACTATTCATCCAATTGCTCATCCTTTCTTTCCTCTTTTATTCTTTTGTAGGACACATGCAAGACTAGCAGCTGTTGCCTGCCCGGAGGAGAAAGTTAAAAGAAAATGCCTTCACAATCTCCCTAAAACATGGTGCTCAGTATTGGATACAACACTCCAGTTGAGGGTGAACCAGTACTTTGTAAAGATCTGATACCGAAAACAAATGCAAATAAAATTCCAGTGATGCAGGAGCTCAACGAAAGGGTTGCATCGATTGTATTCCATGAATTAACGTATCTCCCTTGCAACTATAGCAGAGTGACGTTCTTGCCATCAGTATTATGGCTGTCATCTTTGAATTTTCCAATGGGATTCTGCCATCTGTCCATTTGGTTGAGATTAGGAAGAGGAGGAGCTATTGGAGAGATGCCAACACGTCAAAGTTAACCTCTCGTCACTTGCAATTGTATGTATACTTCTCCTTGGCAGAAGGTTAGCCTGTCAGAAGTCTCCTAATCTCAAAGGCAGCAAGAACAGCAGGTTGGATGGATGTGTGAATGCCTGACTAACTGTAATATTGTTTGCCTCCACACAGTTACTACACTCTCAGCTCAGCACACTTTCAGCGGTAATGGGTGCTTGGGGTTTTGGCAGAGTGTACAACAGATCCTATTCCAGTTTACAGTCTGCAGCCTAGGAACCAATCAATAAAAGGGGTGCATTATTCAGAGACGCTGAACACATGTATGCAGTGTACTACAATTCATAAATTAGTGAATAAGATCGCTCCTTTGGAACGTAGGAACAGGAGGCCATTCATCCCATCAAGCCTAATCTGCCATGCAATTAAATCATAGAAGGCCAATACGACGCTCCCACATAATCATGCATCTCAAAGGGAGATGTGGTGCAGTGGTGATCTTATTGGGCTAGTAATCCAGAAGTTTGAGTGACTGCTTCTTGGGGCATGTATTCAATTCCCACCCTGGCAGCTGGTGGAATTATAATCAATTTATAAAATGTGCAATTGGAATCTAGATTTAGAATGATGACTATGAGTATTGCTAAAAACCCAAGTGTGGTACAGTGGCAATATCACTAGACTAGTTATCTAAAAGCCTAGGCTATTGTTCTGAGGCCTGAGGACTGAATCCTTTCGCGGTAGATGGAGAAGTTTGAAATCATCATAGATCTGGAATAATAAAACAAAAACTGGTCGACTGGTGACCATTTTCTCCAAACCAACCTGGCTCACTCATGTTCTTTGGGGAGGGAAATCTGCTGTTGTTACCTGGCCTCCAGATCCACAACAACATGGTTGGTTCTTAGCTTCCATCTGGACAGCTAGAGATGGAGAGCAAATAAAGCAAAACAAAAACTGCAGATCCTGGAGATCTGAAACAAAAACAGAAATTGCTGGTGAAACTCAGCATTTTGTCAGCATCTGTGGAGAGAAAGCAGAGTTAACATTTCAAGTACAGTGACTGTTCATCAGGACTCACAGCTTACATAGGGTGGCATGGTGGCTCAGTGGTTAGCATTTTTGTCTCACAGCACCAGGGGCCTGGATTCGATTCCAGCCTTGGGTGACTGTCTGTGTGGAGTTTGCACATTTTCCCCGTGTCTGTGTGGGTTTCCTCCGGGTGCTCTGGTTTCTTCCAACAGTCCAAAGATGTGCAGGTTAGGTGAATTGGCCAGGCTAAATTGTCCACAGTGTTAGGCGCATTAGAGAGGGGTAAATACAGGGTATGAGAATGGGTCTGAGTGGGGTACTCTTCAGAGGGTCAGTGCAGACTTGTTGGGCTGAAGGGCCTATTCCCATACTGTATGGAAGCTAATCTACATCCTATGAATGAATGAAAAATGATACCTAATTAAATTTTCATATCATAACCAAGCAAACAGATTTCTGTTATAAAGTCATAGAGTCATGCAACAAGGAAACAAACCCTTCAGTCCAAACAGTCCATGCTGACCATAATCCAAATCTAAACTATTCCGACCTGCCTGCATTTTGCTCATAAACCCCCAAACCTCTCTTATTCATGTACTGGTCCAAAACCTTTAAACACTGTACAGTACACATATCTACCACTTCCTCCAGAAGTTCATTCCACACATTAACAACTCTGTGGAAAGAAGTTGCCCCGAATGTCCTTTCTAAATTCTTCTCCTCTCACTTTAAAAATATGCCCTCGAGTCTTGAGATCCCCCATCCTAGGGAAAAGACACTTGTCATTCATCTTATCTATACCACTCTGTAAACTTGATAAAAAAAAATCCATTATTAAGTCACCCCTCAGCCTCCTACATTCCTGTGAAGAAAATCCCAGTCATTCAGCATCTCCTTTGTAGTGATTGGATCCAGAGACTGGTGGATCTCACTGATTAGGAGATCCTTGATGGCTGTTGTTAACATGGGTCAATCAGAGAGCCCTGACTGACAGATATAAACAAGGAATTCAGAGAGTCACCTCAGCCTCGGGACTGGCTGTGTGCTGGGTGGGCACAACACATGTACTGTGTGCATGTAAATAAAGGGTGAGTTGGTGCAATTATTTCACCTTATAACCCAAACCATCCATTCCCAGCAACATCTTGGCAAATCCTTTCTGAATGCCTTCCAATTTAATAATATTCTTCCTAGAACTGAATGCCCACAGCTGGACACTCATCCAGAAGAGAACTCACCAACATCCTGTACAACCTCAACACAATGCCCTAACAGTTGTTATGTCTTTCTTTCTACCCTGATTGAGACCAGTCAACTGGTCCAGAAATCAAATTGAAGATCTTATCAAACTGTTCAGGTGCCTGTGTGTTAAATATATTTGTGAGGAAGAGCACAGATGAACACATTTATACACTGCTTCAATTTGATGAGCCAGATTTAGTCACAGAATCATAAAGATGGACAACACAGGAACAGATCCTTTGATCCAACTCATTTATGCCAAACAAGGTTAAATGCTTGATTTTTATTCTTAACTCATTTGTCACAGAACTCTTTGTATTTTTTTTTCTGCTACCAATGCCAATTCTTGGTAGCTTTCTGTACTCTGCTATTATTAGGGCGGCACGGTGGCTCAGTGGTTGGCACTGCTGCATCACAGTGCCAGGGTCTCAGGTTTGATTGCAGCCTTGGGCGACTGTCTGTGTGGAGTTTGCACATTCTCCCAGTGTCTGTGTGGGTTTCCTCCGGGTGTTCTGGTTTCCTCCCACAGTCCAAAGATGTGCAGGTCAGGTGAATTGGCCATGCTAAATTACCCATAGTTGTTAGGTGCATTAGTCGGGGGGGTGGGTTACTCTTCGGAGGGTCGGAGGGACTTGTTGGGCCGAAGGGCCTATTTCCACACCGTAGGGAATCTAATCTAATCTAATTATTTTTCCAATCTCCACTAATTCTAGGTAATACAGTCCTAAGTGCTATGGCAATTGGAGATGGTTGCTTTTAACTGATGTTCTTTTCAAAGGTCAAGATGTTGGATGTTTTACAATCGTGGGACTAATTCTAATCATGGCTGGCTCCATCCATTTCTGTCGACAGAGTGCTGTATAAAGGTCGTTCAGATTCCAATAGCGCAAAATGTTTCTACATAGTTTCCCCCTCAATTTTCTCACTTTTCCTCTTGAAGGTACAGGTACTTCACTGGGAGATGCCCTGAGGATATCAGGAACCTGTCAGCCACTCTTCACCCTCTATATTTCACTAAGTACTCATTTTCAAGTGTGGTTGAACGATGGTGGGAGGCATCACAGCAGACCTTCCCTCATCCAGGATGACAGCAGGGGGGATGTTATAAGTTTACAGTTGATCCTTCGAATGGAGTAGAGATGTCTGCGAGGAGATTTAACACACTTTGATGGAAAGCATAAGGCATCCAGTCAGGGGTTATGTGGGAAACAGACATGAAGTTGTCAGTAAATGAATACAGCTGAAAATGTGTTGCTGGAAAAGCACAGCAGGTCAGGCAGCATCCAAGGAACAGGAGAATCGACGTTTTGGGCATCAGCCCTTCTTCAGGAATGAGGAAAGTGTGTCCAGCAGGCTAAGATAAAAGATAGAGAGGAGGGACTAGGGGGAGGGGCGTTGGGAATGCGATAGGTGGAGGGAGGTCAGGGTGAGGGTGATAGGCCAGAGTGGGGTGGGGGCGGAGAGGTCAGGAAGAAGATTGCAGGTTAGGAAGGCGGTGCTGAGTTCGAGGGATTTGACTGAGACAAGGTGGAAATGAGGAAACTGGAGAAATCGGAGTTCATCCCTTGTGGTTGGAGGGTTCCCAGGCGGAAGACAACAAAGTTTATATTGATGCTTGTTCATGTATGGAATCATGCCAGGGTTCATTGCTATAAAAATTAACTCAGTATTTGCATCATTAGAAGATTGTGGTCTATGAGAGAGATCTAAATGATGGAACAGTATAGGATTGCTTTGGAAAACAGCAAGAGCACAACTATCACCTGCAAGTTTCCCTCCAAGCCAGTCACCATCCTGATTTGGAAATATATCACCATTCCTTCACAATCCTGGAATTTCCTTCCGACAGGCATGATGGGTCAACTTGCAGCAGGTCAAGAAGGCAGCTCAGCCCTACCTTCTCAAGGGGCAAATAGGGACAGAGAATAAATACTGGACAGGTAGTGATACCCATGTCTCATGAGTGAACAAAATGAAAACAGAAATCAAAGCAGACATCATCCCCATCTTTCTGACAACGTACTTATGTCCACATGGTTGGTGTTGCCTCTGAGTCAAAGTGTTGTGGGTTCAGACTTCACTCCTGAAGGTTGGGGACATAATTCAGGTTGACATTTCAGTGCATTAATGAGGAAGTGCTACACTGCCAGAAGTGCTATCCTTTCAATAAAAGCTCTGGAATCGAAGTGCTGTCAGTTCTCTCACAGTATGGAGTTCTAACCATCTAAATGATCAAAACTGTCTCTCAACCAATGTCACTATAATGCAGATTATCTGGGAAGAATTTATTCCATAGGAATTAAGAAGAGGAACAGGCCAATCAGCCCATTCATTCTACTTTCCCATTCAAGCTGATCATGTTGATAACCTACGTCTATGCCATATTTACCCACATTCCAACACTGTCTCTGGTTCAGAATCCTGGAACTCCCTCCCTAAGGCCATTATGTGTCAATCTGCAACACACAGGCTGCAGTGATTCAAGAAAGCAGCTCACCACCACCTTCTTAAGGGCAACTGGGAATGGGCAATGAATGCTGACCCAGCCAGCGATGTTCATGTCCCATGAGTGAATAAAATAAATCCTCATATTGATTGATATCATTTGTATACGCTCTGCTCGGCATTTACGGCTCTTTGGAGTAGATAATTCTAAAAATGCACCACCCTCTGTGTGAAGAAAATTCTCCTAATTTCAAATCTAAATGGTTAAATGCTTTTTTAAAGATTGCATACAGTAGTTCTACAATGATCAGCAAGGCAAATTAGCTGAATCACATCCACCCTATCATGCCTTGTAAGAGTTCTATACGTTTCTTATACGTTTCTCTCATTTTTTGAAACTCAAGAAAACATAAGGAAGAGATAGACATCATAGTCTTTGCTTAAGGAGCATTTGCAGGTGACCAGACAAAATCCCTATAATCAATGTCCCTGGAAATTGCTGCAAAACCTGTACTGAGAACTAGGTCAGTCACATGATTAAAGTCTGGGATTTCAACATTACAAAGGATATATTCTTTTTTTATTCATTCATGGGATGAGGGTGTTGTTAGCTGGGCCAGTATTTATTGCCCTCCCTTACTGGAGAAAGAACATTGCTAGAGTCTGGAGTCACATGTAGGCCAGACCAAGTAAGGATGGAAGTTTCCTTTCCTAAAACACATTAATGAACCAGATGGGGATTCATATGTAAGGTTTGCAATCAGATCGAGATTAAATTGACATCACAGTGGAGGTAACACCAACCTGGATGGTAAAGTCCTGTGTGAACATTCACCTGTTGAGGTAATAAGAGAATCCATCATAAAGCAATAGAGATCTATAGCAGAGAAAAAGGCTCTTTGGCCTACAACATCAGTGCTGGTGAAAAACAACCACCTAACTATCTAACTACTCAACCACCCCATAATCAATCACTTACACACAGCCAATCCCTCATCCAGCTTTGAAAGCAATATTTCAATACATAAATAATGGTTTCAATTATTACTTGTATCTAAAAGAAAAGCCCAATAACTTTTGATAAATAATTAAACATAGCAATCTGCAGGCGTAACAAATAATTAGATTTCTCCATCGTGAATCCTGACAAAAAACAGCAGACAAAGCAAGCATGAAAGCAGATAATGTGCCAACAAATGGAAGATGGAACTTTAGAAAAACTGACAATAATTTATAAATCTTAATTCTTTTTGCTGCTTGTGCGAATTGGGCACTTATTGTCTACATTACGAATGTGGACACATTTCAAGAACATTTTGTTGTCTGTAAATTGCTGTGGTACACAGTGAGTTGATGAAAATTGAACTCAAAATACCATGCTTCCTTATTGCGGCTAAAGGGCTACCTAGTAAATATCCTTCCCATGGCTAAATATTGCTGGCAAGAGTGGGATTCTCTAGCTTATTGTGGGCAAATGGTTAGACCTGGTACCTTGTGCTCTGTAAGGCTTGTTGCTATATAATGTGGAGCATCCATCACCTAGCCTATTGGGGAGTCCACAATTTTTTTCAAAATTCTGTGGAGAACAAGAACTTGCTGAGTTATTATAATGTAAATTTATTCTTTTTATTCACTCATGAGATGTGGGTATTACTGGCTGGGTCATCGTTTGTTGGTAGAAACAATGACTGCAGATGCTGGAAACCAGATTCTGGATTAGAGTGGTGCTGGAAAAGCACAGCAGTTCAGGCAGCATCCGAGGAGCAGGAAAATCAACGTTTCGGGCAAAAGCCCTTCGTCAGGATGTGGGGATGGATATTGAAGGCTCCTTTGGGGCCTTGGATGGAGGTGAGGGAGGAGGTGTGGGCGCAGGTTTTACGATTCCTGCGGTGGCAGGGGAAGGTGCCAGGATGGGAGGGTGGGTTGTAGGGGGGCGTGGACCTGACTAGGTAGTCACGGAGGGAACGGTCTTTGCAGAAGGCAGAAAGGTGTGGGGAGGGAAATATATCCCTGGTGGTGGGGTCCGTTTGGAGGTGGCGGAAATGTCGGCGGATGATTTGGTTTATGCAAAGATTGGTAGGGTGGAAGGTGAGCACCAGGGGCGTTCTGTCCTTGTTACGGTTGGAGTGGTGGGGTCTGAGGGCGGAGGTGCGGGATGTGGAAGAGATGCGTTGGAGGGCATCTTTAACCACGTGGGAAGGGAAATTGCGGTCTCTAAAGAAGGAGGCCATCTAATGTGTTCTGTAGTGGAACTGGCCCTCCTGGGAGCAGATACGGCTGAGGTGAAGGAATTGGGAATACGGGATGGCATTTTTGCAGGAGGTAGGGTGGGAAGAGGTGTAATCTCGGTAGCTCGATAGTCGGTGGGTTTGTAAAAAATGTCGGTGTCAAGTCGGTTGTCATTAATGGAGATGGAGAGGTCCAGGAAGGGGAGGGCGGTATCAGAGATGATCCAGGTGAATTTAAAGTTGGGTGGAATGTGTTGGTGAAGTTGATGAATTGCTCAACCTCCTCGCAGGAGCACGAGGTGGTGCCAATGCAGTCATCGATGTAGTGGAGGAAGAGGTGGGGAGTGGTGCCGGTGTAACTACGGAAGATGTACTGTTCTACGTAGCCAACAAAAAGACAGGCATAGCTGGGGCCCATATGGGTGCCCATGGCTACCCCTTTGGTCTGGAGGAAGTGGGAGGATTCAAAGGAGAAATTGTTAAGGGTGAGGACCAGTTCAGCCAAACGAATGAGAGTGTCGGTGGAAGGGTACTGTTGGGAACATCGGGAGAGGAAGAAATGGAGGGCTTGGAGGCCCTGGTCATGGCAAATGAAGGTGTAGAGGGATTGAATATCCATGGTGAAGATGAGGCATTGTGGGGCCGGGGAAATGGAAGTTTTGGAGGAGGTGGAGGGCATGGGTGGTGTCACAATGTATGTGGGGAGTTCCTGGACTAGGGGGGATAGGACAGTGTCAAGGTAGGTAGAGATGAGTTCAGTGGGGCAGGAGCATGCTGAGACAAAGGGTTGGCCAGGGTGGTCAGGCTTGTGGATCTTGGGAAGGAGGTAGAACCAGGCAGTGCGGGGTTCCCGGACTATGAGGTTGGAAACTGTGGGTGGGAGATCTCCTGAGGTGATGAGGTTCTGTATGGTCTGGGAGATGATAGTTTGGTGATGGGGGTGGGGTCATGGTCGAGGGGGTGGTAGGAGGAGGTGTCCTCGAGTAGGTGTCTGGCTTCAGCAGCGTAAAGGTCAGTGCGCCAGACTACCACTGCGCCCCCTTTGTCCGCTGGCTTAATGGTGAGGTCGGGATTGGAGCAGAGGGATTGGAGGGCTGCGCGTTGTGAGGGTGAGGTTGGAGTAGGGGAAGGGGGTAGACAGGTTGAGGCAGTTAATGTCCCGGTGGCAATTGGGAATGAAGAGGTCGAGGGCGGGTAATAGGCCAGCGCGGGGTGTCCAGGTGGATGCAGTGTGTTGGAGGTGGGCGAAGGGGTCCTCGGAAGGTGGGCGGGAGTCCTGATTGTAAAAGTAAGCTCAGTAGATTTTTTTTAGATTAGATTACTTACAGTGTGGAAACAGGCTCTTTGGCCCAAGTCCACACCGACCCGCCGGAGCGCAAACCACCCAGACCCAACATCTACCTCTTCACTCAACACTACAGGCAATTTAGCATGGCCAATTCACCTAACCTGCACATTTTTAGATTGTGGGAGGAAACCGGAGTGCTCAGAGGAAACCCACGCAGACATGGAGAGAATGTGTAAACTCCACACAGTCAGTCGCCTGAGGCGGGAATTGAACCCGGGTTTCTGGTGCTGTGCCACCGTGCCGCCCACTTTCTTTTCTTTTTTTAAAAGACTTTATTTTTTGGCCATTAGCCACAATTTTCAGAGGCGGAGGCAGTGGAAGAAGTGTTCGACGTCACGGCGTGTATTAAATTCATTGATGCGTGGCCGGAGGGGGATGAAGGTGAGTCCTTTGCTGAGGACTGATCGTTCATCCTCAGTGAGGGGGAGGTCTGGAGGGATGGTGAAAACTTGGCAGGGCTGGGAGCAGGTGTGGGTGTGGAGCTGGGAGTGGGGGCGAAGCCTGTAACTGGAGTGGGTGTGGTGGTGGAGGAATGGGGGTGGAGTCATGAACAGGGGTAGTGCTCCCCTCAGGGTTCGGGGGGGCGGGGATAGTGATAGTGGGGTCTGTGGGAGGCATGTCAGCAGAATGCAGGTGAGTGGCTTTGGTGGGGGCAGAAGTGGTGGTAAACATGGCAAGTGGGGGGCGGAAGTCACTGAGTCTGTGACATTAGTGATGATGTGAGGGGCGGAAGTGATGTCACATGTGATGCATGAGGAATTGTGAGGGGCAGAAGTGACTGTGGAAGTGGCCATGATGGGGATGGAAGTGATGTCATCAATCAGCGTGGGGAGGTAGCTGCACCAGCCACATGGCTAATGGCGTCCGAGCAGTTCCAGAGGCCAGGGGAATCTACTGGAATGGTTTGAAGAGCACTGGTTATGGAGGTGGGTAGATAAAAGTTTGTTGTACTTACAGTTTTTGATGTTTGAGATGGAGTTGAAATACTGTTTGTTGAGAGTATGAATTCTCCTGAGGATAAAGTACAGAGTGGGTCCTTTGCAATTCTGAGAGAGTGTGGCCCTCAGTTGAGGCAGGGCTGACTGTAGAGAGGTTAGGTGCCGGTGCATTGCTGCAAGCGTAGAGCGGAGGATCTTGAAGGAGAACCATTGCTGGTGTTTTTGAATCCGTAGTCTGTACTGTTTGTCCTGTTCGGGTCCGAACTCTGCTGGTTTAAAGGTGGTCCGGAGTCCGTGTGGGATGAGTTGGTTACGGAGGCAGGCACTGAGGAAGCAAATGTCGCTGTGGTAGCGAGTTTGTTTCAGGACATGGTTGAAACGCTTCAGGGCAGAGGAGGTGACCTGGGAGTTGCAATGGGAGAGGGACTCCCTGAGATTCTTGTAGAGAGAGGAGGAAAACTTCTTCAAGGCAGGCATCCTTGCAAGAGGATTCGCAGTAGGGTTAACATCAACTAGGTAAAAACAATGACTGTAGATGCTGGAAACCAGATTCTGGATTAGAGTGGTGCTGGAAAAGCACAGCAGTTCAGGCAGCATCCGAGGAGCAGGAAAATCGATGTTTCGGGCAAAAGCCGTTCATCAGGAATACAGACAGAGTGCCTGAAGGGTGGAGAGATAAATGAGAGGAGGGTGGGGTGGGGAGAAAGTAACATAGAGTACAATAGGTGAATGGGGGTGGGGATGAAGGTGATAGGCCAGGAAGGAGGATGGAGGAAGGTAGCAAAGAGTACAATGGGTGGATGGGGGTGGGGATGAAGGTGATATGTCAGAGAGGAGGGTGGAGTGGATAAGTGGAAAAGAAGTTAGGCAGGTAGGACAAGTCTGAGCTGGAAGTTTGGAATTGGGGTAAGGTGGGGGAAGGGGAATTGAGGAAACTGGTGAAGTCCACATTGAGGCCCTGGGGTTGAAGTGTTCTGAGGCAGAAGATGAGGCGTTCTTCCTCCAGACGTCGGGTGGTGAGGGAGCGGCGGTGAAGGAGGCCCAGGACCTCCATGTCCTCGGCTGAGTGGGAGAGGGAGTGCCATCTCTTGTTGCCCTTAAAAAAGTGATGATGTGATGCCTTGTTGAACCACTACACTCCATCTGCAAAACGTAGATTCACAAAGCTATTAGGGAAGGCTTTGATCCATTTGTTATGATCTCAGATGATGGTAGTACTGCATATGTCCGATTCCAGAGTGAAAGCTAGCTAGATAAAGGCGTAAGTTTTATCTTTACAGTTTGGTGCTCATTTGAATATATCCACATGAAGCTGCCAATGTTATCTGAACAAAATAACACTATACAATGCACAGAAGGAAAAGACAATTTATCTCCACATATGACAATTTTAAAAAGATCTTAACATAAACAGCAAAAAATCACCCTTTTTCTCAGCAATAAACTTTACAGCCTCTCAATGAACTATCTAAACTCTTCAGCTTCTTACATAAGTGACTCTTCCCATCCCTTCCCCTTGGGCTGCTGAAACAACTTAAGACTCTTATCCAGCTCAGGTGGCTTGAAGACTTCTTTCTAATTCTGATAACCTGGAGATCTTTACCAACTGTCACAACCTGGAAACTTCCACAAATCGCATTTGTTTGGATAACTTCTCTTCTGCAGTGTCACTTGCAGAAAAATGTGTTGCTGGAAAAGTGCAGGAAGTCGGGCAGCATCCAAGGAGCAGGAGAATCGACGTTTCGGGCATAAGCCCTTCTTCAGGATTGAGGAAGGTGTGCAAAGCAGGCTAAGATAAAAGGTAGGGAGGAGGGACTTGTGGGAGGGGCGTTGGGAATGCGATAGGTGGAAGGAGGTTAAGGTGACGGTGATAGACCGGAGAGGGGGTGGGGATGGAGAGGTCTCTGCCCCCACCCCCTCTCCGGCCTATCACCCTCACCTTAATCTCCTTTCACCTATCACATTCCCAATGACCCTCCCCCAAGTCCCTCCTCCCTACCTTTCATCTTAGCCTGCTTTGCACACCTTCCTCAATCCTGAAGAAGGGCTTATGCCCGAAACATCGATTCTCCTGCTCCTTGGATGCTGCCTGACCTGCTGCACTTTTCCAGCAACACATTTTTCAGCTCTGATCTCCAGCATCTGCAGTCCTCACGTTCACCTCTGAGGTGTCACTTGACCTATTGGTTGCATTTTGCAAATTAACTCCACAGGTGATTGATTGCATCGATGAACTTAAGTCGCATTATTCTTTAGAAAAGCTGTCTTTAGTTCACCAATTGAAATGACTTTCTGAAATATATTGCCTCCCCAACAATGGTAAGTAAAATATACTTTTTCTCCATTTGGATGGTTTGTGAGTAGGAAAGGTTTAGGGGGTAAAGACCAAAAACAGGCAAGTGGGCTTGGTTTAGTTTGGTCGGTATGGACAAGTTGGACTGAAGGTCTGTTTTCTGTGCTGTCTGACTCTATGGCTCTATAAAAACAAGGTAGCATAAACCTACATCACATTACTTTCATTCTTAAATGTCATTCCTGCATATTTTCCCTGAGTGGCATAGAATCTTTGCCCAAATCAGAAACTTCATCCAAGGTGTTCACCTTGTGTATAATAGTCTACATTGGTTCGTAGTCCAGCACTGGTTTGATTTTAATATTTTTTCCAAATCTACCCTATTTCTGTGCAGTGATTCTGTATTGTCAGTTCAGGGGACTGACTCTAGGTTGGCTGGCCACAGCTAGTGTAATGTAAATAAAGGGTGACTTGGTGATGGGATATCAGCAGTTGTGCGGTCATTTCGGTGATGAAGAAAGTTGGATTAATGACGGAACCATGCAAAAGCACCAACTAACTGAAGACCAAGAATGACAAACATTACCGCCAGCGGCATCCCCACATTTGTGGGAATGGTTGGGTAAATTTTAGACATGGTTAGTAAAGAAGGCGTTTGGTATGCTTTCCTTTATTGGTCAGTGTTGAGTACAGGAGTTGGGAGGTCATGTCGCGGCTGTACAGGACATTGGTTAGGCCACTGTTGGAATATTGCATGCAATTCTGGTCTCCTTCCTATCGGAAAGATGTTGTGAAACTTGAAAGGGTTCAGAAACGATTTACAAGGATGTTGCCAGGGTTGGAGGGTTTGAGCTACAGGGAGAGGCTGGACAGGCTGGGGCTGTTTTCCCTGGAGTGTCCGAGGCTGAGGGGTGACCTGATAGAGATTTACAAAATTATGAGAGCATTGGCTAGGGTAAATAGGCAAAGTCTTTTCTCTGGGGTCGGGGAGTCTAGAACTAGAGGGCATAGGTTTAGGGTGAGAGGGGAAAGATATTTAAGGGTCCTAAGGGGCAACTGTTTCATACAGAGGGTAGTACGTGTATGGAATAAGCTGCCATTGGAAGTGGTGGAGGCTGGTACAACTGTAACATTTAAGAGGCATTTGGATGGATATATGATTAGGAAGGGTTTGGAGGGATATGGGTCGGGTGCTGGCAGGTGGGACTAGATTGGTTTGGGATATCTGGTCAGCATGGACGGGTTGGACCGAAGGGTCTGTTTCTGTGCTGTACATCTCTATGATTCTATGACTCTATGTTGACAATGAAGGTCCTTTCATGGGCTCAATGTTCCTGATCATCGTGGGTGCCCATTTAAAGTATTTGGTGGTGCATAGAGTTCATTCTGCAAACTCCATTGAAAAGCTTTTTGTTTGGGATACGCAGACTCTCAGACGTATTGATCACAATGGGGCACCCTTTACCAAAAGGGATTTCGCATATTTCCTAAAGTCAAATGGCATTTGGCATGTAAGGACAGGTCCATATAAAATGTCCATCGTTCAATCGTCTGGTGGAAAGAGCAGTCAAAACAGCGAAGGCAGGCTCAAAGAAGCAGCCTACAGCATCACTCGATACCAATCTGTCCCAGTTCCTGTTCAAATGTAGGACCGCCCTCCACTCAACAACAGGGATCGCTCCAACAGAGTCGCTGATTAAACCTGACATTCCTAGAACTTGGGGAGGGTGGAGTGGGGAGGGAATGGCAGCAGGAACATCAAAGCTGGCCACATGCCTCCTCTGAGTGAGAGAGACAATTTAATTCAGGGGACAAAG